>NW_022196904.1:18365216-18412108 GCF_008632895.1 Mastomys coucha
TGAGGAGGAAGGGCTGGGGTGGGGGGAGGAAGGTGAGGCACCACACGATCCCGGCTGACTCACTCTTTAGCAAACAGTGGGCGGAGCCCTGGGGTCATAAAACTGTCTTCTTCCCCACGGTCTGTCTAGAGCAGAGGTGAAGGAAGAACCCATGGGCCTCCCGAGGCGGCTGCTGCTGTTGCTGCTGCTGGTGACGACCTGTGTCCCAGGTAAGAGCTCCGCGGTGGCTCGCGGTGTGAGTTAGGGGAGGACGGCCCAGCGCTCCACCCTTCTCCTATCCAGCTATACTCTGGGTGTGCTCTCAGACCCCACGTGGCACAGTCAGACACCCGCAGGCTTTCATTTAGTAAACTCTGATTCCTGGCGCTGCACAGTGCCTGGCGCGCTGGAGGGCGCAGAGGAAAAGAAAGGTTAAGTAACTGGTCCGAAACCTCACACCTAGGGGTTGAGTGATAACTGGGCAAGTGGCCTCACAACCACTCCCCACAGTGTTTTGATCTCTGTGGGGATCCCGCTTCGGGACAAGACAGGGGGTCGGGGCTCTACATCTTTAAGGTCCACAGAGTTCAGCGGGAACCCAGGGCCTGTCCCTCGAGTACACTTGCCTTTTGCTACTTCCTTGCTTTCTTCCTCCAGGAAATGTCGGTGAAATGGTGTTAAAAAAGCAGAGGGAATGGGAAAGGAATTGAGTCAGTTTGGCACGGTGAATAACTCGAAAAGCTCTCTCCGGTCTGCGGGAGGCCGGAGATGATTAATGGGATGGGAAAAGAACTCTGGGGGGTGGGGGGGGCTGAATAGTCTGGGAGCTAGAGGGGGGAAGGGTGGGGGTGCAAAGGGGAGGAACTCCTGTTGCAGAAAGGAGATCTGGCACAAAGAGGGCCGGCTCTAAGTTGGAGACTGGATCTTGGGGGCTCAGACAGGACAGACAGTTCTTTCTGTGAAATAGAGCCCCGGGAGGAGGGGACCCTGGAGTGGAGCTGCCACCTGGAGTCAGAGCTGGCTGTGTGGTTCAGGACAGCTACTTAGCTTTTCTGTTCCTGGAATGTGTCTGGGAAATGGGGGCTAGACCTACGCTAGGCTGGTGCTAAAGTCCTGATTAGAAACTAAGCAGTGTGTGTGTGTGTGTGTGTGTGTGTGTGTGTGTGTGTGTGTGTGTAATATTGGGGAGGAGTTAGGGGCGGGCCATGGCCTAGGGGAGGGTCTGGAGGAGGGAATTCAGTCCTAGGGTAGGACAAGCATTTGGGGGCTTTGGTGGGTCTAGGACAGTGGTTCTCTACCTTCCCAATGCTACGACCCTTTAATACAACTCCTCACAGTTTGATGACCTCCAACCATAAAATTATTTTTGTTGCTACTTCATAACTGTAATTTTGCTACTGTTATAAATCTTAATGTAAATATTTGATGGGCAGAACATCTGATATATGATCCCTCCTGGGGGTTGCGATCCACAGGTTGAGAACGGCTGGGCTGTAACGTTAAGGTGGAGCCTGGGCAGGGCTAGTCTACCAAGAAAGAGCAGAGTGTGGTGGGAAAATAGCCTAATTCTAAGGCACGTGGCTGTCTGACTTTAAGGGCATACTGGTTTACATAGAGTTTTGGACCAGCCATAGTAGTGAAAACATTTCAGAAATCTTTAATAAAATAATATAAAGGCAGGAAGAGAATGTAGGGACAGAGAGCAGGACTAGAGAGTCTAGAAAACATGAAGCAAGGCTAGGGAAGCCAGGGGCGGGGCTTTAATATTGGACGGAACTAGAGACGGTAAAACAGGCAGGAACTACAGGTTGGGGCTAGAACTAGAGGAGAGTGTTGGGGAAAGGGGAGAGAATATTTTTGGAAGTCAGCTCAGCTGAGATTGTTTTGGAGGGCTAATGGGCGGGGTTAGAGCTTCAGGACAAACCTCTTGCCTTGGAGAGCGAGCCCTGAAGAGAAGCTACAGAAGAGGGATGGAAAGGGTGGATAAAGAATAAAGGTCCAATGTCCAGGGCTGACCAAGTAGAGAGGACACAGGACCTAAATGGGACCCAGGGCAGAAAGTCCTTTCTAGTGGGAAGAGTTAGAAGTTGGGGAGTGGGGAGGGATCATATGCCTTTAATCCTAGAATTAGGGAGGCAGAAGTGGGTGGATTTCTGTGATTTTAATGCCTCCGTCCTGGTCTACAGAGCAAGTTTCAGGAAAGGCAGGGTTACATAGAGAAACCCTGACTTGAAAAAAAGGAGGGAGAGGGTGAAAAGGCAGAGTTAGAGAGATGGCTCCGTGGTTAAGAGCACCGACTGCTCTTCCAGAGGTCCTGAGTTCAATTCCCAGCAACCACATGGTAGCTCACAACCATCTGTAATAAGATCTGATGCCTTCTTCTGGTGTGTCTGAAGACAGTGACAGTATATTTACATAAAACAAATACATCTTTTAAAAAAAAAGCAGATTTAGAATGAATGGCAGGTGATGCATGTCTGCAATCCCAACACACAGGAGGCTGAGGAGGCTGAGGCAGGAGGTCAGCTTGGACTATATAGATCTTAGAGAGAGAGAAAGGGAGAGGACCATGGGCAATCAGGACATGATGCATAGAATCTGAGGGGACCAGGCCTAGACCAGTTTCACAGCATGGTGGAGTGAGAGGCAGACCCTGGCTCCTCACCTGTTGACTCCTCTTCTCTTCCCCTAGCCTCCCGGGGCCTGCAGTGCATGCAGTGTGAGAGTAACCAGAACTGCCTGGTAGTGGAGTGTGCCCTGGGCCAGGACCTCTGCAGGACCACAGTGCTTCGGGAATGGCAAGGTGAGGCTGACCAACCCCCAACAACTGATAGGAAACAATAGGCGAGAAAACCATCTCTCTCCAGATTGTAAGGAAATAAAGAAATTTAAACATCCAACAAAGGTGGAGAGATAAGCCAGCATTTAAGACCAGGGGCTCTTCCAGAAGCCTGGAGTTCAGGTAGCCTAGCTCTGGAAGGAGAGCCAAGGCCCTCACACACCCATAGACGCATAACTAAACACTTGTTGATCTTGTAAAGGACCTCGATTCATTTACAGCACCCACCTAGCGGCTCACCAGTTCCTTGGGTAGCAGGCAAGGGTATGGTACATAGACATACATACATGCAGGCATAACTCTCATGCACACAAAATTAGAAAATAAACCTAAGAGAGTTGTTTATAGTGTCACTGCGACCCTGGAGGGGGGGGGGGGCCGGGAATTGGCCGTGTGCTATTCAGAGCAATGGCAAATATTTTCTGCTTTATTTTGGGATGGGGGTGGTGTTTAGTTTGGTTGTTGTTGTTTAGTCATGGGTTTTTGTTTTGTTTTGTTTTAAGACAAGGTCTCATGTAGCCCAAGCTAGCCTTACACTTGCGTTGTAGCCAGTGATGACTTTGAACATCTGATCCTCCTGCCTGAAACTCCTAAGGGTGGAGATCATAGGTGTGTACCACCTCACCTGCACGAGGGAGGCAGAGGCAGGTGGATCTCTGAGTTCAAGGCCAGCCTCATCTACAGAGTGAGTTCCAGGACAGCCAGGGCTACACAGAGAGACCTACTCATGAAAATCCAAAAACCAAAACAAATATAAACAAAACAAACAAACAAACAAAAAACTGAGACAGGGCTAGAGAGAGAGCTGAGCAAGCTAAGACACTTGCTGACAAGCCCCATAACCTGAGTTTGACCCCCTGGAAGAGAGAACTGACTCCTGAAAATGTCCTCTGACCTTCATAAGAGCACACAAGCACACACATCGCATTCATACATACACACATATGTGCATGCACACCATGTACACACACGCACAAACACACTTGCACATACACACACAGACACATACGTGCACACACATACACAAATGTGCACACACATACAAACACACATGCACATACGCACATGTACACACACGTACACGCACACACACAAAATAAAATAAAACAGGACACTGGGGTACATATCTGGAACTCTACTACTAGGGAGGTTGAGGCAGGATCCAGAGCTCCAGACCAGACTGGGCTACATAGCAAGACCCTGTCCCAAAAAAGTTTAGTTTATTTATTTATTTATTTATTTATTTATTTATTTTTCTTCTCATTAAATGCACTTCCCTGCTGGTTTCATTCACCTTGGGATAGATCCCGAAAATCCAAGTGACATGTATTGGGGAAGGAAGGATCATTCTAGAAGATAACAGAGTTGGCCCAAACAAGAAGGAAGGCTCACAAGGATTAGCCCTGGGGATGGGTGACCCTGCGACCAGGAGTGTCATGGGCTGGGTGGGACTTGGAGCTTCTGGGGGACTAAAGCTGTTTTCCTCATAGATGATGAAGAGCTGGAGGTGGTGACAAGAGGATGTGCTCACAGCGAAAAGACCAACAGGACCATGAGCTACCGCATGGGCTCCATGATCATCAGCCTGACAGAGACCGTGTGTGCCACAAACCTCTGCAACAGGCCCAGACCCAGTGAGTAGGGCGTTCTCAGCACCCCCAGCCAAAGCTCATCACTACCCCAATTCTATCCCCAGAACTGCATTGCCCTAGCACCAGGCTCGTTTTTCACCCCAGTTTCCCCGCCCTAATCCATCTGCAGACCTGCTCCAATTTCACTCCCCTCCCCATTAGTGTGCCCATGACATCTCCCTCCCCTATCTCAAAATAGCCCAACACCCAGTGGTTTTGTCTGGTTGAAATGATATAGCCCAGGCTGGCTAGAAAAGGGGATCCTCCTGCCTCAGCTTCCTGAGTCCTGAGGCTGGGATGTGGCTCAGTGGTGGAGCCCCTGCCTAGAATCTTTCAGTGAAGGGCTGGGGGCATGGCTCAGGAGTAGAGCCCCTGCCTAGAATCCCCCAGTGAGGGGCTGGGGGTGTGGCTCAGTGGTGGAGCTCCTGCTTAGAATCCCCCAGTAAGGGGCTGGGGGCGTTGCTCAGTGGTGGAGCCCCTGCCTAGAATCCCCCAGTAAGGGGCTGGGGGCGTTGCTCAGTGGTAGAGCCCCTGCCTAGCATGTGTGACATCTTATTTTTCCTCCCCAACCTTTTTACAAAAAGATTATTTTTGACTTGGAAAGTATAGGGAGAGTGTGGAAAGATAGGAGATGCTTCCATAAACCTTTCCATTGAGCACCGTGGCTGCTGTCAGTGGTCAAGGCTGGGGAAGGTGAGGAAGGAACTCCACTCCCTGTGTGCACTGTCTGGTCCTGGATGGACACTGATTGGAGCCTGCGATCTCGGGGTCCTTATGAGGGAAGGGACAACCTTTCTGCCTGCTCTGTCTTCTCCCTCCATCCTACCTACAAAGCGTCCTTGGCACAAGGCTGAGTCATGTGCAGGTAGTTGTCTCTTTCAACAATAACTGGCAATAAGTGTACTTTGCTTTGCCATGACACTTGTGTGAAGGTCACAGAACACCATGTAAGAGTTCATTCTCATTTTACTGTGTAGATTCTGGGGCTTGAACTCAGGTCTTCGGGTTTGGCTACAAGCACCCTTACCCACTAAGCCATGTTGGTGGCCCTGAGTTTGTTTGTTTGTTTGTTAGTTTTTGGCTTTTGTTTGTTTGTTTATTTAAACATAGTCTACTTATACAGCCCTGACTGTCCTGAACTCACTCTGTAGACCAAGCTAGTCTCAAGCTCACAGAGATCCCGTGCCTCCTCCTCCAGTGCTGAGATTAAAGGTGTATGTCACCATGCCTGGCTTATTTGTTTCTTAGATAACCCTCTCTGGCATTGACCTTTCCGTGTACGCATGGAATACCTTGAATGCCCGGTTCCCTGTCACCACCTCCTAAGCGCTGGGATCCTGGCCATAGGCTTCTTCAGTGTTGGAGAGAGAACCCGGAGCTCTGTACATTGGAGACACCAACTGAGCCACACCCCTAGACCCGCTTTCCTATTTTTTATACACCCCTCCCACTTCTGTTTTTGGACAAATGATCCTGCCCTTAGCAGGGAGGACAGATGGGAGGGAAGCTAGAGTATGTGGAGAAATGGACTCGGGTGGGTGAGGTAGCTTGCACCCAGACGGGGGCGTCCACTGAACTAGGATAGAAGTGTCTTGATGGATTGATTACCTTTGGCAGGCGATAAGGGGAACTTAGTGGCCTGGGGTCTACACACAGAGGCTTCTTTTCTAGACGTGATAGAGACCCGTATGTCAGTACAGTGCTTCCAAGGGTGACAGCTATAAAGCTGGGCAGATGACAGCCAGTGATTTGAAGTCTCTAAAGGGGCCCTGTGATCCTTAGAAGAGAGAAGCCAGACAGAGAGAGTGCTGCAGGTGTCATGGCTTGCGGTCCAGCTCACCAGCTCAGCTCTGTGAAAGGGAGATAGAGCCATGAAGAAAGAGTCGTGAGGGCTGGTGAGATGGCTCAGTGGTTAAGAGCACCGACTGCTCTTCCAGAGGTCATGAGTTCAAATCCCAGCAACCACATGGTGGCTCACAACCATCCAGAATGAGATCTGATGCCCTCTCCTGGTGTGTCTCAGAATAGCTACAGTGTACTTACATATAATAATAAAAAAGAAGAAGAAGAAGAAGAAGAAGAAGGAGTCGTGAGACTGAGGCAACAGGCTCAGGCTAGGTGGCAGGGTCCCCGGATTTGGAGACAGTTTTGCCTCCAGTTTTTGGCAAGCATACATGCAGAAGTATAACAGGAGCAGAGCTGGAGAGTTATGGGTAACCATCTTAGATCCCCTGAGAGCCAGCCAGGAGGTGAAGAACAGACCCTGATCGATAAAAAGGGACAGAAGAAAATAGCTTAAAGCTGTGTGTGTTCATGTGTGCATATATGTGCACATGTATGTGTGTCAGTGTTGTGTGTATGTGTATGCTGTCTGCAAGAGCATGTGGTGTGTGTATGGTGTGTATGTATGCATGGGTGTGTATATGTATGTGGTGTGTGTGCATGTGAATGTTTATGCATGTGCATATGTGTACATGTCTGTAAGTATGTTGTGTATGTGTGTGAGTGCATTGTCTGTGTGTGTGGTGTATGTGTTGCCCTCTTCTGGCCACCTCTGGTACTGCATGCACGTGGTACATAGACATCCATGCCAGCAAAATACTACCCACATAAAATAAAATGAAGGGAAAAAAATTAAAAGCTGTTTTCTCTCTTGGGAGCCAAATTGGAATCCCCTCCAAAGTTAATTTATTAATTAATCACTTCCAAAAGCAGTCTGCAGATGACCTGGCAGCTTCTCACTAGCTTCCTGCCTTAAAGGTTCATCCCCCGAACACTCTGCCACTCTAAGACCAGTTCAAACATATGACCCTCAGGGAGACAAACCACAGCCAACCATGGCAGAGGCAGATAGAGACTCAGGTGAGTGAAGCCAGGAAACCGAGAGGCAACTGAGTACACAGGTCTGGAAGTCAGATATTTGTTTTGTTTTGTTTTGTTTTGTTTTAAAGATTTATTTATTGTTATATGTAAGTACACTGTAGCTATCTTCAGACACACCAGAAGAGGCTGTCAGATCTCATTACGGATGGTTGTGAGCCACCATGTGGTTGCTGGGATTTGAACTCAGGACCTTCAGAAGAGCAGTCAGTGCTCTTTCCCGCTGAGCCATCTCACCAGCCCCCAGATATTTGTTTTAATACCATAGATGGAAGATAAGATCTTGGGAGTCCTAGTTCTGTACTGATGAGCCACGCCCCCCAGCCCCTCAGTGGAGGATTCTAAGCAGGGGCTCTACTACTGAGCCATGCCCCCCAGCCCCTCTCTGGGGGTTCTAGGCTCTACCACTGAGTTAAACCCCAGCCCAGCTCCTCACTAGGGAATCCTCCTGCCTCAGTCTCCCAAACGCTTTTCTCCACCAAGACTTGTTAGATCATGGGTGAGACTTGTGAATGAGTAATTAAGAAATAAAAAAAGGGACTAAGCAGAGTCCTGAGGGTCACGTGACCTATATTTAGAGGAGCCCCACCCCACCCCTGCCGAGAGGGGGACAGGCTGAGCGGCTATGCTGCGAATTCCTGTTTAGATTTTTTTTTTTTTTTGAGACCAAGTCTTATTGTGTACTCCAGACTATCCTCAATTTTGCCACCTTCCAGCTCCAGCCACCAAAGTCCAGGGATTACCAGAATATACCGCCTTGCCTGGAGGAGGATCTGCTTTGGGTTTTCATGGAAGTTTGTGGGAAGAGGCGGGCTGTGGGCCTTTTAGGCATTTTTCTTTGAATGAGATAGATGAGTTGGCTCTGGATGGAATGATTCACCTAATTGCCTTGAGCCTGCCAGTGGACTGCCCCAGCTCAGACACAGCTCCAGTCTCCTGGGTCAGGAAGTAGAGACTGTGCCAGGCTACAGCATGGTGTGAGCCAAAGCCTGGGCAAGAGATGACAGGGTGTTTCCAGGGAAAACCCTCCGGTTGGCCTCAGTTAGAAGCTGTGAGCAAAACAACAAGATTACCAGGGATCCATCAAGTAAGGCTTTGACCTTTTGGGTTATCCATCAGTGAGCAGTAACTGTGATTCCAGGCAGACAGTCCCGGAAGTAAAGTAAGACCAAGTTGTTCCATGAGATAGCTGGAGATAAAGAATTCTGGGTTATGGTTAAATTGTGAGACCCTGTATCAAAAAAGGGGGAAGGGCTGCTAATACAACGTGACAGTAGAGCTCCTGCCTAGAATCCCCCAGTGAGGGGCTGGGGGCGTGGCTCAGTGTAGAGCCCCTGCCTAGAAGAAGTGCTATTTAGGATGATGAAGAATGGGGAAGAGTTAGGAAAGACAAGGAACAAAGGGAGGGTGTTCTAGACAAAAACAATAGAATATCAAAAAGTCTGGCACCGGGCAGGGTCTATGTTCTAAGACTGTGGAGCCAATATGGAAGAAAGCATGGGAGGGGCTAGTGCTTGGAGATGAGGCAGGAGAGGTGGCCAGGACCCAGTCCTCGGCGGGCCTTGAATGCCATACTCAGGTGTTTAGCTATTAATTTAACAATAGGGGGCTATGGAAGGGTTTTGAGCAGAGAGAACTGGGTTAGATGTACTTTAAAGACTTCATTTTCAGGCCATTTGAGAGGAACTGGGGCAGAGACCAGAGACGGCAGTGGCTAGAACGGAGGCTGGTACTGAGGGGTGCCAAGGACTGGAAAGGACAGGGTTCCTCCTAGAAGGATCTGGGATACGTCGGCTTGGTGAATGACCGCAAGGTTCAGAGGGGAGTTCTCTGCCGGACCTGGCCCACCAATCCGCCGCTCTCTCCTCTTCCTAGGAGCCCGGGTTCGTGCTTCTTCCCAGGGCCGTTACCTTGAGTGTGCATCCTGCACATCTTTGGACCAGAGCTGTGAGAGGGGCCGGGAGCAGAGCCTGCAATGCCGCTATCCTGCAGAGCACTGTATCGAAGTGGTGACCCTCCAGAACGCAGAAAGTAAGCTCCCACCTGCTGCCAAGCCCTCTTCTAGGCTATACCTAGAAGAGATCTTCAAGTACCGGGAGTGCAAGCAAGAGATAACTGAATTCACACAGCCATGCGAACAACCAAACGACCATTCTCGGTGACTGGAAATTCAGGGTCCCTGGATCAGCTTGAGAGTGACCAGGAACCCAGCTACCTTGTCATGTCTTGGCATATTACTTTCATTCTGATGACTGCCTCATGGCACAATATGGCCACCAGTGCTCCAGACTTTGTGTCCACATTCCAGGCAGAAGGAAAGGGGAAAGAAGGACCGAAAAAAATTCCTTTGTTTTGTAAGGGTTTTCTTCCTAGAAATCCCAGAAACGTGTAAGGTTCTATTTATCATTCGGGCCTCCTTTATCAGATAATAAAGGGAAAAAGGAACATGAAATCCTTTGGCTAGGGATGAAGTTGCCCTTAGTAACAAGGGTCTCTGATAAAAGGAGTGTGCTCAAGGGGGCAAGTCTACAGCCAGCCACTCACCATGATCTGCCCTCTGCCCTCTGCAGGGAGCTCGAAGGACGAGGACTACACCAGAGGCTGTGGCAGTCTTCCCGGATGCCCAGGCACAGCAGGTTTCCATAGCAACCAGACCTTTCACTTCCTGAAGTGTTGCAACTCCACCCACTGCAATGGTGGCCCAGGTGAGGAACAGGAAGGATGAAATGGATGTTATTGTCTCTTTCTACAACTCTATTTCCTCACTCTCCCCTAAGTCCTCTCTGTTCAACTAGCATCAGCATCACCTCTTCCTGGAGGCCTGCCCTGACTTGCAAATCTGCTTCCGGGTCTCTCTTTAAGCACACACAGCCCACTCAATCCCCCATGCCCCAGCTCTGCCCACTCTGGGTAGGGACTGTCCACTGACAAAGCTGTGAGTCCTGAGAATGTGGGGCCAGGCTGTCCCAGCCGCCGTGCTGTCCCAACACAGCATGAGGTTAAGGCCAAGGAAACCATTTCATAGCAGTCTCCCAGAAATGCAGCTCTTCTATAAACTGAACTGGAGAGGCGGCTCAGTGGTTGAAGGCACTGGCTGTTCTTGCAGAGGACTGACCAGGTTTGATTCCTAGCACCCACCCAGCTCACATCTGGAACTACGTTTCCAGGGCATCTGGTGCCCTCTTCTGGACACCACGGGCATTGCGTGCATATGAAACAGACACAGGTACAGGCAAGAACTCATACACATAAAATAAAATTTAAAAATGTGTTTATCTTCTGGATACCACGGGCATTGCGTGCATATGAAACAGACACAGGTACAGGCAAGAACTCATACACATAAAATAAAATTTAAAAATGTGTTTAAAGTTGTTAATGTTCTGCAGAGGCCTGCTTTTGATCCCTGGGACAGCTGGGGAAGCCAGGGTCTTACTCATTTCAGAAAGGTCCCCAAGCTTGTCAGCAAACAGAGCACCTTTCCTCACTGAGCCACCTAAACCCTAAACTTATTTAATATCCATTCATTTGAACCTAAATACAATCTCAGTACTCCGGAGGTAGAGGCTGGAGGTTCAGAGGTTCAAAGTCGTCCTCTATACAGTGAGTTTCAAGGCTAGCCCAGCTACATGAGACCCTGTCTCAGAAAAAGAATAGAGAAAAGTCAGGCATGATCAGGCAATGCCTTTGAGACCAGACTGTAGACCGGCTCTTTGTCCAGCAGCACTTTCCACAGTAACAGACATCGTTTGGATTGAAGGCTGAAGAGATGGCCCAGCAGTTAAGAGTAGATACTACATCTGGAGTCAGTTCCCAGCACCCATGGTTGGGCAGCCCACAACTACCCGTAACTCCAACGCCAAGGGATCTAATACAGGCACTGCATGCACATGATGCGCATATATATAATTTTAAATTTTGTATTTTGTGTGTGTGTGCGTGTGTGTATGCATGCATGAGCACATGAGCATGCCGTCATTTAATTGTAGAGGTCAGAAGACAACTTTGAGGAATCAGTTCTCTCTTTCCACCATGTGGGTCTTGGGGATTGAACTCAGATCATCAGACTAGAGTACAAGCTCCTCTACCTGCTGAGCCATCTCTCTAGCTCTAGGGTTATATTTAACGACAATTCATTTAAACCTTAAGAAACACAGGTAGCCACTACAGTGAACAACTCTGTGTAGTAACTCTTTAGAGGGTAGGGCCTGTTTGGTAGTGCATAGTTTGTTAGTGTCCACCATCAGCTGCCTAGCTAGATGCGAGGGGAGTTTACCCCTGGAGAGCCAGACCCCAAAAGAAGATGCATTTCCTAGGCATGACCATTAGGTGGCGCCCTATCACCTCGGGCTGAGCGTGGGCAGATGGATGGATGCATAGACCCAATACTAAACTTTGTTCCCTGTTGTTTTTTTCATCTTTAAGTTCTGGATCTTCAGAGCTTACCACCGAATGGCTTCCAGTGTTATAGCTGTGAGGGGAACAATACCCTTGGGTGTTCCTATGAAGAGACGTCCCTCATTGACTGCCGGGGTCCAATGAATCAGTGCTTGGAGGCTACAGGTTTAGATGGTGAGACCCTGTGGGAGCTGAAAGGGGACCCACTGAGGCACAGAGCGCTGATCAGACTGATTGACAGATGGGCCAGACCTAGGCTGGGTGGATCTTCCTATGGTAAAGGGACACTTTAGCGGGGGATGGTGGTGCACAGCTTTAATCCCAGCACTTGGGAGGCAGAGGTAGGTGGATCTCTGAGTTTGAGAACAGCCAAGTCTACACAGAGAAGCCCTATCTGGGGGATGGGGAGGAGGTGGTGTTTGCCTGTAGAAAGGACAAATTGCAATAAGAGAGTTGGCTCTGTCGGGCCAACAAGAATAATACACTTCATTACACTTTATGTTTTTCTTTGAGACTGGGTCTTATTCTGTCGCTCCGGCTGTCCTGGAACTCTCTTTGTAGACCAGGCTGGCCTCAAACTAAGAGGTCTACCTGTCCCTGCCTCCTGAGTGCTGGGATTAAAGGTGTGCGCCACCACAGCTGGTCTCATAAATAATAGTTTTGATGGGAGGGAAGAGATGCCTGTGTTTTTCATCATGAAAAAGTGCAAAGCGGGTGCTGTCATTGTTTACTGCGTGGCCACCCTCTTCCCGTCTGCCTCTAATAGCAGACAGCTGGTCCTCGGCTCTGCTTTCGTGTTCCTCCTGTTGCAATATCATGTCCTGGGGTTTCTCTGGAAAAGTATCTCTTGTACGGGCAAAAGCTTGGAAGGGCCAAGCGACATCTTAGTGTTACGATGAAATCAATCCTGGTGTGAGTCTGAGGCACTGCCAGGGGTTCCTGGAACACACTTTGGAAAGCCCTGCCCACAGCAGGGAACTGGAGGTTGGCAATGGCGTCTATTACCTGGAGCCTCGTTACTTTCCGGAGAATTCCTACTTGGGCTCATGGATTCTTCTCTTTCCTCAGTGCTGGGAAACCGGAGTTACACCGTAAGAGGCTGCGCCACGGCTTCCTGGTGCCAAGGCTCCCACGTGGCAGACTCCTTCCTCCCGACCCACCTCAATGTCTCTGTCTCCTGCTGCGATGGCAGTGGCTGTAACCGCCCCACAGGGGGCGCCCCCAGGCCAGGCCCTGCTTACCTCAGCCTCATTGCTTCACTGCTCCTGACCTTCAGACTATGGGGCATCCTCCTCTGGACCTGAATCCTGAGCCGTCAGCCCTGGCTGGACCCAGGGACTTTTCACCTCTCCCCTCTGCTCCATTTTTGAGGATGTGCATGCTGTTGTGTTGTCATCTTTGGGCCTCATTTTTTCCATGAACCAAAAGAGAATTAGAACAAGGGCTGCGGGCAGCAGGAGGCCTCTTGGTTACGTTAATATTGTTGCTGTTATTATTATTGTTATTATTATCATTGTTATTTCTCTAATTTATTATATATATATATATATATATATATATATATATATATATATATATATAAAAGATTTTTGTACCTGTGAACAAAGCTGGGTCTCCCCTCCGCACATTTAGCTTGGGAAGATGAAAACGGCAGGGAATCCTTTTTTGTTTGATTTTGTTTTGAGACAGGATCTCACCGTGTAGCCCTGGCTGCCCTGGAACTCACTCTATAGACCAGGTTAGCCTAAAACTCACAGAGACCCACCTGCCTCTACCTCCTCAGTGCTTTGGTTAAAGGTGTCTACTGCTGCGCCTGGCTTTCTTGTCACCTCACTGTTTTGAGACAGGGTCTCTTACTGAACGCCAGAGCCCACCAGTTTGACTATGCTGGTTGTGAGCATGCTCCAGAGATCCTCCTGTCTCCCAAGCACTACAACAACAGATGCAATGAGTCTATCCTTTTTTTTTTTTTTATATGGGTACAGGGAATCTGAACTCAGGTTCTCTTATTTCTAGGGCCAAGTACTGTATCAACAAAGCCATCTCCCCAGCCCTCAGACTCTATCATTGCTGATGCCTTCCAAGGGGGGACGGGGAGGGAGCCAAGGCTGTATTTCCCATCATGCCCTGCAGCAGAGGGAGCTGAAGATGATGCTGTATGAGATACTTCCTAGTTGAAATAGAAGATAGTGTCACCATGATGCCTCGCAAAAGACACTGAGGCTAAGGCTTCCTCTCCCATGATGCCTTGCAGTGGGGCTCAGAGGGTAGAAATGGCCCTCCGGCAGACATAAAGGATCAAGTTTCTCATAGGGTCCTATTCTACGGTCTCGCAGGCTCCCGAGTTGGTGTTCCAGGATCCTTGGCTGCTGCAAGAGATAAAATCGCTTTGTGCTGACTTAAGCAGAAGCTGTTATTGGAAGTTAGAATCTAAGCAAAGTCCCGGGTCTCCTGGGGTTCGCTGGGGATAAGAAAGAACCTGTGTAAATCAGAAAAGACTCCCTCCTGCAAAATTCTGTCCCGCCCTACCCCCCTCGAACATGCACACTCGTGCCTGCCTACGCATGTGTACCTGCACGCATGTGTGGGCAAGAGGTCAACCTTGGTTGTCATGCTCCAGCAGCATCCACTTTGGATTTGAGACAGCGGTCCCGCTGCTCACTGGCCTGGAGCTCAGTCTGCCTACTTTTGACCTCCCACATAGTAGACAGAAACACCTACTGTGGAGCTAAAGACCAAAACTCCAATTCCTTTTGCCGGGTTCTCACATCTTAGCTAAAGGATCCACCAGTTCTGCCCACGGCTCCCCTCTGCTTGGGGCCAGGGAAGGTCACCTCATCCTGCAGTTCTCACGATCTACGGCCCACTCGCTGGGGAGCCAGGAAACAGACCCCGTGGGAGGGATCCTGCCACAAGTAAGAAGGAGTAACTGGAGAAAAAGCCAAGAAAGTTCTCACCACTTAGAATGTTCTAGTTGGCAAGCAAGCAGGACTGCTTCCACATAATCTGTATGAATCATGTAGCCAAGACTGCACCCAACTCAAGATGGTTAAAAGAAAAAAAGAAATTGATTTTTCTCATATTAAAAAAAACCAGTTGTAGAGCTAGGGAATTCCTCAGTTGATTAATTCAGTATCCCAAATGGTCCATGTTTGTCTACTTCATGATCTCAAAATGGCTGCCTCCATACCAGGCATTACACCCATGTTCAGAGGCAATAGCAAAGGGGTCATTTACTCAGGTGACTTGGGAAAACACAGAAAACCTACAACATTCGTTAGACA
The DNA here is from genome assembly GCF_008632895.1 of Mastomys coucha. NCBI lineage: Eukaryota > Metazoa > Chordata > Mammalia > Rodentia > Muridae > Mastomys > Mastomys coucha. Next base: position 18,380,228 of record NW_022196904.1, read on the forward strand.
AACCCTGTTTGGCGTTCCATTTACCTGGATTGTTTCATGCATCTTTGTATCATCTGGTTATTGAAGGGGTGGGCACTGTCATGAGAAGATCATTGTTCTTCTCAGAAAAGAGCAAAGGGTGGAGGTGGAACTGGGAAAACCAAGTAGCAAAATCAACGTGGTCTCATGACGTCCACCGTGTAAGCAGTTCACAGTGCGTAGCAGGCCGTTTCCATTTCTAGAGAGTGGGGTCAGGAACTGCATTTCCAGCATCCACTTGTGCTTGAGAAGGCTGTTTGCCACTGTAACCAGAGTCAGGAACTGTGGTCCTTTCTGATGTAATTAGCATAGTCCCACACCCTTAGCCACTGTCTTAGTTAAGTGACAAGCAACATATAAAAGAAAGCCTTTAACTGGGCTTATGTTAGAGTCTACGATGGAGAAGCAGAGGCATGGTGACAGGGACAGCTGCACAGGGACAGATAAACACGCGTTTATCTGCAAGCCTGAAGCAGAGTGAGCCAAGTGGGAATGAGGTCAGCCTTTTGAACCCTGGAAGCCTGCCTCCAGGGACACACCTCCTCCAAGAAGGCCACACCTCCTAATCCTTCCCAAACAGTTCCGTCAACTGCAGACCTAGTATTCAATCATATGAGCCTAAGGGGGCCATGCTCACCCAGACCCCCACAGGAATAGATACTGATTTAGGATACAAATCCCAGGAGGTGGAGACAGGATCTGGAATTTGAAGCTACAAAGTGAGACCCTTTGTGTGTTGATACAGGAAGGAGGAGGAAGAGGAGAGAGTTAGGCTAAGAGTACCTGATATGCAAGGCTGAGGACCAGAGTTGAGATCCTAGCATGTATGTAACAAGCCAGGCATGGAGCAAATGCCTGTAACTCCGGCTCCAAGGGACCGGATGTCCTCCTTTGGCTTCCATGTGCCAGAACACACACACACACACACACACACACACACACACATACACACACACCTCATATGAAAGAGGGGGGGAGAGAAGAGAAAAAAGTGCACATGACCACAACATGCCCTGTCACTTTGGCATGACCTGACCATTTGTCTATCCTGAGAACGGATAGTTCCTCTCATCTTGAGAGATGGCTGGCAGATAGCCCTAGGGCTAGAATTACTAGTGAGGCCAGGCATGGAGAAAAGGATAGTTGAACAAAGAAGTCTACTGAAGGAAACTCAAGGAAGAGATGCCCTTGGCCACACTGAAACAGGGGTGGGGTGGGGTGGGGTGTGTGGAGGCCCTAAACTACGTGATAGAAGCTGACCTTGAATTCCTGAGCACTGAGATTACAGGTGTGTGCTACCATGCCTGGTTTCTGTGGTGCTGAGGATCACACCAGGGTTCTAGCTTGGATGCATGCCAACAAGTTCTGTGTTGAAAGTGCATCCTGTGCAAGGGAGATAAATCTATCAGTGAAGTGCTCAGTGTGCAAGCATGAGGACCTGTGTTCGATTCCCAGAACCTATGGAGAAAGTAGTCAGACATGGTGCTATGTGCTGGAAATCCCAGGATCCGGGAGACACAGACAGGAAGAACCCCGGGGCTTGCCGACCAGGCAGTCAAGTTTAGTTGGTGAGTATCAGGTGAGTGAAAGAACTTGTCTCAAAGCGGGAAAACAGTAGACACTGTTAGGAAAAGTATTGGCTCAGGACACTCCAAGATCAAGTTCTCAGCACAAAGGAGGTTTATTTGCCCCAGAGGGACAGAGGGCGGGGACTAAGGAGACAACAAAGACAGGAGATAGGGGATGAGGGAGAAGGGGAAGGGAACAAGGGAGAGAGAGGAGGAGTATTTCTCCAGGGTGAGACAATGGGCTGCCTCTGGATAGAGGGGAGGCAGACATGGCCCGCAGGCAAATGGCAGTTTTTAAGAGTATAAGGGGAAACCCCATGTTAGGATGAGGTGTTTAATTTTAATTGGGTATGTTAGTTAGGTGAGCCAAAGGGGGCTTTTGAGTGTTGCACCCTGGTGGTCAGTCTCAGAAGGAGGAAGAATCCAAATAAGGGAATCGCTCCTGGTGGCTGGGCAGAGGCGATGGGAGGGAACGGCAAGACCTCAGAGTCGTGCTGGCCGTGCATGAGCTGGCCAGAGTCCTTTCAGACACACCTGAGGAGAAGTGACACCTAAGGCTGTCCTCCAGCTGACATAGGCAGGTGCACACACACGCTTTGAGACACACACACACACACACACAGAGAAATACCCATTCATACAGAAACACACACATATACATACAGGCACACACACATTCACACATTAGCACACAGACAAACACACCTAGAAAGACACAAACACAGAAATATACACAAGAACACACAAACACACAAGAATGCACAAACATACACATTCACACAGAAACACACAGACATGCACACACAGAGAAAGACACAAACACAGAAACACACACATGAACATTAATTCCCTTGTAAGCCATTAAAATGATGGAAACTTAATCCAACTACCGTGCTTAGAGGTGGGGCCTCTGGAGCTGCTGTGCACCAATGAAGTCATCAGGGTGGATCCCTCATGATTGAACACTGGCAGCTGGGTGAGCAGAGAGACCAGGAGACACACGTGTGCTTTCTGTCTCCTGCCATGTGACACCCTGAGGACTCTCAACAAAAAGGCCATCGGCAGATGCAGCCTCCGAGTGCTTGCCAAAACAAACCTTCCTTCAGAACACATACAATCTCTGTCACCAAGTTACTGACAACAGAAAACTGGTTAATAGGCCCTGAGCGAGTATCCCCGAAACAGTCTCTCACCTCACCGGAGCGGCTTCCATTCCCTAATCTAAGCGGTGAACTGAGAACTGAAAAGAAATGACGCTGCTCACAGCTGTGGATATGGAGCCACAGGAGAGAACGGAGGGCCAGAGAACAGAGAGGATGCTGGGAGTTAGGTCCTTGAAACAAGATGCTAGGATTTTGGTCCTGAGGTCAGAGGGGATGCTGGGAGATATGGTTCTGGGGGACATAAGAGTTCACAGATTTGGGACTAAGGACAGAGAGGATGCTGGGAGTTAGGTACCGGACAGGGAGTGTGTCATGTGATGATGACCCTTGGTTGACCTGGATATACAACAGTTTAGAAGTGATGGAGAGAAAAAAAAAAAGAGTTTTTCAGAATGGGCATATGTTGACCTAGTTTACCTGCTGTCCCTGAGTCCTGTGAGAGGCCTCCCGCACCCCACTTTCTTCCTCTTCTTGGTCCTATGAGTCATAAGCCTGCTCCAGGCCTTCAGGTGGCCACAGGGGTGGGTTCTGGGGAACCCACACCCAAGAGGAAAAACAGGACAAAAGTTTGGAAGGATGAGTCATCCCCCCAGGATGAGGAACAGAACCTGAAAGGCAGAGTCACATAGACAGACTTGACCGGTCATTGTTGGGTTGGGGAGGGTACAGAGCCTAGATGCCATACCTGGAAGGTTGCTCTAGGGGCCTCGCTCTCCCCTGGGCCTAGGGTTAAGACTTCATTCCAGTCTGGTTAGCTTTCTGGAAGCCCCTCCCAGGGAAAGAAGACTGAAACTTGGCTTATCATGGTCAGGACTAGAGGGAGGGAACTGACCCTATTCTACGCCCTGCCCCAGGAAGTCCACACCTGCTCAGCCACCGCTGCTGCCCAGCTTCAGTCTTTCCCTGCGCACATTCACCTTGGCATCACACTCCTCTCCCCAAAAGCTCACACTCACAGCATACGCCAGCACCCCGCACCTTCGCGCGCTTCCGAGCATCGCCCTCTCGCGCATCTCCCGAGCATCTCCCACGCACCCCCTGTGGGTTTCCCGAGCATCTTCTGCACAACCCCCGTGCATCTTCCGCGCATCTCCCGTGTGTCTTCTATACATTCCCCCGTGCATCTCCCGCGCCTCTCCCACGCATCTCTCGTGTATCTTCCGCGCACACTCCGGTGCATCTCCTGCGCATCAAGGGAGCTCCGCTAGCCCAGGCTACGCCTGCGCGCACACGCACGCACACCTTTGCACCTTCACACGACCCTCACGACCTTCCGCTCTCCCAAGTCCTCCCCCACTGGCTCCCACGACGCCGTCACGCTCACGCCCAGCCCTGGCGCCCGGGTCCGCGTGCTGTCCTGCTCTCCCACCCCTGAGCGCGCCCTTCCGCGCTCCCATCCTCCCTCTCCCCGCATTGTCTGGGCCTCTCTGCCCCCGTCCGGTCCCCGCCCCTTAACTGACGCCACGCCCACCCAGGCGCGCAGTGGGCGGGGAGGAGGGCGGGGCTGGGCTCGGGGGCGGGGTCGGCGGCGCGGGAGGTGCAGGTGCCGGGCCGGGAGCGAGCGGCGGCGGCGGCGGCGGTGGCGGCGGCGGCGGCGGCGGTGGCGGCGGCACCATGGGCCGGGCCCGGCGCTTCCAGTGGCCGCTGCTGCTGCTGTGGGCGGCCGCGGCAGGGCCAGGTAGGGTAACGGAGGTGGGGGCCGGGTCGGTGGGCTGGATCGGGGTGACGAGGGAGGTGTGCGTATTGCGGTCGGGTTGGGGAGGGGGTCTCGCCGCTGTGACAGCTGGGTCGCCTGGGGGCCTGCAGAGGCCGGAACAATGCGCTGGGTGGGTGGGGGGGCTGCGGGAGACCCTCGTCCCCGGGACAAAGCGCAGCGCGGGCCAGGAGCCCGGAGCCGCGGGCAGGGGAGGGGGGACGCGGGCCCCGGCCGCCGTGCCGCAGCCCCCCCACCCCGCACAGGCCCCGATCCCGCGGGGACAAAGGGCCTGAGACCCTCCCTCCCCCCATGTCCCCAAGCCCTCCTTCTCCAGGCCGGTCCCACTGTCCTTCGGTCCCGGTCTTTAGATCTCTCTCTCTCTTTCTCTCTCTCTCTTTCTCTCTCTGTTCCCCCCCAACCCTTGTCCTCTGTCCCTCAGTCTTCAAGTCCTGTCCTTCCTTCCATCTGTCCTCCTTTCTCCTTGTCTCCCCCATCCCATCTCTTCACTCCGCCTTTGTCCCCCACCTCTGTCCCTTTTTCCTGGGTCACTCTGCCTGCCCCCCATCCTCTCTCTATTCACTCTGCTGCCTCCTGTGTTTCTGTGGTCCCTCTATGTCCCCATTCACCATCTCTCTCCCCGTCTCCTTGACACCCTGTATCTCTTCTCTTCTCTGTCCCCTATCATTCTCCCATTTCTCTAGCAGCTTCTGTTGCCTAGCTGCCTCCTTTCTCCTCTCTACCCCACTGTCTCCCTGTCCCCTGAATCTGCTTCCTCTCCCCATGGATCCTCCATCGAGGTATCCCTCCTTTTCCCATCTCTATATTCCTCCTCGCTCCCTGAGAGGAGTGGAGTCAGGCAGGGCAGCGACAGTATAGATGTGTGAAGTGGCATAGGGAATGTTGGCATGTGAGCACACACGTGGATTCCACAAATGTCTCCCCCAAACCCTCCCACCCGTTCACACATCCAAGCCACACTTCACAGAGCAGCCCCCTCCAGGACATCCACGTGTCTTTCTCACTTGCTTTGGGAATCTGGAGGACCCCCTACCCCCTGCCCAAGACACGTTGACCCTGAGGCTGGGGACAAGGTCAGGAAATGTCACCTGAATACTCAACTCACACTTAGAACCCTGTGTTTCTCGTATCTACCCTGGGTCTACCATGGGACACTCCCCTGCGGTGGATCAAGTTACTTTGCCCAGGATTCCATCATGGGGAGGCTGCTGGGTGAGCAAAAGCAGGGTTGAGGTCTCCTCTAGGGAGTTGAGAATTGGGACCAGGTGGCCCAGCCCTCTTTCCTGGCTCCAGTTCTATCTAGTGAGGGTGTTGAGCTGGATCCATGTCTGAGGATGTGAGGGAGCTTCTAAGCTGAATGGCGCCACACCTGCCACCCCAAGGGTTGCCACTGAGGACCAGGCTGGGGGCAAAGCCGACCTTAGAAGTTCTGCCTTTCTTCTGCAGACTTCTGTAATTGCTTCCTAACTTTCATCAGACCCTCCTTTGCAACGAGCATGCCCCAGTTTCCCAGGTGCGACCTCGGGACTCTGCGTACATTGCCATCCACTTTTCTCTTTCTTTCTTCTTATGCATTAAAACCAGGCTCTTGGGATCCTGGGACCAATGAGTCCAGTAAACATAGAGCCTGAGGTTTTTGAAAACATTGACACTCTGATGATGTTAGATACGGGAAGTCTTTAGAACCTTAACGCCTTTACATTTCTAGAATTTTGTTGAACATGGTAGCCTGTAATCCCAGTTGCTCTGCTCTGGAGGCTGAGGCAGGAGGCTCATGAGACTTGCCAGGATTACTACAGAATGAGTTCAAGGCCAGCCTGGGCAATTTAGGGAGATTCTGTTTCAAATTAAAGGCATTAAAAAAAAAGAAGGGAGTGCTAGGGAAGTAGCTTATTAGTCAAAGGTGTCTAGAATCCACCAATGAGGGGCTGGGGGTGTGGCTCAGTGAGTACTTGCCTAGAATTAGCAGCCAGCGAAGAGGGGTCATAAATATATAGCTCAGCAAAGCACTTGCCTAACATCCCAACATATAAGATGCGAGAAAGAGACAGAGACGCAATGATGGAACCATTCTAGTGTCTTGACATCTGTGAAATTATGAAATCTTGACTCATTAGGTCATTAGGGTTGTGCAGCCCCTGGTCCCTTATACCTTGGAACTTATATGTAGCCTCAGCTGACTACCTACCCAGTTCAGGAGTCAAATCTCAGGCACTCCTGGGAAGTGGTTCTAAGCCTTGCCCTTGGTTTAGATTTTAAAGTGATTGCTTCCTAGTACCTTAATCCTTTCTGTAAACGACCTCTAAATTACATGTTGTGGGGCTTTATAAATGGGAGGCAAGCTTGGCGTCTTGGGGAGGACTCCAGGCAGCTGGGTCCCAGCTTCTGGGGCAGTCCTCTCTGTCATGGTTTAATATCAGTCTCTGGCCTTTTCTGGGCCTCAGTTTCTCTTTCTGGTGAGCATGGTCCTCAGGGGTCCTATTTGTGAAGCTTCTTATTGACATCCAGTTTCTTTTCTGTGTTTTGATACAAGGTCTCACTATGTACAAAAGGCTGGCCTTAAGCTAGGTAGCCCCCAACTGGCCTCAACATTATAGTGATCTTCTTGCCTCAGACTCTCGAGTATTGAGATTATATGTCTGTGCCCCCCATGCCTAGCTTTTTAATTGGCTCTTTATGAAGGTCTCTGACTACTTGTTTTAGGAGGTTTCAGTGGCCACTACATCTCCTTACCCAGCCAGCAGAAGTGGAAGACTGGAGCCTATATTTGTGCCTTTCAAATACACACACACACACACCACACACACACATGACGGGCAAAAAGTATCCTGTCTTTCCTGGATCACTCATTTGCTGAGAATATGAAGAGGCAGATGCTGAGAGAATGAAGGTTCTAGGTGGATAGGATCTGTGAAAAGGGACAGGTGCCTCCTGGAGATGCACATGGGGGTGGGGGTGGCGTGTGACCCACAGCTGGAAACTGGGTAAAAGCAGAAGGATGCAGAAAACGCAGATATGTAGATACTGAGAGAGAATAAAGAGGCTGTTCAGGCTTGGGGAGCCCTCTCGAGGGGGACTTTGTTGATCCCAAGTTTCTCTTCTAGGGTGACTCACTTCTCCCTACCATGGTTCTAAGCGGCCACTTAGAGTGTAGACGGAGACGGACCCTCCTTTCTTAGTGACTCACCCCAAAGGCTGGGTCTTAGGAGATAGCTATCACTGACCCCAACCCACTCATGAACTGGATGCCTGGGTCCCCAGAGTGTGGGGGTGGAGGTCAGGTTCCACCACAGATTCCAAGACCTTAGACCTAGCAGGGCTTGGGCCCAGGGGTGGGTTAATGTCGTGCGAGCCTGGCCTGTCCCCGACTTGGGGAACACAAAGGCAGCTTTCTCTCTCTGGGCGTGTGTATGTGTGCACGTTGGGGGGTGTGCTGGAGGCAGCCAGACCCGCCAGCATCCGATGGCCCATAGCACCAGAACCCGAGTTCCTATGACTTCTGCCTGTAGATACAGGGCACCTAGGCCCCTCTGTGGACACCCAGGGGTATGGGGTGGGCTGCTGGGTCTTCATGAGGAAGGTGCAAAAGAGTAACTGAGGTGAAGGCTTAAACAAGCTGAGTCCAGTAGAAGCTTGCATTCTTCCGGGAACCCCACACTCAGGGTGACCCTCTGAGGGACTGCTCACCCCCTGGCTGGATCAGAAGCCTGGAATCTAGGGAGTCCCGAGTATCCCAGGAACGTGGGGACCACAGGGAGGACTTTGTGTGAGGCTGCTGACTCACCCCTGACGCCCCCACCCAGACAGGTCCCCCGGACACTGGGAGACAAAGGACAGAAGGCAGGATCATAGCTTAGGAGTCCAAAGTTTTCCAGAGGGAGAAGCTAGGGCTCAGAACCCAGGGTCTAAATGAGGAGGGCTGGTGTCTAGACCCCTGTGTCTGAGGGAGGAGGCTGGTGTCTAGACTCCTGTGTCTGAGGGAGGAAGCTGAGGTTTGGACCCCTGTGTCTGAGGGAGGAGGCTGAGGTTTGGACCCCTGTGTCTGAAAGGGAAGACTGGAGTCTGGACCCCTGTGTTTGAGGGAGGAGGGTTGGGGCCTGAACTCCTGTATCTGAGGGAAGATGGAGGGGGGATCTCCTTGTGTCTAGGGAGGGAGGCTAGGGTTTGGGCCCCTGTGTCTGGAAGGGCCTGGAGGCTGAACCCCCATGTCTGAGGGAGGATGGTAGGGGTCTGGGCCCAGCCCCTGTTTCTGAAGATGAGGGCTGGGATAGGAGTATATAGGTCTGAGGGAGGAGGGGCCGGGGTCTAAGTCTGAGGTTTGAAGTGACTGGGAGCCCCTACGTGTGGGTACTGAGAGAGGAAAGAAGAGCTCAGCCTCGTCGGTTGACAGAGGAAGGGGCCGGGGGTTTCCGAGGGAGGTTTGAGCTGGGACCCTTATGCCTAGGTCCTGCAAATACAGGCGCCTTCACAAGGCTGATGGCTGGAAGAATTGATGCTTTGTGCGAGGATGCTCGGACTCCGCCATTGATGGGGGGCTGAGGGGGGGTTCAGGCAGGACCCAGGAATGTACCAGCTTCCCGGGGGAGGGAAAAGGAAAGAGGCATGATGCCAGGGACCCCCCAGGGAACGGATATAGAGGGGGTGGCTGTGACCTTCCCAGAACTGTGACCTTGAGACTCCCTTGGGTATTCGCTGACTCAGGACCCAGGAAGTACTCCCCCGTCCTGCTTAGTCTCTGTGGAAACATCCACCAGCTGTGCACTGTGGACCCCTGTCTCATGAGTCTGAGGGAAGCGGGCTGGGCCTGGACCCCTGTGTCTGAGAGAGGAAGGCTATCCTGGCCCCCTGTGTCTGAGGGAGGAGGGCTGCCCTGGCTGGACCCCTGTGTCTGAGGGAGGAGGGCTGCCCTGGCTGGACCTCTGTGTCTGAGGGAGGAGGGCCACTTTGGCTGGAGTGACTCCTGTGTCTGAGGGAGCAGGGCTGGCTCTGGACCCCTGTGTCTGAGGGAGGAGGGCTGGGGCCTGGGACAGTTTTTGTCCATGGTGGTGAGTCTGAGGGTAAAGGATGCTGAGTCTCTCCATGTCACCTGACAGCCCCTTTTCCAGAACCCTCCCATCTACTTTCTCTGAGCACAGTTCCCATGATGACTTTTGGCTGTCAACACCATTTCAAAGTCCATGCCCCAGTCCTAAAAGCTCAGCCCCTCTCTGACCAGAAAGTCCCGCCCCTGCCCCCCCCCAACCAGAAACAAAAGCCTTAGGCCAATTAGTATTCTAGGCAGAAACACGGTTGCTTACTGACTCCTCAGGAGGGGGAGGGAATTAAACAAAAGCCCCCACCCTCACCCCATCTGCACCCTCAAGCAGAGAGCAGTTGGGGAATGGGAGCCATGGATATGGGGGTCCCCGTAGTTCCCAGGAAATGGTGAACTTTGTCACGAACTAGTCTTGGATAACCCCCTACAAGCCTCACTCTCCATGTCTGTAAAATGGGGGCTAATTCACCTTAGCCATGAGGTCCGAAAGGGGTTGGCTTTAAGATTTTGTTTGGTTGGGTTTTGTTTTATTTATTTATTTACTGAAACAGTGTCTCATGTAGCCCAGGCTGGCCTCAGACTCCATGCTTAGTCAAGAATAACCTTGAACTCTTGATCCTTATGCTGGAATCATAGGTGTGCCGTTTTGCCTGGTGTGTGCAGTGCTAGGGCTCAAACTCAGGACTTCATGGAATGCTACACAAGCATTCTACCAGCTAAGCTATATGCCAGCCCAAGTTTTTTTGTTTTGAGATTTGGTTTTGTGAGATGGGGTTTCAATATGAGGTGTTGGCTGGCCTGAAACTCTTGAGGTCGACCGGACTGTCCACAGAAACACAGACATCTACCTGCCTCTGCTTCTGGGGTACTGGGATTAGATATATATCACACACCTGGCAAGGTTTTTTTTTTCAAGTATTGAGCATGCAGACTAGTTATCATAGGGCCTGGCGTGTCCCCATCGCCTGTAATAACAGCCTTCAGCAGGGACTCTTCCTGAGTGTCAGGCACCAGGCTGACCCCTGCAAAGCTACCTCTGGCATCACTGTCATTTCACAGATGGTGTGGACTCCCGCTAATAAAGGATGGGGCACTTTCTCAAGGTCACACGGATGGTGAGGGCTAGAGCTGGGATCTGCCTGGCATTTGCAATGAGATCCCTGGGCCGGGTGTGGTAGGGCATGTTTGTGACCCCGGCACTAGAGAGACTGAAGTGGGAGGACCGTGAGTTCAAGGCCAGCCTGGACTGTACAGTGAGTTTGAGTGTAGCCAGGTCTGCACAGTGAGTCACTGTCTCAAAGAAAGTCAGAGCAAAGCCAGGGTTCCTTTGGAAGCCTAAGCAATGCAGGCCTGAGTTGTGTAGCCTCTTCTGCAAGTTCCCTACATATTTTTGTTTGCTTATTTTTAAACTTTTGTTGTTATGTTAATTTATTTCTTTTGTGTATGTGGATCCTGGGGGGGGGGGATGAAACTTGGCTTGCTGTCTTTACCTGCTGAGCCATATCGACAGCCCAGTTTTGTTTTGTTTTGTTTTGTTTTGTTTGTTTGTTTGTTTGAGACAGGATCTCTCTATTCTGTTGCCTTGGCTGGCTTTGAACTCACTATGTTGACCCAGTTGGCCTTGAACTCACACTGCTCGCCCCCTCCTCTGCCTCTGAAGTGGTGGGTTTATAGGCTTGTGCCACAGTGTCTGGTGAATTGTGTGTCTTCACACATGGTAGGCAAATGCTGTAACAGTAAGCTATATCCCCAACTTTGGCTTCACTTTAAAAAACAAAAAAACCATTTTTTTCCTTGAATTTGAATTCAAGTACCATATTTTAATATACATGTGACAGCTAGGAAAATGAATTTAAATCACATAATGTACAAAAAATTTTTACTTTTATGTGAGTGTGTGTGTGTGTGTGTGTGTGTGTGTGTATGTGTATGTGTGTGTGTGTGAATGTATGCCACACATGTGGAGGTGCCTTCAGAAGTCACAAGGGTGAAGGGACATCAGGCCTGGAGATGGATTTCTAAGCAGTTAGGTGCAGTCTGATGTGGGTGCCAGGAACTGAACCCAGGTCCTCTGGAAGAACAGCAAATGCTCATAACCTCTGAGCCAACTCTTCAGTCCTGATATACTTTTTTTTAAGATTTATATTTTTAAAAAATTCACATGTGTGTTAGGATATGTGTGTTAGAGTTCTGGTGCCTGCAGAGGTCCCCTGGAACTAGGGTTTCTGAAGTTGTAAGCTGCCTGGGGATGCTGGGAAATGGACTCAGCTTGTCTGCTAGAGCGGCCAGAGATCCTCTTAACCACTGGGCCAGCTCTCCAGTTCCCAGACTTGCATTTTTGAGATAGTGTCTTGTGTAGCCCAGGAGGGCATCCTACAAGATACGTAATGGAGGATGACCTTAAACCTGCCTCCACCCACACCCCTACATGGTGACTGAAGGCTATGTACACTTCCTGGCTGGTGGGGGAGGTGGGACAGCCCTTAACCTCTGTGGGTCACACACCTGCCTTCACAGAGCCTGTATGTTATTTCCATAGAATACATCAATCGATGGAGAGGAGACAGAAAGCTTTCTGAATGCAAAGAGACTAGACAGTGAGGAAAGGCATTTTGGAGGTGGTCAGAGGTTAGAGGTCAGAGGACAGGAACTTGAAGGAGCACAGAAGACAACCCTGAAATGGTGGCAGCAGTAGAAGAGAGTAATCAGGAAGAGGAATGTGCATATTAAGGCTCTGAGGTGGAAGCCAGTTCAGTGTGCTTAAGGGAGAGCGAGGCCAGGTAGCCTAGAGGGCAGCAGATAGGAGAGGAGTGAAACCTAGGGTCAGAGGGTCAGAGGGTCAGAGGGTCAGAGGGGTCAGTCTGTTTGGTACCCAGAAGAGCCTACATAGGAGTTGTGTTTGTGAAGGACTGCCACCGGAGACTGGATGTTGCTGGACTGGGCTGGGCTCTGAGGCCTTGCATGCCACCCAGCAAAGGCCCAACCACTGAGTTTCATCCCCATGGGCTCATTTCAATATGGGCATGGTGGGCGATACCTGTCAACCCAGCACTCAGGAGGCTAAGGCAGGAAGGTCATGAGTTTAAGATTAGCCAAGGTGTGAGAGATAGGTATGGAAGATGGTACAGTAAGCAAGATCTTTGTGTGTCTGTGAGTGTACATGTTAGTGTGTGCACATGTGTGTGCGTGTGTGTGTGGAGGCCAGAGATTCAGGTCATTTGACTTCCTCAATTCCTCTCCACCTTGGTTTTAAGACACCATCACTGACATCCTTGCTAGCTTAGAACTCACTCTGTAGACCAGGCTGGCCTTGAAATCAGAGATCCACTTGCTTCTTCCTCTTGAGTTCTGAGATTAAAGGAGTGTGCCATCATACCTGACTCACTCACACTCTCACTCTCTCTCTCTCTCTCTCTCTCTCTCTCTCTCTCTTTCTCTCTCTCTGCTTATATTTTTGTTTTATGTGTAGGGGTGTTTCGGTCACATGTATGTCTGCACACCATGTGTGTGCCTGGTGCCCTCAGAGTCCAGAAGAGGGCATCAGATTCCCTAGAACTGGAGTTTACAGATGGCTGTGAGCCACCATGTTGATGATGGGAATCAAACCTGGGTACTCTGGAAGAGCAGCAAGTGCTCTCAACCACTGAGCCATTTCTCCAGCCCCTGCATTTTTAAAGTTACATGTAGTTATTTATTTGAGCGTGTAGGTGGGGTATGAGGGTAGGCACCATGGCACTTGTGGAAGTCAGAGAACAATTTGCAGGATCTGGTTCTCCCATCGTATCAGTCCCAGGGATCAAACTTGGGTTGCCAGTCTTAGCAGCAAACACCTTTACTCACTGAGCCATTTTGCCTGCCCCTCCATTTTTTTTCCCAAGACAAAATTTTTCTGTGTAGACCTGGCAGTCCCAGACTCCCTCTGTAGACCAGGCTGACCTTGAACTCACAAAAGATCTACCTGTCTCTGCCTCTCAAGTGCTGGGATTAAAAGTCTGTACCACCACACCTGGCTTCCATGTTATATTTTAACTCAGGGTCTCTCAAGGAACCTGGAGCACACAAATTCAGCTAGAGTAGCTGACTAGCAAGTCCCAAGGATCCTCCTGTCTCCACCTCCTCAAACACTGGGCTTGCAGTCACCTGCCACTGGGCCCTGCTTTGTTTGTATGCTGGGAGTCAGACCTCAAGTCCTCATGTATGTACGGCAAGCTTTTTACCCACAGAGATATCTCCAGCCCCCCTGACTCCCATTTTGAAAAATGCAACTAGGGGCTGGGGCTGAGGCTAGGGCTGGGGCAGTTGGAGAGGTGGCTTAATAGTTAAGGGTACTTGTTACACTTGCAGAGGATCCAGTACCGGAATGGCAGCTAATAACCATTGGAAATTCCAGCTGCAGGGGTTTCTGATACCCTCTTCTGGCCACTGAGGGCCCTGGGCACACATGTAGTGCACATGCATACATGCAGGCAAACTATAAAAATAAGTGCACATGGGCTGGAGAGATGGCTCAGCAGTTACGAGCACTGACTGCTCTTCCAGAAGTCCTGAGTTCAAATCCCAGCAACCACATGGTGGATCACAACCATCCATAATGAGGCCTGACGCCCTCTTCTGGAATGTCTGAAGACAGCTACAGTGTACTTAGATATAATAATAAATAAATCTTAAAAAAATAAATAAGTAAACACACAATATATATACATATAAAAAATAATTTTGGGGACTGGAGAAATGTCTTGGTAGTAAAGACACTGACTGCTCTTCCAGAGGTCCTGAGTTCATTTCCCAGCAACCACATGGTGGCTCACAACTATCTGTCATAGGATCTGATGCCCTCTTCTGGTGTGTCTGAAGACAGTAACAGTGTACTCATATGAATAAAATAAATAAATCTTTAAAAATAAACAAACAAATAAATAAATTGTAATTTTAAAAAGAGAGAGGCTGGGCAGTGGTGGCACAGATCTTTAATCCCAGCACTTGGGAGGCAGAGGAAGGCAGATTTCTGAGTTTGAGGCCAGCCTGGTCTACAGAGTGAGTTCCAGGACAGCCAGGGCTATACAGAGAAACCCTGTCTCGAAAAAACAAAATAAAACAAAAAACAAACAAATAAAATAACAAAATAAAATAAGGGGTGGGGTGGGGACACAGAAGCAATGGCTCAGTGTTTAAGAGTACATACTGTCCCTGCAGAGGACCCAAGTTCTGTTCCTAGCACCCAAGTCAGGTGGCTCAAAATCATCTGTAAGCCCAGCTCCCAGGCATCCAGTCCTAGGGCATCTGTGCCCATGCACACAATGCCTACACTCAGATACATACATATAATTCAAAAATAGAACCTTGAATTTAGAAAGTCCACCTAGTCAAGCACAGAGGCACAAACCATTAGTCCTAGTCTGGTCTACATATCAGGTTCCAGGTCAGCCACCTAGTCAAGCACAGAGGCACAAACCGTTAGTCCTAGTCTGGTCTACATATCAGGTTCCAGGTCAGTCAGGGCTATATGTTGAGACTGTTTTAAAAAAGAAACAGCCGGGTGGTGGTGACACACTCCTTTGATCCCAGCACTCAGGGGGCAGATGTAGGTGGATCTCTGTGAGTTCAAAGCCAGCTTGATTTACAGATTGAGGTCCAGAACAGCCAGGGCTAAATGGAGAAAGCCTGTCTTGAAAAATCAAAAGAGAAGAGGGAGGAGGAAGAGGAGAAAAGAGAAGGGAATTCATATAATCAGGGCAGGGTGGCATGCCTGTTATCGTAGCATTCAAGAGGTGAAGTTAGGATGGCCATATGTTACAGGTCAGCCTGGATATGAGAGGCAGGCTTGAAAGTTGAGATCCACAAACAAGTTCTTGAGATCTCCAGAGGAGAGAGGGACGATACCAGGAGAGGGTGCTCGGAGGTGAGACAGTCAAGGCTGAGTGGATTCAGATATATTTCAGAGGTAATATGCAGACTTTGCAGAGGGATGGCTGTTAGGGCTGAGGGAATGGCTGAACACTTGGGTGGCTTGCTCTCCTTTGGCCTGAGCAACTGAGTGGGTGGTTTGTGGTACCTACTGAACCTATAAAATGCATAGGCAAGGGCTGAATGTGTTGTTTGTCATTCTGGGAGGTAAGATTCAGAGGATGGCTTACTGTCAGCATAAAAGAAGTTCAGAGTTAAAAAAAAAAAAAAACGTGGCTGCTCCACATCACCACCAAAGACTCGGGCTCTTTCAACTTGGTTCTGTTACTCCTGTTGTGCTGTCGCTAGGGCCCAAAATGGCTGCCGAATTCTACTATCCCATCCTTCATCCTGCATGAGGGTGTCCCTGTAGGGGGAAAATGGTCTTTTTTAAAATTAGGAACAACCCCATATATGACTATATGATATTTTTACTTAGGCCAATTAGAATAAACATCATCATATAGCTTTACCTAGCTGCAAGGGAGTCAGATGGGGTCAACCATAAAGGACGATGAGGATCCTTTAATGATGAGAGAAAGAAGAATGTTGAGATAGGAAGCTGTCAGCCCCTGCTTCTATCCCACAGGAGAAATCTGTTCTGCCCTTGGTTACTTATGCTCTTAACAGGGAGTGTACCACTTCTGATGGGATATTATGTTGGTTGGTGGCTAGTTACTTATAAATGGTAAAGATTTTTCAAGGGACTGGACCCCATCTGACTTATCCCTGGGTACCTGCCTCAGAAACCTCCCAAACAACTAACCCATGGGACAGAGTGGAAGAGACCTGGAAAAACCACTGAGCTTATTTTGTTTCATCAAGACAGAGAAAGGCTCTTGATATAGCCCTGGTGGGATTGGAAAGCCTCCTTCTTCAGCATCCCTAGTGTGAGGATTATAGGCATGCTTTGTCATGCCCCGCCATTAGCATTTAAAGACAGCTGAGATGGCTATGGTGCCCCACCTCTGTCTCCCAGCACGCTACAGGAAAAACCAAAGGGTGAATCCAGGTTCAGGAAGACACTGTGCCTCAAAGGACTGAAGTGGGGGACATAACAGAAGAGGGTATCCAGACCCAATGTTTTCCTCTAGATTCTGTACACACACTCATGCATGAGTACTTACACAAGTATGCATACAACACACACACACACACAGAGAGAGAGAGAGAGAGAAAGAGAGAGAAAGAGAGAGAAAGAGAGAGAGAGAGAAAGAGAGAGAGAGAGTATTAATCCAGAGACTGGAGGGATGACTTTGTGGTTAAGAGCACTGGCTGCTCTTCTAGAGGACCCAGGTTTTATACCCAGCACCCACATGGCAACTCACACCTATCTGAAATTCCTGTTCCAGGGTTTGGATGCCCTCTTCTGTTCTCTGTGGCCACCAGACACACAAATGGTGCGCACACATATATGCAGGTCAAATATGCATACACATAAAGTCAAGTTTAAAATTAGAAACATAAGGCGGCGGTGGTGGCACACGCCTTTAATCCCAGCACTTGGGAGGCAGAGACAGGTGGATTTCTGAGTTTGAGGCCAGCCTGGTCTACAGAGTGAGTTCCAGGACAGCCAGGGCTATGCAGAGAAACCCTGTCTCAAAAAACCAAAAATAAATAAATAAATAAATAAATAAATAAATAAATATAAAATTAAAAACACAAATAAATCCAAATAACTAGCCATCTACAGTAGTACAAGTCTCAGTGTCACCTGAGTCTTGATGCTCAGAACGCCTGGGCAACTGGGTGAGATGAGACTCAGCAAACACAATGAAACCAATACAGCCTCTCACCAGGGCAGGCCTGTCACCAGCACGTCCTGTAACCCCTCACGGATACTGCACATTCACTCAGCTGGAAGGGATGTGGAGACAGGTCTGGGCTTTTGCGGTTTTGACTGTGGCCGATTTCCCCACCTAGACACTGGGACTTGGGATGTGAGGCTCTGGGTTCAGTCTCTGGAACCCATTCACTGTCAGGGGGGCTGGGAAAAGCAGATTGAAGTAGAGTCCCCTAGATAGGCCTTGGTGCCATATGCCTTTAATTTGAGCTCTCCAGAGGCAGATCTCTGTGAGTTCGAGGCCAGCCTGGTCTACAGAGTGAGTTTCAGGACAGTCGTGGCAACACAGAGAAACCCTGTCTTGAAAAAGAAAGAAAGAAAGAAAGAAAGAAAGAAAGAAAGAAAGAAAGAAATAATAATAAAAGGAAAGAAAAAAGAAAGAGTTGGCCCCTCCCTTCCCACAGGGCCTCCAGCGGCACACGCCTGTCAGTACTGGCTGTGGTTGGTTGTTATATTTCAGAAAAACAAAACAAAACAAAAACAAAACCCCTGAAGGCTCTGGGAGCTTTGCTGCTGGCTAGCCTTGGCTTTCAGCTTTCTCTGCTATTGGAAGGGGAACCTGTGCTCTTGCCCAGGTCGATCAAATACTGAGCCACGAGCCCAGCCCGTCACTGGGGGATTCTAAGGCAGGGGCTCTATCACTGAGCCACACTCTCTCACATTACCCTTCCAGCCCTGTAATTTGTTCTTTTAATGTTTATTCAGAGTGGAATAACTGCTGTCATGAATAATCCAGAATTTTTAATGTGCTAGCAAAAACCTCAGAGGTCTGAGTTGGGCATAGTGGTCCACACCTTTAAAATTTTTATTATTATTATTATTATTATTATTATTGTTGTTGTTGTTGTTGTTGTTGTTGTTTTCTGTTTAGTTTTGAGTCGAGGTTTCTCTGTGTAGTCCTGGCTGCCCTGGAACTCGCTCTGGGGACCAGGCTGGCCTCAAATTCAGAGTAATGGGATTAAAAGTGTATACCATCAAGGCAGGCATGGTGGCAGGTGGCTTTAATCCCAGCATCTGGGAGGTAGAAGCAGGTGTACCTCTGTAACTTTGAAGCCAGCCTGCTTGACACAAAGTTCCAGGTCAGACAGGCCTATGTAGAGAGACCCTATCACATAAAAATAAAAGTAAGTCACAGGCAGACCATGGAGAACAGACAGCCACGAGGCTCTTTCTGATGTGAGGTCCTGCCTTTCCGTGTGCTCCTTAGACGGTTCTGACCCGGTAGACATGTAGAACTGTGGGGGACAAAGAGCAGGCGGAAAGAAGTGTCTCTAGCACTATATCCATCAAATCCATCATGTGGCCCCACCCAGTCATAGGGATGCTGGGGGAAGGAGCATGGGTGAGTGAGTGTCAAAGCCACGGGTCTCACAGTGGAGCAGACAGACCATTCAGAACTTAGTGGTTTAGGAAAATGGCTGCTGAGAGCCAGGGGCAGAGTTGTGCGCTTGTAGCTGTACCACTGTGGAAATAAGGCAGGAGACCAGCCTGACTAACATGGAAAGACTTTGTCTCCAAACCCCAAGGCAGAGGGGAAGCGCTTTATTTACTCAGATTCTGGGTTAGGGATTTACACTGGATCAGGTGGGCAGGCTTCTCTTGGTTTACACTAGGGTCACCTGGGGTTCAGTCTGAATGTGAGATTCAAGATGGCCTCCTACACAGGACGGACTGGCAAGGGCCTTAAAGAAGCTATTCTGGGCATCTTTACCCAACAGTTTCCGGGTAGCAGATGGTACAGAGGAAGCAGTTAGGCCTCTGTAAGCCTGGGCTTCGTGACTCTTAGTAGATCATTTCTAGAAAAAACACCTCTCACTCCCCAGCCTGGACTCCTACTACTGGCTATGTATGAGGATGACCTTAAATTTCTTCTTTTTTTTTTCCTCTTGATTTTTTTCAAGACAGGGTTTCTCTGTGTAGCCCTAGCTGTCCTGGAACTCACTCTGTAGACCAGGCTGGCCTCAAACTCAGAAATCTGCCTGCCTCTGCCTCTAAGGAACAAGTGCATGTGCCGCCACTAGGCGGTGACCTTAAACTTCTGATGCTCCTGCCTGTTCCTCAGGCGCACAGGTTACAGACATTCACCACCAGACCCCATTGATGCAGTAGTGGGGACCTACCCCAGAGCTTTGAGCGTGCCAGGCAAGCACTCTGTCTACAGGTATCTCCACTTCTGTGTGTTGTCTCTGTGTGTTCTGTTATCCCCTTTCTTTCTTTTGTTTTTTTGAGACAGCCACCTTACTCTTGGCCTTACATCCTGGCCTTGATCTTTTTATATAGCCCAGGCTGGCCCTGAACAGATCCTTCCTGCCTCTGTCCACTAAGTGCTGGAATTTCATGTATGTGCCAGCATGCCAGGCCACTTCTAGCCGATTCCATTGGTCACTGCAAGTCATAAGTCCACCCAGATTCAGGGAGGTAGAGCCTCCTTAATAGGAAGGTCAGCTGGATCAGTTTGCAAAGGATCTTTGTATGTATGTAGACCGGGCTGGCATGGGACCTAGGGAGAGAAGAAACGAGGGAGCAGAAGGGAGAGGAATTCATAGCTGGCTGTGATGATGTAAACCTATATAGCACTGGAGGGGCACAGTCAGGGTACTGTATGCTCTACATATGTTCCAGATGTGGGAAGACAGCCTCATCAGATGAGCTTCAGTGGATACCTTGGTGTGAAAGAAGGCAGCTTCCCATACTAGGTGAACTCCAGCTCTAAAACCCAATAGGGATTTTCTGTTGGAGCCTCCCATTACTGTCCATTTTCCTGGGCAAATCCTGCTCCTCTTCAGCTAGCTCCGGGTGTTCTCTTCACTCCCATAGACATATGCCACATGGAGTCTTGCCTGGCTCCTCTAGAGACCATTTTGCCCCTTCAGATGACAGAGAGAGAACTAAAGGCCATGTTTGGCAGCTCATACCTACAATCATGAAACTGAGGCAGGAGGGTTGCCATGAGTTTGAGGCTAACCTGGGCTATGGGATGACAGACTATTCTCAACAAGGAACAAACCAGGAATTAGGGAGATGCTCAAGCAAGTGCAAGGACAAGAGTTCAAAACCCCAGCTCCCACATAAGTGAACTGTGGTCATGGAAGCTTGTGCCAAAGACAGGGATGGGATTCTCAGAGTAAGCTGGCTCCATGGAGCTGACTGACAATCAAGTATGACCCCCAGCTGTGATCACCGGGTTCAAAAGAGAAACCTCACCTCAATGAATAAGGTGGGGAACCACAGAGGAAAATTCCAGATGCCATCCTCAGGCCTCAACATGGGCCTGTGAACACACAGAGAGCCTCATGCACCCCTAACACACACACACACACACACACACACACACACACTTTCTCTCTCTCTCTCTCTCTCTCTCTCTCTCTCTCTCACAACTTAATGTCATCTCAGGGACTTTCCATTCTGTCTGTTTCTCTTGGTTCAGGGACGGGACAGGAAGTGCAGACAGAGAATGTGACGGTGGCTGAGGGTGGAGTGGCTGAGATCACCTGCCGTCTGCATCAGTATGATGGGTCCATAGTCGTGATTCAGAACCCAGCCCGGCAGACCCTCTTTTTCAATGGCACCCGAGGTGAGTGCAGGAAGCCAGGCCGTTTATGACCCTTAAGAGGGACACATCTAAGCATATGACAGGGGAAGAGGGCAGGAAGTCTGAACTCCCATGGTCCAGTGCGGGTGGAGGTGGGAGTTTGGGAGGTTCGAATGGGTTCCCAAGTTGAACGGATCAGACTAAGAGCTGTGGTTGAGGAAAAGGCAGAGGGCTGCATCTGTCTCGGAGGGTGGCTGTCCCAAGTTCAAGTTCAGGCTCTCTTCACTCTAGCTCTGAAGGACGAGCGATTCCAACTGGAGGAGTTCTCCCCGCGCCTAGTGCGCATCAGGCTCTCAGACGCCCGCCTGGAAGACGAGGGGGGCTACTTCTGCCAGCTCTACACGGAGGACACCCACCACCAGATCGCCACGCTCACTGTCTTAGGTAAACCACCACCACCGCCCCCCCCCCCCACCAGAGCCCCACTTTCATTCATCTCTGCCTCTCGCTTGTCCTGAGACCTGTTCGCCCAGGCTGTTTTTAACCTCTTGGACATCTGGCTTCACCAGGCCTCTGGTCTCTACGTTTGATCCCTGCCACCTGTGGGACCCTGGCTCTCTTTGGTCCCTGGGATCCCGCAGCCAGACTGACTTGAGCCTACCTCGGTGCCTCCCTTACATCCCCCTCCCCCGCGCGCCCCTTCTCTGCGCAGTGGCTCCGGAAAATCCTGTGGTGGAGGTCCGAGAGCAAGCAGTGGAGGGCGGCGAGGTGGAACTCAGCTGCCTGGTCCCGCGGTCGCGCCCCGCAGCGGTCCTGCGCTGGTACCGCGATCGCAAGGAGCTGAAAGGTATCCAGGGAGCGGGGACCCTCAGGGCTTAGGAAAGGGACGAGGTTAGTGGTGGGCGGGGCCTGGATCAGAGCGGGCGCAGTTCTGCCGTAGAGCCAGCAATGATGGATAGATAGCACACGCCTGTCATCCCAACATTTGGGAGGTTTAGGGAAGAGGATCAGGAGGTCATCCTCAGCTGCTCGTAAGTTCAAGGTCAACCTGGGCCCTGTCTCAAAGCAAAGAAAGCGAAACAAACAAAACAGACCAGAGTCCTAAGTCCTTAAGTGTGACAGGGGAGCATGACTAGGTGAATAAAGCGAGGCTTATAGGTAGGAATGTGACTTGGCCAGCAGCCTACCTTGGGATCCGGGAGCAGGGCAAAGCCTTTGGCCTGACGGTAACTGGGCTGGGTCGGGCAGGAGTGAGCAGTGGCCAGGAGAACGGCAAGGTGTGGAGCGTGGCGAGCACCGTGCGGTTCCGTGTGGACCGCAAGGATGACGGCGGTATCGTCATCTGCGAAGCGCAGAACCAGGCGCTGCCTTCGGGACACAGCAAGCAGACGCAGTACGTGCTGGATGTGCAGTGTAAGTGGCTCAGGGGTCTGCACGCCAGCCGCCCGCCCCAAGAGGTCCCCCATCACCGGCATGATCTCTCAATTTTCCTTCCGTGCTGCAGATTCCCCCACAGCGCGGATCCACGCCTCTCAAGCTGTAGTGAGGGAGGGAGACACTCTGGTGCTGACGTGTGCCGTCACAGGGAATCCCAGGTGAGATCTGACTTCTGGTTCCTAAGTGGTGAAGAGATTTGGGGCTTGCACTCCTGGCTCCTATGGAAAGAGTTCATGAAGCCAGATTCTTGATACAAAGGAACCATAAATTGAAGAATACTTACAGCTCTGGCTGCATGTAAAAGCTGGCCTCAACCCTGTTGGTTTTCCTTAAGAAAGGGGCCATGAGACAGACCCTTTTATTTTTATTTTTTTTAAAAGGGGGCGTGGGGACTCGAGGACTAGCCTCCAAGTATTCAGGGAAGACCCTGGTTCAATTCCCAGCACCCACACAGTGGCTCATAATCTTCTCCTGTCCCGGGGGGTGGGGGGGGCATACGCGCCCTCTTCTGGCTTCTGAGGGCACTGCATGCCCGAGATGCATTGACGTATTTGCAGACAAACCCTCATACACATAAATGCATAATTTTTTAAAAATACATTTTTTTTGCGGGGCGTGGGAGGCCTACCACTACACAGTAGGGACATTAGAGGACAACTCGTGAGAATTTATTCTGCCCTTCCACCATGGTAGGTCCCAGTAATCTAACTTCTATTCAAGCTCCTTGGTAAGCGCCTTTTCCTGCCACTGAGACATCCTGCAGGCAGAGTTGTCGAATTTTCCTAGTCCCTTTTCATTGCTGGGGATGGAACCTAGCATCTTTTATGCATAGCTAGCAAAGAGTCTACCACTGGGGCACGCGCACACACACACACACACACACACACACACACACACACACACACGGGGATTGTTGCGGGATCAGAACTGCGTATCCAGATTCCTGAGAAGTCAGATTCTTGGGTTCCTAACTTGTTTTTACCCTCTGCCAGGCCAAACCAGATCCGCTGGAACCGCGGGAATGAGTCTCTGCCAGAGAGGGCGGAGGCGGTGGGCGAGACGCTCACGCTGCCTGGCCTGGTATCTGCAGATAACGGCACCTACACCTGCGAGGCGGCGAACAAGCATGGCCACGCGAGGGCGCTCTACGTGCTTGTGGTCTACGGTGAGGACAGTATGGAAGGCCTTGCAGAGGAGGGGGGAAAGGGGGGAGGCTACAGGGCCTGAGAATGGAGCTTGAACAAAAGAATGCTTGCTTAACATGCATGATAAAGTTGGATACAATTCCTAGTACCACATAATGCCAGTAATCCCCGAACCCTGGAGATGGAGGCAGGAGGATAAGAAGATAAAGACCAGTAAGGAGAAAGTGGTACTCGCCTTTAATCCCAGCACTTGTAAGGCAGAGGCAGGTGGATCTCTGTGAGTTTGAGGCCAACTTGATCTAGAGAGCAAGGGCTGTTACCAGAGAAACCTCTTTGTGAAAAAAAAAAATTCAAGGCCATCTTCATCAATTTTTCTTTAGACCAGTCTATAATATAGGAGATACTCCTTAAAAACAAAACAAAACAAAAAACCATAAGCAAGCCAGACCGGTCTACATAGTGAATCCCTGGCTAGCTGGAGCTACACAGTGAGACTCTGTCTCAGGAAAAACACACAAATAGGGACTGACTGCTCAGCAGTTAGGTGTGCTTACTGCTTTTGCAGAGAACCAAGGTTGGATTCTCCACACCCACATGGCAATTCACAACTTTCTGTAGTTCAAGTTCTAGATCCAAAGTCTTCTTTTGGTCTCTGTAGGCTCCTGAACACATAAATCCACGCCAAGCACATATACATAAAAATAAGTAAAATTTATTTTAAAACCCCAAAGCTAGGGTGGATATTACTTCTATCTTAGGGGTGGAAGGATATAGAGGTGTGTAGATACTAGGAGTGAAAAACCCACAGGTGTAAAAAGCCAAGGATCCCCAGAGGAACTGGAGCAAACAGAGAGGGGGGTGGAGGGATAAAGAAGGGTGGCAGGCCGGGCAGTGGTGTTGCATGCCTTTAATCCCAGCACTTGGGAGGCAGAAGCAGGTGGATTTCTGAGTTCGAGGCCAGTCTGGTCTACAGAGTGAGTTTCAGGACAGCCAGGGCTACATAGAGAAACCCTGTCTTGAAAATACAAACAAACAAAAGGGTGGCAGGCATTCAAGGAGCAAAGCTGTATGCAGAATAGCTTAATGGAGTGGTAGCAGAAGGTTGGATTAGGACCTTCTTTGACATTTTCTCTGACAGATCCTGGTGCCGTGGTAGAGGCTCAGACATCGGTTCCCTACGCCATCGTGGGCGGAATCCTGGCGCTACTGGTGTTTCTGATCATATGTGTGCTAGTGGGCATGGTCTGGTGCTCTGTCCGACAGAAGGGTAAGTGAGGGCGTGGCCTGAAATCAGTGAAGGGGGTGGTCGTTTCCGATTCTGGATAGCAAGGAGGCGGAGCCTAGACACTGGATTGGATTTGAAATCAAGTGGTCTTTTTGACTAATACCCTGTAGGGGGTAGAGCTTTTGGTTCTAGACTCTGAAAGGGCTGAAATTTAGCAGAATAAAAGGAGAGGTTTTGAGTAATTTATTTTTCAAGTTGCTGGATTTATTGGCAGCATAGACTTAAGGGAATACTATCAAAAGTGGGGAAAGGTTGGGAAGGAGATAAGTGTGCAGGGGAGGGGACTCAGTTGATAGACTGTCTTAGCACGCACAAAGCTATGGACTTTATTCCCAACACCGCACAGAACTGGGCTTGTAACTCCAGTATTTGGGAGACAGTGGCAGGGGGATACAAAGTGCAAGGTCACATGTAACTTTGGAGTTTGAGGCTTACCTGGGAAACTGGAGACCCTGTCTCAAAAAAAGGAGAGCGGGTCGGGGATGAGGGTGGGCTTTCTGTGACTTTTTGGAGTCTTCCTAATTCTTCTTTACCTCTTTCTCTACCATTGTCCTGTGCTTCACTGAACTGGACTTTGGTTCCCTTTCTCTCCCTTCATATGCTGTGTCTCTTGCCTGTCTCCTTTTCCTGTACACGCTCCCTGGGTCCACATACACATCCCCTCTGCCCTGGGGGTATCTTTCTGCTCTCAGGCTCCTATCTGACCCATGAGGCCAGTGGCTTGGATGAGCAGGGAGAAGCCAGAGAAGCCTTCCTCAATGGCAGCGATGGACACAAGCGGAAAGAAGAATTCTTCATTTGACCCCACTCCCCCACTGCCAGCTGCAAGGAACCAGCAAAGACATTGACCAGAGTCCAGGATTGTGGGCTTCTCCCCCACTAGATAACACCTCAGGCACTTGGGCAGGGATTGGGGGTGTTGGATGCCTGGATCTCTCCCAGGGCCAAATGCTAGGGTCCAGAGACTTGGGATCCCATAAGGAGACAGGGATTTAAGGTCCCTTCTAGGCCCCGAGTCCAGGGACGGGTAATAGGGATTTGGGTTGGGGGAAGAAAACAGGGCGGAAGGCCAGAACCCCTAGGCTACAGAACCAGGTCTTGTTGGGGAGGGCGTCAGATTCTGGGAAGGGTGGGGCGGGCAGGGAAGGGGAACACAGATTTCTTTGGGGTCCCAGACCCCATGCCAGCCATTGTAAGAGTTCCACAGAGCTCTGGGCACCTCTTTGCAAAGCCATGTTTGCACGGTGGGGGGAGGGGCAGGGGAGGGCGTGGAAATGGGAATTCTGTGTCTTTGTGTGAAAACTCTGATGGGGGCAGTAAGGGAGACAACCCCTACCCTTATCCAGTCCCCCTTCTCCGGGTTCCTGGGTGGCTCCCCTTCCCTCCATCTTGACCCCCACGACCTTCCCATCCCATAATTGTCTGTTCACCCGCTCTTGGGGGGGCCTTCCCCGTCTCTCCTCCAGGCCCCCCGGGGAGGGGGAAAGGAGTTTGGAGGGGATGTGTGGTTCTCTATGGTTTTATATATAATATATTAAAAAATCAAAAATCTGTATGAAAAATATCAGATTGCACCCCTCTCCCCCCATTACTGGCTTTTGCCCCTTTTTCTTGTTTAAAAAAAAAACGAAACGAAACACATTTTTGTACGGGGCGGGGAGGGAATAGGGAGGGGGGTTTGGCAATCCCACTAACCACCATTAAACTGAGGAGAGAACAAGAATGGGGTGGCTGTGTGTCTGTCCCTCTGTCTGCTGCTACACCGCTGGGAAGGGGAGATGCAGGTGCTGGGGAGGAGTGCCATAGATGCTAATACAAAAGAAGATGAAGGAGCCAGACCTCAGCAAGGCCACCTGCCATCCACTCTTCCTCAAAATTCCAGACTGAATTTTTTTGGGTATTTTGGGGGGTGGGGAACAATGAGAGGAGTGGTGAGGATTTTTACGTTTCTTAGTTTTGAGACAGCATCTTATACTTTAACCCAGGCTGGCCTTGAACTCTCGGTAACCCTTCTGCCTCAGCTTCAAAAAAGCTGGGGTTCCAGGCTGAACCAACCACAGCCAGCCATTTGTGAGTTTTTATAAGCATTGTCTCCGTCCAGTCATTTAGACAATCTCTGGTGGATCTGCTATTCTCACACTAGCCCACCTCTGTGCCCCCCCCCCATGGTCTCCAAAGACACCCTCAATTCCATTTCATCCTGTCTCTGCCAACTGCTTGAACCTAAAGGACCTAACCATTTAGGGTCAGCTTGGGCAACAGAAACCAGGCTTGGTGGTACATGCTTGTAATCCCAGCAATTGGGAAGATGAAGCAGGAGGACCCCAGTGAGTTTTGAAGCCAGATGAGATATACAAAAAAATAACTGCTTACAATTTGTTAGTTGTTAAGGTTCCAGACAGCCGACTATGAACTGTATATGTATGTATGACACACACACAAGAGTTTTTTCAGTTTAACAGGAATCTTAAATTTGATCCTGTTCTAGGCTTTAAGGACTCAAGGTGAAAAGGTCACTGTACTCTGACCATTGTGAACCTTTGATGAAAGAAACAGACTAAGCAAGGAAGCAATGGCGACAGTTTCAGAGCTGGACATGGTGGGGCACATCTGGAACCTCAGCATCCAGGGACCAGAAGCTTGGAAGCAAGTTCCAGCAGCCTGGTCTATGAAAGACCCCCAGAACTGGGGAGATCCTTACTCAAGTCTCGGGATGATGTGACCACCCAATAACTCACGAGAGACCGAACTTGCTGCAATCACATAAGGTTTATTGGGGATACCGGTACAGGGGTCGATCTCATGACCTTGCCAGTCAGAGGAGTTCGACCCGGAACACAAGAAGTGTAGGGTATTTAAGGGAAGCTGGGGGCGGAGAGAGAGTTACCAAGGAAACAGAACATAAAAACAATGGAAAATTTCAGAGGGACCTGACCCAAGGTATTCAGTTAGGGAGGGGAACACATTCATTCTAGGAATGTAATCTTCATCTACTGGTTGACAGGGTGGAGAATCTCATAAACCACTAGACCTTCATTCTTAGTTCCGCCCTCATTGTGGATCATTCAGGAGGGGCAGGTATCGGGAACCAGAACTGGCTATTTTATATTTCTGGCTGGCTACAATGGCCCTCAATGTCCTTTTAGGTAAAGGTTATACACCATACATTTGTATTAAATGCCCTCATTTTAAATTCTAAGATTCTCCAGCGTTTCAGTGTACAGAGCAAGTTCCAGGCCACTCCTAGCTACTTAGCAAGACTGTAAGACTGTGTACCCCCTCCCCTCCAAACAGAAAAGCTTAAATGTTTGCTTTAAATTGTAAAAGGGCTCTAAAAATGCTTAAAATCTTAAAATTCCAGTCTTCTAGAAGCTGAGGCAGGAGACTGAGTTTGAGGACAGCCTGGGCTATACATTAGGTTCCTGTTTCAGAAAGAAAGGAAGGTAGGTCAGTCAGTCTCTTGTGGTGATGGCTTACACCTTTAATTCCCAGCACAAGAGGCAAGTGGATTTCTGTGGCCGGCCTGGTCTACATAGTAAACTTCAGGCCTGGGCTAAGTAGTGAGACCCTGCCTAAATAAAATACACACACACCCAGGGGGGGCGGAGGGGAGGGAAGGATGTAGGGTACTGTTTTATTTTGTTGTTATGGAAATTTTCATGCAAAGTGAAGAAAACAGAAAGGAACCCGAAGCCCCAGGCACCCTCTGCCCCATTTCCACCCACCCTCAAAGGGGCCCCTTTTATTGAGCCGGGCGCTGTGTCAGTTTCCCTAATTTACTCAATCTGCAGGAGTTTATCATCAAGGAAGGCCTTTCGGATTGGCTTTAGTGCCAGGAGAGAGTGAGCTCCGTACAGCAGGGACAAAGGGTTTTCAGATAAAGTGAAAGGCAAGATCAAAGCCTGAGACAGCAAAGGCATTGCTGTGTTTGAAGTGCTGGGGATCTGGACTAGGTAAAATGGTAGGTGGGTCCAGAAAAGGCATCCCGGATCAGGTGTAGGGGATGCATACCTGCCATCCCAGCCCTTGGGAAGCTGAGGCAGGAGAACTGCAGGGAGTTCATGAAAACCACCTGGAGCTAGCTAGCGTGAGCTCCGAAGCTAGGGTGAGTTCCAGACTACGCAGGGAGACTCTCAGAAACAAAGCAAAACACAATTTTTCGTTTTCTGTGGTGTAATGGGACTCTACTGTAGAGTTTTAGATTGCTAGTGATAAAAGCACTCGGGTTGTAGGGACGGTTACAAATAGTATGAAGTTATATAGCCTTTAAAAATTATCCACAGGAGCTCGGCTGGCTGCCATATTTCTGTAATTTCAACATTCAGGAGGTAGCGTTCAAGGTCATTTTCTTCGA
This sequence comes from Mastomys coucha, assembly GCF_008632895.1. Classification (NCBI taxonomy): domain Eukaryota; kingdom Metazoa; phylum Chordata; class Mammalia; order Rodentia; family Muridae; genus Mastomys; species Mastomys coucha. The sequence continues at coordinate 18,409,268 of NW_022196904.1, forward strand.
CCCAGGTGTTGGAGGCTAGCCTGAGCTACCTGAGACCCTACTCCCCCCCCAAAAAAAAAAATAATAAAGAAAGAAAGGGAAAGAAAAACACAAACACCTATAGGAGACTTTCTAATTAATTGTGTTCCATGCAAAAACTGCCTTGACTTCCTCTAAGAATGCTGGCATTACTTTGCCTCTGGGCATTTGCATTAGCCATTCCCTCTGCCAAAAGACTCCCATTCTAGTTGGCTCCAGTTCAGACTTGGCTTAAAAATCAGCCCTTGGAAGCCCTTGCAGACCCTCGAGCTGGGGCAGGCGTTTCTGGCATCCAAGGCCTCCTGCTGTCTACCTCTTCCAGGTCTTGACCGTTCTAAGTATTAGTCTAAACAAATGTGGTTCGTTTTCCTTAGACTGGGGGTTCAGATCTCCGGCAACGCAGAAACCACGTGCTGTCCAGGTATTTTTATCCTAGGTGACAGGGACGTGAACTCGGCCCCAGACCTTCAGTAGTTTTGGGACAAGGCTGCCAGCCCACCACGAAGTCTGCAGTCTCCTACACGCATGCGCTTCTTTCAGGTGCCCCCCCTCCCTATCCATATGCTAATCACTGCGCTCTGAAGAACAGCCTCTCCCGGGGATATGCAAATCACATCCTCCAGTGCGGGAGGCCTTCCTTTGTCCCGCGCTAGGATTATGCAAATAAGCGAGCCTCCAGCCCCAGGATCCAGCCGAGTGTTTAGCCCCCACCCTATCCTCACCCCAAGGCATCCTCTATTTATAAGGCGCGTTCGCTCTACCGCGCGCGCACGCACGCACGCACGCGCGATTCTTGAAGCTTCTTCACCCTTCGGGCCGCAGACTGTACCAAGTCCAGCGGGGCCGTGAGCCGCAGAGCCCGACACCCCCGCCGATGTGAGCTCTGCAACCTTCGCGATTCTCTGAGCCCCTCTTCCCACCGACCACCGGGAATGGTCCGTCTGACCGCGCACGCGCCCTGAGCGCCTCTCGCCCCTCGCTCGCTCGCTCGCCTAGCCTCCCGAAACGCAGGCGCAGTGCCCGAGCGTGCAGTCGCCACCGCCGAGCCCGAGCCAGGGCCGCCGGGGCCGCCGGCGTCGGTCGGTGAGTGTCCGAGCTGGGGGTGGCGCGGGGCATGCTGGGAAGCGGGCGCTACAACCCCGCTGCATGACGGGAGCCGGCGGCCACTAGGCCGAATGACCAGCCCGAGAGTCCTTTGCTTCTCCCAGCACGCGGCTCGGGACCTACCACAGCTTCGCCTCGAGGCATTGTGGGAGTCCGTGGGCCAGGCGTTACGGTCCTGGGGCATTCTGGGAAGGGCCTGGGCTCCTGGAGGGGACCCTTTTTTGTCGCACACGCTTTCCGTGAGAAGTCTCAGGGCCAGGAGCTTTTCGTGCCTGGCGTTTTTAGAAGGTGGTCGTTAAAGGCCCGAGGCATCGTGTGAAATTGTCACGGGGCATTGTGGGAGCTGATCTTTATTGTTTGGTACCGGGGTTTGACAAGTTCTTGTCCCACCTAGCGTGCAGAAAGGTATCTATTGTGTTCTCTCACACAGTATTGGGTGGATGGGTGGATGGGTGGGGTCTTGGCCACTCTGTGCTTTTGAGAGAGCTGGGGCAGACGGTTTCATGTAGCTGGTTTTGGACCCACAATATCATGGAGTACTGCCTAGAATCTATAATTTACCAAGTGCTGAGTTCGCAGAGGTGCATCACCACGCCCAGCTGATTTTCACCTGTCTTAACGCTTCCACCTGATATCCGGAACATTCTGGATGAAGCTTTATATATTTGTGGGTTTAGAAAGGAATGACGGTCCCCAAGTAACCCCAAGGAAAGTCCTGACAGTCCCTGGTGGGATGGTCAAGTAGAATAATAGTTAAAGCCCAGTGTGGTGTCACGTGCCTATAATTCCAACACTCCGGCTGGGGCACGAGGATTCGCTATTCTAGACCAGTTTTGTATTTTTCCCCCCTTTAGGGGGGATCAGATCTCAAAAAAGAAGGGAGAGTGGGTTTATGGAATGGCTAAGGCTAGGTATTGCATAGAACACATGTATTAAATATTTAAAATAGAAACAACCAGTTGTCCTCAGTTTTTCTTTGCTACATGTTGCGTGTTTTTCCAAAAATAATGTATTGCTCCAGAATTAGAGGGGCCCTACATCTTCTGATGGATTAATCATGAGAGCTCTTCCTTGCCAGTTACTATTTCTCTGTCCTTAAAAGGCCTGATCCAGGATCTAGGTGTCTTTAGTAAATTCCCTATCCAATGATACCTACCACCCCTCTCCTCTCACTCCAGCTGCATTCTCCCAACAGCGAACTTGACATTTGGGCTTTGAAAAGATAGTGTGCTTTCTACCATTGTTTGTGTCCCCAGTCCCTAACATTCAGGCTTTGCCATGTTATTAGTATCCAAATCTATAGTCCCAGAATCTGGGAAGCTGAGTTTGAAGGTTCACAAGTTCAAGACCAGCCTGGACTGTATAGCAAGAGTGTAAAGGAGGGTGGAAACCATATTGTGGTTGCTAGTCCTCCACTGTCTGGTCTTGCAAGGTCCTGTCACAATGCAGTAGGAGGAAGAAATGTGTACATTGAAAGAAACAGGGATTATTGGAGCCAAGGAGCAATATAGATGTTGATAGGTGAGCTTTGCAAGGGTGAAAATGAACTCTTGAGATCCACAAAGGAGGAGGAGAAAATTCCAGATGGGAAATGGAGGAGAATGAACTAGGACTCCCCCTCTCTAGTTATAAAAGGCCTGTATGTACCCCTGCTCCCAACCCCTTCCCCCCCAGAAGCCTGGAGAGATGAGCAAAGGAATAGATTCTATGAATCTTTTT
>NW_022196904.1:18412118-18469406 GCF_008632895.1 Mastomys coucha
TAGACAGTATTTCATTTAGCTCATACTAGCCTCAGTATGTAGCCAGCTATGACCTTAAACTGCAGATTTACAGCCTGAGGGCAAGATTGTAGGTGTAGACTGCCTACTTATATTTATATTCAAAGCATGGCTTTGGATCCTTGTTCAACCACCAATCTGGTGAGGTGACCAGTGTGATCTTGGGCTTTGGACAGCCTGCAGGTCTTCTCCTTACTTCCTCTTCTGCTTGAAGGGAGCTTCTTTCTGTGTTCTGTGTGTACCAATCAAGGCCTGGACTTGAGAAGGAAACAGACAAGAGAAGTTGGGTCTTGTTTGATGCAATAGGCAGAGAATGACAGATTTGAGTTCAAACCTAGGCAAGGCTGACTTACAAAATCAGTTTGATGCCTAAAACACACCAGGCATGGTGATGTTCCTGTGATTCTGGCACTGGGAGGAAAAGAGGCAGGAAGAGCTGGAATTCAAGATCATCTGAGGTTACTTAGTAAACCTGAGGCCAGCCTGGGATACATGGCGCCTTGTTTCAAACAAGCACAAATGGGAGGGTATCAATTCTGCTCTGTTAGCAGAGTGGGTTGTTTGCCTAGCATGCCTAAAGCCCCACAGTTTGATCTCTAACATTTGGGAAGTAGATCCAGGATTATAGGGAAGGGTCATTCTGGGGTATTTGAAATCCTATCTCATAAAAACAAAACATTTTAAAACATTTCCAGGCTAGCTAGTACCTCAGCTATATCCAAGTGTTCTGTGTCCTTAATAGGCAACAGTCTATGACCCTTCTTTCTGGTGGTCCTCCCTCTCTCAGCCCCAGACCTCCCTCAGCTAAAGGGTTAATATCAGGCACAGGTCTCTTCTTTGACACTTAGTTACGATTGGTGACCATGCCAATACCTACCTTCAAATAACCTGGGATATCTTCTCTCCCTATCTCACTGAATAAGAACCACAAGACAGTCTGTTGCCTAGTCAACTGGAAGCTTCTTGGGGACAAGGTCTGCGGAGTTGAGGCTCTGTACACGGTCAAGACAGAACAGAGGCCATCTTTGCCTCACCCCCAGCACTGAGCACACAGTGGTCTTAGAATGGGGACAAGTGTTATGTAAAAATTTATTGAGTCATCGCAGGCCTTTCTTTTCCCCCTGTCCAGCATCCCTCTCTACCTGCCAACATCCTGTGTTAGAGGAGCTTGCGGCTGGAGGTGTGACCGTGGGAGAGCTGGCCTGGGAGGGACCCTGCCCAGTCGCTGCTCTGCTCCTGTCTCTTGTCCCCTCCCCCCGCCATGACAGAGACCCGTGAGCCCACTGAGACTGGAGGCTACGCCAGCTTGGAGGAAGATGACGAAGACCTTTCCCCAGGTGAGGTGGCCTTAGAAGTAGCAGTCTTGGCAAAGCTGTCATCCTGGGGTTGGATCTCCTTGGGAAGCTGTGTTGAGGAGTGGCTGCTTGCCTTGCCACCAGCTCTTTTCTGACTAGAAGTCTTGGTCCTGGTGGGAGATGGCTTCCCATGGCGGCTCTTAGGGGTTGCATCTTGGGTGGGTTCTCTGTCCTCTATGGAGGTTCTAGATTGGCTGAGGGATCTATCCCTGCTGGGGGTTCTAGAGTGCCCATGCTGGTTCTCCTTGCTGGAGATTCTGGATCTGCTCCGTGCTCTCTTCTTGATGGGAGTTTGAGACCGGCTATGGGCTGTGTCTGTGCTGGGACTTCTAGACTGGCTGCTCTCACTCTCAGGACTGGACATTCTAGACCGCCTATGACCCTTCTTCTTGGTGGTTCTTGAGCGGCTGTGAGCTCTCTCCTTGGTACTTCTGGACCGGCTGTGACTTTTTTCCTCACTAGAGGTCCTAGACCATACTTGGTTTCTTTCCCTTCTTGGATGTATCCTTGGGCTGTAACTTCTCTCCTGGCTGTGGTGGCTTGCTCGGTCTTGTCTCATCTGGGTGGGTGTGCCCCTCCGGGTACGACTTCTTGCCCTACTACGATTTCTCTTCCAGCCATAACTTCTCTCCTGGCTCTGGGTCCTCTTGTGACTGCGACTTCTTGACCTTCTGGGGGTTCTAGAGCGGCTGTGACTTCGGGTCCTACTAGGGGTCCTAGAGCGGCTGAGGCTTTGGGTCCTGCTGTGGCTTCTGGCCTGCTTGTGCTTGATCGTGCTTGACATGTGAGTCAGATCAGTCAGGGTGTAAATCTCTTGTTCCCTGTTGGGGGAAGTCAACTGGCTGTAGCTCCTGGCTCTCCTGGATGCCACCGGAGACTTAAAGCTCGTAAAGACTGTCCTACTTGGGCTGTAGCTCTTGGCCCTGTTGGACATTGCAGGTAGCCTAGAGCCTGCATGCTCAGTGTCTAAGGCTCCATGCTGCTTGGGGCTCTTTGCCCTGTGCCTGTTTCTAAGCCAGTTGTCACTCCTTTCACGGGTACTGCTTCTATGTCGGCTATAACTCTTACCTCGGCTTTGTTTGCGGTGGGAAGTAGGGGTCCTTGCTTTCTTGGCCACACCTGATTTGGCAGAATGGTTTCTCTTCCTGTTAGGAGTGCTAGCCCTGTTCGGGGATGTCTTGAAGCTCTGGCTTCCCCTTTTGCTTGGCGTTCGCCCCCGGCTGTGTGTGTCTCTCTGCTGATACTGTCCCATAACTCCAGTCTTGCCTCCCTTCCTGCCCGTGCTGGCTTTCCTGGCCTTGGTGTCAGTGCTCACCTGACTGGATGTCCTTGTCTTGCTGTGGCCTTGGGACCTGCTGCTGGGCCGAGTTGAAGGGGCCGTCTTAGTACCTGTTGCTCTGGTAGACTTAGAACTGCCAGGGTTCATAAGCAAGTTAGGGGACTTAGGGTGCACTGAGGAACTGTTGGGCACAGATGCTTTGGTGGTCTTCAAGGTGGCTGGAGATGTGGGAGCCGTGGGAGCCGCAGGAGCTGCGGTGGGCTTTGAGGGCCCAGTGACTGCCAGAGCTGTAGGGGCGGCGGGAACCGCGGGAGCCGCCACGGTAGGCTTTGAGGGCCCAGTGGATGCTGGAGCCATGCTGCGCTTGAAGGATCTCTTTGATGGAGAGTGCATGGCGGGTGCAAAGGGGCTAAATGCCTGGAAGTCATGGTGAACATGCAAGATTTGGTAGCCAGGGACAACCACCAGATGGATTGTCACAAGCAACTCCGTGAAGTCATAGTGGGTCCCTGAAGCACTGGTGAGGTCAGACTTGAGAGAAGGTGGGGGGGGAGGGTGACTCTGGCTTAAGGCTGGAGACTATTAGCAATATTCGCAAGTGGAATTAACTAGATCCACGTAGACTAAGCAGACTAAGCTCAGCAGAGCTGAAAAGTGGAGCTGGGCTCAGCAAGGGCCTGCCTTGAGTCTTCAGGCCTAGGTGATGGATGTTATTGCGTGGGTGGGCAGAGTAGGGGAGCCCAAAGAGACACTGACAGCCTTAAAGGCCAGGGAGGCTTCATAGAGAAAATGACACTGACCTGGGCCTCACAAAGTAGCTAGAGCTGCTGGTAGAATGGAGAACGGCCCTCACGCAAGAGAGGCCTGGAGGGGAGAGTTCAGAGCCTGGGCTCACCATCAGTTGTGATCCACTTGTTCTCTGCTAGACACGGGGTGAGAACTCCAAGGTCAAGTCTGCCCTTAAGGAGTTCCTGGGCTGATGAGGGGGACATACTGGGGACCCAGAAGGCCACAGGCTCTAGAGAGTGATGGGAGCAGCAATAGCCAGGGCCACCAAAGCAGTGGTAGTCAAAGAGGAATGCCTGTGCTGGGTCCTGAAGCCAGGATAGGAAGGGCCAAGGGGACATAGTGTAGGACAGTTGCAGAGGGTCCCGTAGGCCTTAGACAATGTCTGTAGGAGGTGAGAGGGTCATAGCATGGGTCAAGGACAATGCAGCAGTCTTGAGATGGGGAAAACCACATTGACATGCAGCACTTGCTCTGGACTTGGGGAGGGGTCTGGGCATGTGTTATCACAGCCCCAGGGCTCAAATGGGGACAGTGGGAGGGCAGTAGAAAAGATGAGTGGCTATCTAGGATGAAGTGGTCTAGGGTGGCTCACCAAAGAGGGAGCTTTGCCCTGGGGCCTAAAGGGAAAGGCAGGGCTGAACACCCGTAGCAGAGGGGCCACCATGTGGGGGTCCAGTATCCACCCTATAGATGTGTGGGTGGCCCAGGGTCCTAGATATCAGGGCCACCACCCAAGCCATCCCCTCTCTTGGGGACAAGAAGAAATATAAGCAATTGTTGTGCAGTTGATTGGACTGCAAGAGAAACCTAAGGCAGGGTGAGGGCAGCACGGGAGGGCTGCTGGGAACCAGGGCCCAGTGCTGTCTTGCGCAGAGCCAAAGACAGGATTGGAGCTTGGTCTGCAGAAAAGGAAGCAAAGGCCATGGGGGGTGGGTTGGGGGCACCCCTGTGGCACTGAGGTAGCAAGGAGCCTGTGGAGATGGTGAGGGCGGGTGAGAAGGGGCCCCTGAGCACCTGTTGCCCCTGTGGAGATATGAGCAGGGCAGAAACACCCTCACTGTGAGCTGCAGAGGGAGATTGCTTCTGCAGCCCAGTGGGTGCTTCCAGCTGGCCGTTTCCAGTGTGGCTGAAGCAAGCAAGCACCCTGGGGACTGCAAGCTCCCTTGACCGTGGAGACCCCAGCCCTGCGCGTGACCCACAGCAGCTGCTCATGTCCTCCTCACTTCACATTTTCTCATGTAAAAGCTTTTGTTAGTTTATTTCTTGATTTAGTGAAAGTGAGTACACTCTCATGGTATCAGGAAGGGAGGTCACAGGACAAGTATTGAGAGTTGGTTCTGTCCCTCTGCTCTGTGGGTCCTGGGAATCAAACTGAGGTTGTCAGGTTTAGCAGCAAGCACCTTTACCACTGAGCTATCTTGCCAGCCCTTGATCATGTTTTTACTTTATTTTACTTTTTATTAGTTTATTTATTTATTTTGGTTTTTCAAGACAGGGTTTCTCTGTGTGGCCCTGGCTGTTCTGGAACTCACTCTGTAGACCAGGCTGGCCTCAAACTCAGAAATCTGCCTGCCTCTGCCTCCCAAGTGCTGGGGCTAAAGGTGTGCGTCACCACTGCCTGGCTCTTAATCATGTTTTTAAATCCAAATTCATCTATATGTACTTTTATGTCCTGAAATTACAGTTGCGCATCTGTACTTCAAATTGAGCATTTTAGTTGACTTGCATATTGAAATGGGAATTATCTGTAATACCAGCACTTAGAGGCTGAGGCGGCGTGATGAGTTGACAGTCAGTGAGGGATACAAGCACAGACACAGGTGTGCGCATACGTGCACACACACATACACACAGATACACACACACATACACATAGACACACACACACATGTTCTGTCTCAAAAAAGAAAAGTCGGGTATAGTGGTACTGGTCTGTAATCCAGCTTTTGAGAGGTGAAGGCAGGAAGATCAGAAGTTCAAGCCTAGGCTACACGAGAACCTGCCTTCAAAAAACAAAACCAAACAAACAAAAGTGCTGAAGAGAATGCTGGCTGTGGAGGTATGAATACGGGAGTTTGGATTCCCTAGCCCCCAAATAAAGGCATAGTGTGTATGTAGAGTGGTCTCTGCACCTGGACTGCCACGCTGGAAGGCACAGACAGGCCTGTCAGAGTGGTAAAGTTGCTGAGCTCCGGATTCAGTGAGAGAACCCATCTAAAAAATGAGATGGCAAATGATTAAGGAAATCACAGGCATTGACACCAAACCAACCAAAGCCGAACTGCATGTCTACTGCTTAGCTGCCTAATTCTGATGTTTGTCTTTCTGGGATGGTCTAGGCGGGGCCATTGCCAGCGTTTGCTTTCTGTGATAGACCGTGTGACCGCAGGTGAGAGCCGTGGCCACGTTGGTCCAGGTGTTGCTGTAAGCATCGGGTGAGCACACGTGCACTGTCTTTGTCGTCCACCTCATCCTGATGCCCATCTGTCTGATTTATTTTGAGACAGGATCTCATTCTCTCTAAGCCAGAGCTTGCAGTGATTCTCCTGCTTCAGCCTCCTGGATACTGTCATTACAGGTTACAGATGCAGCTCTCAACAGAGAGTCACTTGCTAGATGTGTAGATACATTACATCTGTGTTGTGCCAAGCTGCCCTGCCCGCACAGTGAGCTTCAATGGGGCTCGGGGGCAGTTGGACACAGCCCTGATGCCATGTCTCTCCTACCTGCCCCAACAGGCCCGGAGCATTCTTCTGACTCTGAATACACTCTTTCAGAGCCCGACTCTGAGGAGGAGGAGGAGGAAGAGGAAGAGGAGACCACTGATGACCCCGAATATGACCCTGGCTATAAGGTGAAACAGCGCATAGGTGGGGGCAGAGGTGGCCCATCCCGCCGAGCCCCCCGAGCGACCCAGCCTGCTGGCCCACCTACACAGCCCTGCCAGCTCTGTGGCCGATCAGCGCTGGGAGAGGCCCCACCGGGTACCCCACCTTGCCGACTCTGCTGCCCTGCAACAGCAACCCAAGAAGCCCGAGCCCCTGAGAGCAGGGCTCTTGGAGAGGAAGAGGAGGAACCGTCTTACACTGGGGAAAATCGGCCAGCAGGGCGGGATGTGGATGACGATGAGGAGGAGGGGGGCACCTACCATTGTACGGAGTGTGAGGACTCCTTTGACAACCTCGGGGAGCTGCATGGCCACTTCATGCTGCATGCCCGGGGCGAGGTGTAGGCAGGGCCAGCAGAGAGCTGGTAGAGGGGTAGGGGGAGCAGGGCTGAGGAAGCTGGATTCGGGGCTGGGGTCCCTCCCATCCATGTTGTCTTAGCAGTAGATATTTGAAGGGCCAAATAAAAGCCAGATTCTGTGTGCTGGCCCCGAGTGTGTTTGAGTTGCGTGAGTGTGACTGAGTGTGCTGTACACCAGCATCCGTCTGCTTCCACCCCCGGTGTGCTGAGATTACTGCCATGCACTGCCCTGACCAAGTTTATGTGCTGCTGGGGATTGAACCCAGGGCTTTGAACATGTTACCCAAGCACTCTTGTCAACTGAGCCACAACCCAGCACGTTTTGTTTGGCTTAGAGACAAGGTTTTGTTGGCTTTGAACTTGTTTCTCTTGCTTCAGCCCTAGAATCACAGATACAAAGCTACTCCATACTTAGCTAGGAGTTCTGGGGTTCAGGCCACCCATGAAGCTTGAAACCACCCCCATTGATCTGTGCAGTCAAGAGCCAGGCAGGCTTAGGCCACTTCCCCCCACAGTGCCTCTGTTGGAAAGTCAGTTGTGTGGTGGTAGTCAGCTGCAGACCTGGGATGGGCTAGCTAGCCAAGCCCCTCAGAGCAGATTGTGGTTTGCTGGGGTCACGTAGGCCTCAAGTATTCTGCCACCACATCACTGGTCCCTCCTACAAAGAGGAGTACCATTAGCATGGTAGGCAGCTCCCCCTGTTCTTCCTAGGTGTCTAGTGTCTAACCCAGGGCTGTATGCATATGGAGTCAGAGTCCAGGGGCGATGTGCTCCCAATAGCCGTTTCCCAGCACTGTGGCACTGCCTTGATTTGCATGACATCTCCCAGAACTGGATATGGAGCGAATAGTTTTGAGTACCTCCCTGTGTTAAGTGTAGTAAAGTGCACCATTAAATAAGATTTATGTGTGTAGTGACCTAGGAGGCCACAAGAGGGCGTCAGATTCCCTGGAATTGGAGTTACAGCCATTGGTTTCAGTGTAAGAGCAGCAGGCACTTTAAGCCATCTCTCCAGCTCCCTACATATCAGATGATACCTTCATCTTTATAGAACTGGCATGGACCCTGTGGGGGTGGACACTGAAGATACAGTAACAGAAATGCTGTGTAGGCCGGGCAGTGGTGGCGCACGCCTTTAATCTCAGCACTTGGGAGGCAGAGGCAGGCAGATTTCTGAGTTTGAGGCCAGCCTGGTCTACAGAGTGAGTTCCAGGACCACCAGGGTGAAACAGAGAAACCCTGTCTCGAAAAACAAACAAAAAGAAAAAAAAGAAAAAAGAAAAAGAAAAAAAATGAAAGAAAAAAAAAAGATGGTGTGTAGAAAAAAACCAAGAGAAGGGTAAAGAGGGTAAAGGGTAGTAGGAGGTGCCTTAGTCACTGTCCTATTGCTGTGAAGACACCATGACCAAGGTGACGCTTCTAAAAGAAAGCATGTCATTGTAGGCTGGCTTTCAGCTTCTGAGGTCTAGTCCATTGCCATTATAGGGAGCGTGGTGGCAGGCATGGTGCTGCAGAAGGAGGTGGTAGCCACACCCTGATCTTCAGCCAGAAAGAGACAGACACTGGGCTTGGCACAAGGCATGAACCCTCAAAGCCCACCCCAGTAACACATTTCCTCCCACAAAGGCCACACCTCCAGATGATTCTAATTTTTGTTTTGTTTTGTTTTGTTTTGTTTTTTGTTTTTTCGAGACAGGGTTTCTCTGTGTAGTCCTGGCTGTCCTGGAACTCAACTCTGTAGACCAGGCTGGCCTCGAACTCAGAAATCCGCCTGCCTCTGCTTCCCAAGTGCTGGGATTAAAGGCGTGCGCCACCACCACCCGGCGTAATTTTTTTTTTTTAAACAGTGCTACTCCCTGGTGACTTAAGCATTCAAAGCTATGAATGAGCCTGTGGAGGCCATTCTTACTCAAAGCACCCCAGAGGGGTATAAGTTTAAATCTCATAATCCTGCCTAGGAGGAGGCAGTTGTGCATGGGAGTGAACTGTTCTCAAGAGTGGACAAGGCAAGAGGGAAGGCAGGAATGACTGCCAGGGATTACGACAGGGTGCCCAGGGTTGAGGATAGCAGTCGGCCCCACCCACTACAGATGTGGAACCCTCAGTGTTCTGAGGCCACATGTGGTGATTCTGTTTCATGACGAATGCTTAGAATCCCAGCACTCTGAAGGGCACAACAGGTTATTGAGAGTTCAAGGCCAGCCTTGACTTAGAGAGTGATATCCCTTTCGCAACAGACACACACTCGCGCTCGCACACGAAAGGAAAGAAAGGAAACCAGGCTTCTGCTTTGAGATAGGAAATAAGGATTCGTAGAAGCCTGGCACCAAAGCTGCTTTGAAAATAGCAGGCTGATTATAATGATAGCTACCATTTACCAAGCACTTTCTGTTGCCAAGCTCTGCTCTGAGACGCTCTCCACGCGTTGTGTTATCATAGCAGCTTGGCAGCTAGGAGCCTCTAGGAATAGGACCCTAATTACCACAGCAGCATCCCGAGGCCCGAGCGCACAGTGGACGAGGCCTGGCTCATTGCATCTTGTGAAGACTGTGGGAGTGTGGGTGCTGGGCTCACTCAGCTGATTCATTGAGCCTCTCTGAGAGGGCACGGGCTGCCCAGGAAGCTGGGGATACAGCTGTGAGTGGGAGAACAGAGAGGAGGTTGGCTTTTTGTTTTGAGACACGGTCTTGTGTGTCCAGGCTCTCCTCAAACAGCTCTGGAGCGGGTTTTCCTGCCTTCATCTCATTGGTTTGTGAGGTTCTGCAGATGGACCTAGCCCCACTCACACTTCACAAGCACTACCAGCAGGCCCTGGGGGTTGCATCGTGATGGGGAGACTGTAAGCAGAGCACGTATTTAGATAAACCATACAAAATATGGGACCGGGGCCTGGTGACAGCAGTCCTGCCACCCCAGCATTCTGGAGGCCGAGAGACAGGAGTTGAAAGCCAACCTGGGCTACAGAATGAGATAGAGAGGGTGAATGCTCTAGGGATGGACGCACACAGCAGGCGAGTGAGAATGAGAAGCAGGAGGAGCAGGCTCGGGGATGGCTGTGAGGACTGAGGTTTCGGGTGGGGGCTGCTTGGGATGCTTGTGCAGGTGGTGGGGAGGCAAGGGGGTGCTGAGTGACAGCAGGGAGAGAACAGAGGGCCAGGCGGTTTCAGTACCAGCAGTTGAACCCAGGGTCCCATACACAGTGGGCAAATTCTCTCCCACTGAGCTACATCCCTAGTACCCAAAAGGCTGAGTTTTACAGACAGACATTTATTTTATTTTTGTTATTTTAAGACAGAGTCTCACAGCCCATTCTGGCCTCAAACATACTGGATTGCCATTGTGAGTTGCTGATCTCCCTGTATCACCTCAGCGCTGGGGCCACAGGTATGACCCTCCCCCGGCCCCACCCCACTTCTACCTTCATGCAGCATTGGGAACTGAACCCAGAACTTAGCTCATGCTGGGTCATCACTGACTGAGCTGCATCTCCAGCCCATTTGGGAACATTTTATAACTGCTACAGCAGAGGTATAGAGGTTGAACTGATGGAAGTTCCATGGCCACTAGTAGGCAGAGCACACATTCTGACTGCTGAGTGGTGCTTCACAGAATGGGTCTGGTCTGCAGGAGCTACTAACGAACTTCACACCATCATAGGAAAGGTGAGAATACAGAAAAGACAGAGAGATCAGGCCTCCTTTGAAAATGGAGATCTCTAAAAAAAAAAAAAAATTTAGCTGGGCAGTGGTGGCGCACGCCTTTGATCCAGCACTTGGGAGGCAGAGGCAGGTAGATTTCTGAGTTCAAGACCAGCCTGGTCAACAGAGTGAGTTCCAGGACAGCCAGGGCTACACAGAGAAACCCTGTCTTGAAAAACAAAAAAGAAGAAAAAAAGAAAATGGATGGTGGCTTGGTGTCTTTAATCCCAGCACTCAGGAGGCAGAGGCAGGTACATCTCCAAGTTCAAGGCCAGCCTGGTCTACAGAGTGAGTGCCGTGGACCGGGTTTCTGTGGGGACCCCTTATTCCGCAGGGTGATGAAAACTCTGGCCTGGTGAGCAAGGAATTTGGCGGGTGATAAATAGAGTCGACACAAAGAAGTGTGGGATCTGAATGTATTTCTCAAAAATGGCATGAGACTTTTACAGTCATTGCAAAAAAGAAATGAAAAATCTGGCAGCTCAGTAGTGAAGATACATCTGAGGTCACCTGAAACACACTGGGTCTAAAACAGCAGCCATCTCCTCTGGACTGGTGCAGCACCTCCAGGCTCTGAGCCATGTGGCCCAGCCGGAGTGGGGGGGGGTTGCTGTGGGTGCGCCAGCCAGGAGGATAGAGGCTTGAAGTTCATGAATCTCCAGTCTTCAATGCTGACTGCTGCACACTGTCTCTCACAAGGCTCAAGGTCCCGCCCATCCTTAGTAAAACACCCACTATTCTAATCTTCTGGGCTAGTAGAGACTGTCTCTTGCTAATTCCTAGGAGTGGTTCAGCTTCAGTATTCGACTGAGAATAAGGATTCTACTTGACCTTGCCCTGGGATAAGTCTCCCATTCTGTAAACTTCAATGCCCTACCCACAATGTCGGAGGCAATTAGTCTGGATGGGTAACATTCTTTACGAAATTCTAAGCCAGGGTTTGGCTAAAATGTTAGAACATTGGTAAAAGTCAGAGAGAAATGTCCAATTTTGTCTAGCTATTAGTGAATCATATCTTGGTGGGCACCTAACATTTGTGTTTGTGAGGACATATCTGGGCTACCTTTGAGTTAGGGAATGCCAAGGAGACTGGCTTCCATGAAACTTTTGCCTCATAAACTGCTGTCACGCAAAAACCCGGTCCGCGGCAAGTGAGTTCCAGGACAAAGAGAAAACCTGTCTGGGAAAATTAAAAAAACGAACAAACAAACAAAAAAACGGGTGGTGGTGGCACACGCCTTTAATCCCAGCACTTGGGAGGCAGAGGCAGGTGGATTTCTGAGTTCCAGGCCAGCCTGGTCTACAGAGTGAGTTCCAGGACAGCCAAGGTTACACAGAGAAACCCTGTCTGGGAAAAACCAAAAAAAAAAAAAAGAAAAAAAGAAAAGAAAAGAAAAAGGAGAAGAAGGAAGGAAGGGAAAAAGGAAAGGGGGAGGGGAGGGAAAGGAGAAGAAAGGAAATGGAAATGGAGTTCTAGACTGCCAAACCCAGTCTAATGGCCAGGATCTTGACAGAGTCAAGAAGAGGGCATCTCCCATGAACGAAGCCTTTGTTGCCTGCTTCCATCACCTCTGGATGCTCCAGGCTCAGCAAAGGAGCTTTGCATTTTAAATTAGGCTGTGCAGATGATATCTAATGGGAAAGTGGCTCCCTCACTGGGAGCCTGACCTCAGGAATGGGGTTCAGTGCCTCATCAGTAGCTTATACTTGCCTGCTAGCTTCCAGTTCCAGGGACCTGAGGCCTCGCCTGGCCTCCCTTGCCTCCCCCCCCCCCCCCCACGGTATACATAATTGAGAATCTTTGAGTTCCATTTCTGTCTGTCTGGACAACTGGCAGGAGATAGTTCTCTCCACTGTGTACTCCACGGATCAGACTTCGGTCATCAGGCTTGACAAGCACTTAGTCTGCTGAGCCATCTTGCAACCAAAACTGTATTTTTGGTAACCCGTTGCAAGCTCATACACTAAAGTCTTTTATAATTTATTTTATTTAAGTTTTTGTGCATTGGTGTTTTACCTCCATGCATATCCATGTAAGGATGTCAGATTCCCTGGAACTGGAATTACAGACAGCCGTAAGCTGCCATGTGGGTGCTGGGAATTGAACCTAGGCCCTCCAGAAGAGTAGCTAGTGCTCTTAACCACTGAGCCATCTCCAGCCCCCAAAGTATCTTTTAAAAACTCACTCTTCCATAACTAATTATTGATGCTGAGCATCCTAGGACTGGCAACAACTTGATGCTCATGAGAAGGGGATGGTATCCTGGTCCATTTATCCTGCCATAACAAATTGCCTGGGGCTGGGTACTTAATAGAGAAGGTAAGTTTACTACAGTTCTGGAGACTGGGTCATTCAAGGTGAAGGTGTGACGGGCTTCCATGCCAGAGGACTGTATCCTCTCCCCAATGTCTTCCTGATGTGTACCCACTGACACGCAAGATTGAAAGACAGATGGCCACATTTGGCCCTGGAGCTGTCGGTAGACTCCGTTGCTGAGTTTGATGAGGCCTCTCAAGGGATGGAAGCTGACTGGCTCACTTTCAGCCTGTGGCTAGCCGTGAGCCTGTGGAGGAGCAGAGTCAGTTGTGTCACGTGACCAGGAGCAGAATGTCTGCTCTTGGGGTTTTGGTAGTGTATCCAGGCCTAGCAACAGCAGGGTGGTGCCACTCACCTTGAGGGTGGGCAGAGTTTTCACCCTTAATGTTTTCTGGAATCAGCTTCCCAGGGACACCAGTGTTGTACTGTACAGTTCTAGGCTTCTCCTCAACGCTGTCAGGGTGTGAATCAGATCAGCCATCACTAGTAGGCTTAGATTTTGCAAAATCTACTTTAATTAAGGTTCTTTAATGCTTCTACCTCCTTTCTAGCTCACCTATCAGAGTTAGGGGAAAAAGAAAGGTTAATAGGAAAGGGGGCCTGTGGGGGCTGTGTACCTGTTTAGAAGTAGTTCTTTGGGGAGATCCCAATCCTTGTTTTCAGGATATGGGCAGTCCAGTCCAAAACATGGAACAGGAGCCCGTAATAGCAGTTCAGTCTAATTGGTAAATACCAGACACAAATCAGTAGCAGCTGCTCGATTTAGAAGAAAAACCTCAAGGCTCCACGGAATCTGGAGAAGCGGCAAGAAGCAGCTGGAATATCATGAGAAGTTCTTTGGCAAGTTATTCTCTATGAAGTCAGGACAAGCAACTCAGTGCAAGGTGAACCAAGGCAAGAGCCTCGTCACTCTGTGGGGTTATATTTATTTTCTTCCAAAGCATCACACATCCTCTCCTGTGTCTGCTTCAGCAAAACATCCCATGATACAACTCTCCAAAGGAACTAGACATTTCCACTTCAGTCATCCTTCCTCCAGGGCAGCGGTTCTCGGCCTTCCCAACACCTTGACCTGTAATACAGTTCCTTGTTTTATGGTGACCTCCAACCATAAAATTATCTCTGCTGCTTCTTAACTGTGATTCTGCTGCTACTATTAGTCATAATGTTAATATCTGTGTTTCCAGTGGTCTTAGGTGACCCGTATGAAAAGGCTGTCATTCGCCCCTCAAGGAGTTGTGACCCGCAAGTTGAGACCCACTGCTCTAAAGGGTCCTCTACTCAGTATTGTTACACTGGGTCTCAGAGTCCTAGCAAGTGAGCACTGGGGGACATGATACCCGTGACCATAGCACATAGATAACTGATCCAGGCCCAGTGTGTCCCATGCCTGACCTGCCTGTCACCAGACTGCATTCGAAACAGTGGAAAGCTCTGCAGCTGGTCAGGAGTGGCTCAGGGACTGAATAGGAGTGCATCCTGGGGGGGCTAGGCCATGGGATGTGGGCAGCAGTGCTCAGGTGTTTGAACCTGGAAGAGGAGGAGTGGGGCCTGGTGAAGCAGGAGGGTCCAAAGTTTACTGGCAGTCTGGGCAACTTACAGCTCAGTATCTAAGAGTACTTTTTTCTTTTCTTTCTTCTTTTTTTTTTTTTTGGTTTTTCAAGACAGGGTTTCTCTGTGTAGCCTTGGCTGTCCTGGAACTCACTCTGTAGACCAGGCTGGCCTCGAACTCAGAAATCCGCCTGCCTCTGCTTCCCAAGTGCTGGGATTAAAGGTGTGCGCCACCACTGCCCGACACTAAGAGTACTTTTGAAGAAGTCCTGGGTTTGGTTCCCAGAACCAACATCATAGCTCACAATTACTTTTAACTCTACTCACAGAGAATCCGATGCTCTCCACTGGCCCCTACAGGTACCAGGCATGCATGTGGTACCTATGAAAGCAAAATACCCTGGGCTGTACAAATGGCTCAACAGTTAAGCTGCATCTCTAGAGATCCTGAGTTCATTCCCAGCACCCACATGGTAACTCACACTGTCTATAATGATATCTGATGCCCTCTTCTAGTGTTTAGACATTGTGTGCAAACAGCGATGGTACCCCAATCCCAGTGGACGCTGTGACCACCTTGAGTCCTTCACCCTCTGCTCTCACATGTATTCAGGGAAGTCTCTTGCCCCTCTCCTATTCTGTACCCATATACATTAAATTATTAGTATTGTTAATAATAATAATAATAATAATAATAATAATAGCAAAATACCACACACATAAAATTGAAAAAAAAAATCTTATAGAAAGTAAAAAATGGCTTCTCTGGCATCCTCAGTGGTTGACCAGAATCCACAGTAAGAGGCTGGGGGCTGACTCAGTGGTAGAGTGTTTGGCTTAACACAGCCAAGGTCTGGTCTGTTTTTTTTCTTTTTCCTTTTTTTTTTTAAGATTTATTTATTATATATAATTACACTGTAGCTGTCTTAAGACACACCAGAAGAGGGCATCAGATCTCATTACAGATGGTTGTGAACCACCATGTGGTTGCTGGGATTTGAACTCAGGACCTCTGGAAGAGCAGTCAGTGCTCTTAACTGGTGAGCCATCTCTCCAGCCCCTGGTCTGTTTCTTAGAATAGCCAAAACAAAAGATCACTCAGAAATCTGCTTGTCAGGAACTTGTTCCAGTCCAGCAGAGATGGTGATGATAGTGATGTCACACACCTTTAATCCCAGCCCTTGGGAGGCAGAGGCAGGCAGATATCCTGAATTAAAGGCCAGCCTGGTCTACATAGCAAGTTCTAGGACAGCCAGGGCTAAGTGGCAAATCCCTGTCTTTAAAAAACAAATAAAAACTTCTCTGTTCTAATGTTGGGGTGACTGAGCAGGAATTTGGGGTGAGGACAAGTCCTTCGCAGCTGCTGAAGACACTGCCAGTTGGCTCCTGCTTCCACTTCAAGAGCTGCACAGTGGCATTTGTACTCAGTACAGAGAAGTGCTAGAGTTCTAATGTTGCTGGAGAGGTGGGCTACCCCAATCCCAGTGGTCGCCGTGACCACCTCGAGTCCTTCACCCTCTGCTCTCACAGCCAGGCAGGCGAGTCTCTTGCCCCTCTCCTATTCTGTACTCACCTCAAACTCAGAACTGGAGGAAGCCTGGCAGAGTTTGCGGAAAGCCCCAGCAGCATCGAGCCTCTGGAAGGGTGGTCTCTAAAGCCCTCAGTCGACACGGCTAAAGACTGTCAAGAGCACACGTAGAACCTGCATCCTACACACTCTCTTAACGGGGTGAGGCAGTGGCGGTTGGAGGCAAAATATTTCTTGTCCCTAGGCACTTGAATTCAAGTATAAGGAACATTTCCTCCAAAACCGTGACTCCAGGCCCTGGGGAGTCCTGCAGAGGGACTACAGTAAAAGGCAGAGCAAGCTGAGCAGACTGGGACTTCTCTTAGGAGGTGGCAAATGTTGAGACCAAAGTAACAGTGAGGCTCTTTGCAGGGACCCATGGTCTCTGCACTGCAATGGGACGAAGTGCAAAGGTCCTGGGGCAGATGCCAACCTAGCATTTGTGGTTAGAAAATACTGAGCACGCAGCTGGGAAGGAGGCGACTGCTGATCCTTGTGAGGAAAGTTTCCAGATGCCATTGGCGGATGCCAGTGAGGCCATTGGGTGGACTGTGGGCTGATAGAGTGTGGTCTGTAGTGGAGACTGGAAGGTGGGTGTGCTAGGAAGGGGAGCAGCCAGAAGTCAGGGTATGACTGCATGAGAGTTTGCTAGTCTTAAGAACACAGTAGATAGAGTCCAGAGCTCACTGATACAGTGGCAGTGCAACTGGCCAGACACCACAGAAGTCACAGCAACCCATTTTACGCTTCTTGGCATCCAGTGGCTGTAGCTGATGCCTGGTTGTTGTGATGTCTGTGCTCTCTGGACAGCTGCACTGCCACCACATGGGTGAGCTCTGCTCTCTACTGTGTTCTGACATCTGGCAAAGGAGCGCTAGGCTTACCCTGCCACGCATCTGTCCACACCAGCCTGAGGTGGCAGTTTTCATGTGAGAATCGCTGTCCAGACTCAAGTAGGTCTGAGAAAGTAAAGCCAGCCGTTGGACAAGGGCTTGGCCAGTACTTAAGTGTGCAGGGTCAAATGTTGAAGGCCCTACAGTCTCTGAGGCAATCTCTCAGTTTTCTGTCATAGTGAAGGTAACCAGATTCTAGTAAATAATTGAGTCCAAGTGTGTCCCCACAACTTGATTTGCAAAACCAAGCAACAAGCTGGAACTGGTCCTACTTTGAATCTGCCTGCCTGCCTGCCTGCCGTTTGCTGTGAATTCTCCTGTATGGGACAGGGACCAAAAATATTGGTAGCAATTAAGACAGCATTTCTGTTTCCCTGTTACATAGTAACAGTGCTCTTTGAAGGTAACAGTGGCCTAGGTTCCTGCTAACTTTTGTTTGGCCATCCTTGTTTTTATCGTTTTAAAGATGTATTTATTTTATGTATAAGAGTACACTGTAGGGCTGGCGAGATGGCTCTGCGGGTAAGAGCACTGACTGCTCTTCCAGAGGTCCTGAGTTCAAATCCCAGCAACCACATGGTGGCTCACAACCATCCATAATGAGATCTGATGCCCTCTTCTGGTGTGTCAGAAGATAGCTACAGTGTACTTATATATAATAATAAATAAATGTTTAAAAAAAAAAAAAAGAGTACACTGTAGCTGTCTTCAGACACACCAGAAGGCATTGGAGCCACCATGTGGTTTGCTGGAAATCGAACTGAGGACCTCTGGAGGGACACTCAGTGCTCTCAACAGCTGAGCCACCTCCTCAACCTTCTTCCTTGTTCTTTCCAGACAGGGTCATTCTGTGTCCCACAACTCACTCTGTAGACCAGGCTGGCCTCGAGCTCACACAGATCCACCTCTCTTCACCTTGAGAGTTCTGGGGGATTCAGGGCATGCACCACCACTGCTCGGCTGCTCTGCCATTCTGGGTTGCTTTTGTCTTCATGGTAAAGATTGCTGGGTACCTGTCTATGTCCACATTCCACTAGGGAGGAGGGAAGGTAGGTCCCTTTCCCAGACTTGTGGATTCTCCCTGGGGAGTTTACTCAGAACTCCATCACAGGACCACAACTAGCTGCAAAGGAATCTGAAAAAGTGTGTGTGTCACTAAGAGCTGAGAGACAGGAATCATTTCTACCACATCTACTTCACCTGTAGGCTTTTAAAACATTCCTCAGAGAGTAATATAGGCTTAGTGGGACTCATTCCCAGGGCAAGGGAGACACATGCCACTCTGCCCCTATTGACAGTGTAAGCTCTTCATTTGGCCTTTCAGGAGAGCAAAAAGAAACAAGGTCTCCATTGGAAAGCTCAGTGTTGGCCAAGTGAAACAGGAAGCAGAAGGCATCTCTGTTTGATTCCAAACTAGTTCTTCTACAGGGTCTGGCCAGCCCTGCCCTGTGCTCTCTCCTTCCCACTTCCATATGTTCTCTGCCAATCCCCACTCAGAAGCCAGGTCTCCCTCTTTAATATGGATGTATGGTTTTTAGACACCCTTCCTTGTTGGTTTGCTCACGCCTCCTCATCTGTGCATATAAAAATATCCTGTCACAAGAATGGTGCTCAGAATTAGTCAAATGTGGTGTAAATTATCAGCAGTGGGCAGTACTTTGCAATACCATTGACCCTCAGAGTCAGGGAAAGCTGGCAGAGACGGGGACGAGAACTGTGAACCCCATCCACACCCCTAGTAGCTCAGGGTCCAGTGTTTCTCATTCTCCAAAGGTCCGATGCTGGCCAGCAGCATGTCACTTCCCAGCTTCCACCCAGGCACAGAGCCAGGGCAATTTCCTCCTGCAGCCCTGGCATCCATCTGGGAAAAATTAAGTGTGATTACAGAATCTGAAGCTATTTAACTGGGAATGAGGGAGCTAGGAGTAATCTTCCCTTCTCACTTCCTCAACATGTCTATTTATCTGATATCTCTGCTTCTGGGAAGGCCCTGTGTTCTCCAAAAACTGCAGATGTGACTCTCACTCACCCTTTTGCCTTCCTGGTAGGGTAATTCAGTTCTTCCAGGAGACCTGTGCCCCTAGCGTGGGGTGGATCCCCCAGCTGTAGAGCCTCATCACTGCAGAGAGTGTTCACACTCAGAACTCTCCCCGAGCATGCCTGATGGGGCCCTGCTTCCAGGCAACGTCCAGACCATACTTAGTGCATACCAAGGGGCCAAGGGTGGCGTGGCCGCCCTGTACCTCTTGGTGCTGCCTCAGAACAGGACTGGGTCTTAGTGGGTGAACGGAGTGGCTTGGTGCCTGGCCTGTGGCTGTATTGGTGGACAAGACCTTGGAGGAGGGGGAGGAGCAGGCAGAGATGAAGCTGAATGTAGAGCTCCCCACCCCCACCACATTCTACACCTCCCCCCACCCCCCCGACCCCCACAGCTTCTGAGCCACAAAGTCTTGTGGTGATCTTGCTCATCCAACATAACTGAAACCTGGGGCAGTGGCTGCACTGCAGAACCTCTAGGCAGCCTGAGGGATGTGGGAGAGGTGAAGGGAAGGCCAGGAGGAATCTCCAAGACCTGTCTTTGGCCTTGGAACCGCAGCAGTAATCAAAACGACTATTTTCGGTTGGACAGCACTATACATAGGTCTGCTATGTCTGAGTGGTGAAATGAAGAGGTGCAGCCAATATTAGAGCCCAGTCTGCCTGCCTGACAGAGGGCATGGTGATTAAGACACTGCGGGGGTAGAATCTGCATTTCCTAGGCAAAGACAAGTTTCATCAGCCAGAAAAATGGGGTCCTGACCATAGCAACTCCACACCATTGTCACTGATACAGTGACAAGCAGCCCTGGCATCTGGGAGTTGATGCTGCTAGGCCTCTGTCCAGGGAGCAGACACAATTTCACAGATCAGTGGCTAGAGGCGAGGCAATGATAGGAGACAAGAAGGAATCCTGCCCAAGCCATGAGTGTGACTGGCTAACGTGAGGAAATGCTGCTGTAGCAATCTCAGGTTCCATCCCAGCCCCTCCCTCCTGGGGTCAGACTGACTGACCACTGTGGATTTCTCAAGTGATTGCCCGGTGTGGAGGTGCATGGCTTTAGTTCCAGCACTTGGGAAGCAGAGACAGGTGGACCTCTGTGAGTTCAGGGCTAGCCTGGTCTATAGGCCAGCAGGGGCTACATACCTGACTTGCAGATGTCAGAGTTCCTTGTTGCTGTCTCAGTTAATTGTACACACTGTGGCACTGCTCCTAGCAAGAGGCCTTCTCTCAAATAAACCAGGACAACCAAAAAACCCAATCATGGATGCTTCTTCTTTCTGGCAGCATCCGGTCCTAATAGCCCTCTTCTTTGAACCCTTCCTAAAACCACACACACAAGCCCAATTCTATAAACTCTTTTGAACACTCTGCCTGGGTCTTTCCACATGGTATATTTTGCAATGCCCAGTAAATTTGGTATGTGGCTGAGCCCCTGCCTAGAATCCCCCAGTGAGGGGCTAGGGGCATGGCTCAGTGGCAGAGCAGTTGCCTACCACACACGTTATTTTTTTAAAAAAAGATTTGTTGGGCAGTGGTGGTGCACGCCTTTAATCCCAGCACTTGGGAGGCAGAGGCAGGTGGATTTCTGAGTTCGAGGCCAGCCTGGTCTACAGAGTGAGTTCCAGGACAGCCAGGGATACACAGAGAAACCCTATCTCGAGAAACAAAAAAAAGATTTATTTATTTCTATGTAATGAGTACACTGTAGCTGTACAGATGGCTGTGAGCCTTCATATGGTTGTTGGGAATTGAATTTTTAAGACCTCTGTTCACTGAGTCCCTACTTGCTCCAGCCCAAAGATTTATTTATTCTTATACATAAGTACACTGTAGCTGTCTTCAGGTGCACCAGAAGAGGGCATTGATCTCATTATAGATGGTTGTGAGCCACCATATGGTTGCTGGGATTTGAACTCAGGATCTTCAGAAGAGCAGTCAGTGCTCTTACCCGCTGAGCCATCTCACCAGCTCCATGTACAAACAAGTTCTTGATTTTGGTTTATTTTTTATCCTATTTTGTTTACTTGTGTGTGCACCATGTCCATGCGTGATGCCTGCAGAGGTCAGAAGGCATTGGATCTCCTGGACCTGGAGTTATGTATGGTGTGAGCCAATCTGCAGGTGCTGAGAACTGAACTTGAGACCTATGTAAGAGCAACAAATGATCTTAACTCCTGAGCTCTCTCTCCAGTCCCCTGCATTTTGTTCTGACCACTACCAAATTGAAGGTGGGGGGAGGTTGTTTCTCAAGACAAGGTTTTTCTATGTAACAGCCCTGGCTGCTCTGGAACTTGGTCTGTAGACCAGGCTAGCCTCGAACTCAGAGATCCAATTGCCTCTACCTCCAGAGTCCTGGGATTAATGGCGTGTGCCACCACTGCCTGGCTTAAATACAGGGTTTTGAAAACTGAACGGAAATCCCAACTTGTCCAAGCCAGGAACTTGTGTTCCTTGTGGTCCATGGCTGTGGGACACTGATATTACAGCTGCTACCAGGGGCACACAGCCCACCATTAGAACCGAATGAGATAATCAAGGTTCGTCATGCACATCTGGCAATGAATGCACCCAGTACAGAAAGCATTCAGTCATGGGGCACTGCTGTTTTAAAGTAAATGTTGGAATTTAAATGTCATTAAAGTCAAGTTTCCCCTTTTCTACAGCTAATTCCATAACTGCCCCATGGAAGTGAGGTGTGGCGCCCTTTTTGGCTTATTTATAAAGACAAGATTTGTCTGTGTAGCCCTGGATGTCCTGGAACTTGCTCTATAGAGCAGGGTGGCTTCAACCTCAGTGAAAGGCCTGCCTCTGCCTCCTGAGCGTTGGGATTAAAGGTGTGCTACCACTACGGCCCGTGTTGCACCCGTTTGCTACGGGAAACTGAAGGGCAGTCATATTGAAAGTCTAGGGGGGAAGTGGGACAAGAACCTTGGGAACTCATTCCAGGTAACGAAACTGCCAGTCACAATGTCACACCCCACAACCCAAGCCTCGCCTGACAGCCCTTTATTCTTCTAAATGTCGTCCTGCTTCCGTTTGTGTGGCCAATCATGGAAAATAATTTTGATCATGAGAGGAGGTCATTACTGGCAGGTAGCTGGGGTCACTGCAGCCACCTTCAGCAGGGCGGGGAGTTGAGTTGGAGGTCCCTTTAGTGTCACTCCTGCACCCATCTCTTTCTAGCAGTACTCAAAGAGGTCGCCTCCTGAGCTGTCTGGACTCCATTCCTTGGGTGAAGCTTACCGTCTACAGTCTCTTCAGGGCGATGTTCTGATTAAAAAAAAAAAAAAAAAAAGTAGGCGAGGCTACCAGTGTGTTACCAACAACCATAGTGGGCCTCGCTCTATTTTTGGACACTCGCTGAATTCTAATGACAGTCTCACTAGAAAAGCTTCTGCCATCTCACATGGGAGACTTTGGGTTTATGACACCTCGGTCTTCAAGCCCCTGTGTCCTCATCTTCGCGAAACCGAATTCCCTCGAAGGTGGAACCCTTGGTCTTTCGTACCAGCTTCATCCTAGTTTCTCACGTGTCCCTAACCCTAACCTCCGCACAGCAGTGGTGCTTACACTTGAGCCTGCCTTCTCCCGGGAGACATCCGTCTCTGACATTGATTCCTGTTTCACCCGTAGTCACCGCCGTCCACGCTCACTAGCTCATTTCTGGATCACGCTGCTCCCATGCACTGCCTTCTGCTCCTAGTTCTTGATGGTCACTGTGGCCTCTTGCTTTCCTCCTCGTAGAAGGCTGTCCCTTAGCTGCGCCTGACAGTCGGTCGCCACAGCTCTGCCACTGGAGGAGAGTGGGATAGTTTTCCCAGACTCCAGTGATCTCCGGCCCTGTTGCCCCACCACTGTCTCCGAGTCAGGTTCAAGGTTGCAGTCCGGCACTAATACAGTCAAGGGAGCCAAGTCCTCGGTAGGGCAAGTGGAGAGGTCCTTTTCTGTACTTGGGTGC
Organism: Mastomys coucha; assembly: GCF_008632895.1. Lineage (NCBI taxonomy): Eukaryota > Metazoa > Chordata > Mammalia > Rodentia > Muridae > Mastomys > Mastomys coucha. The sequence goes on from NW_022196904.1 coordinate 18,434,831, forward strand.
GTGATGATGACGTTGGTTATGGGCTCCGTACAACACTGAGCTTACTGCATGGGCGCATTGCTTCCTGTCTCCCATTGCCGTACAAGCCTTAACTAACTGCGCAGGCGTATTGGTTACTGGCTGTGGTGGGGCACCGCCCCAAAACTTTCTGCGCACGCGCTTGGGTTTTATTGTACCTTTGCCCAAACAGCCTTACCTAGAAAGAAAGCTTCCAAAGATTCCGAGACTCCGCAGTGGCACTCCAAGACCCGTTCTCGGAAGGAACGACGTCAGTATAGAGCCACCTGAAGGAGTCTGGATGTCTCTAAATCCGGACACTCCTGCCCCATCAGCCTCCGTCAGCTCGTCTTAAGGGGTTGGGCCTCCCTGCTCTCCAGGCGTGTCACCTCTCTGCTCGGTTGGTGATTTGGAACGGGGAGAGGAAAGACCATTCTCGAGTTCCCGAGAGGTTGGCAGTCAGGTTTTTGAGGGTTTTTTGTGTTTTGTTTTTGTTTGTTTGTTTTTGTTTTCCTTTTTAAAAAATTAGAGAAATGCATTCGTGTGGAAAATGGGCATACACCTGGCTCTCCAGGGAATAGGCCCTGGGGGTTGGGTTTCTAGGTCCTGCAGAGTGACACTGGAGAATGGAAGTAGAGGACAGGCTGGAGGACTGAAGCCTGGATCTACAGTGAAGCAGTTAGGAAAGGGTGTTGACTGGTGTGGTGGAGCACGCCTTTAATCTCAGCCCTCTGGGAGGCAGAGGGGAGAGGATCCATCTCTTGAATGTCAGGCAAGTCTGGTCTACATAATGAGTTCAGGCCAGCCAGGACTACACAGTGAGACGCTGTATTAGAAAAGAAGCAAACAAAAGGTCTTACGTGCTCCCTGACCGATTTCTTTCCCCACCTCTTGCTTTCCAGCAATGCCTCTGCCTCCAGGCGACGTGACAGCCTTATTCCTGGGACCTCCCGGCTCGGGAAAGTCCGCCCTGATCGCCGCGTTATGCGGTAAGAATGTGGACACAGTAGAGATTCCCGACGGCCGGCCGGACTCTGGAGTCCCCAGCTTGAGGGCTGCAGCTCCGGGCCTCTTCCTGGGTGAGCTGAGTTGCCCACCCGCAGCTCCGGGGCCCTGGGCGGCGGAGGCCAACTTGCTGGTATTGGTGCTACCAGGATCTGAGGGAAGCGAGGAGCCTTTGACCCCAGCTCTGGGAGAGGCAGCGCGAGCCGCCCTGGCCAGAGGAACCCCGCTGCTGGCTGTACGGAATCTATGCCCTGGAGATTCCCAGAATGCAGCTCAGGCCCGGGATGAGGCTGTGGCCTTGCTGGACAGTGCTGGGTTAGGAGCTGCGCCTCTCTTTGTACTGCCGGCAGATTGCTGCAGCAGTGACCGCTGCGAGGAGCTAGAGCGCCTGCAGGTGGCGCTGCGGACCCAGGCGGAGGCGCTGCAGAGGTGAGGGGACAGTTCGGGCTGGATGGGGTGGCCTAGATCCAACTCAGCTAAAGAGGTCTTTAAGGTTCTCGATCCTGTTCTAGAGCGTTAGAGGCAAGCCTTTATTGACTGTCCATTCGTCTATACCCTACTTATTTGCTTAGGACAGCACCCCACCACCACCATCACACCCATGAGCACCGATTTATAGATCAGGAAGAGCTGCCATAAGCAAAGATCACTTTTCTGTCATGTAAAGCCTGCACTGTCAAGGGTCAACACAAAGGTCCTGTTTCGTGAAAGCTCCCTGACATCACAAGCCCCCTCTCTGGTGAGAATTCGAGAAGCCTAGATATATATGCAAATACTTGTGTCAAACAAGATGCTGGACTCCATCTCTCTGTGACATTTGTGATCCCTCTCCAGCATTCCCATCCTTCTCATTGGCTTGGTTCTCAAGTGACTCCCCTCCCATCCTTGCTTGCTCTAGCACCAAACCATTAAGGAGCTTTATTTCCGGTTGCTTGGCCCATTCTTTCATTCCCGCTCAGGTCTATGCTGCCTACTGGCTCTCAATCCACCCACCCCCTCTCCATCTGCCAGCTGCCTCGTTTTATGGTTCTCAGAATGCAGCTCAAGAAAGGGTCTGCATCAGTTGGAGAGCTGCTTCTTCGTTTGTCAAGTTAACCTCACCGGCCCACCAGTACTAGATGAGATCTCTCTCCTCACATGGCCTTCCTAGCATCCACTCTCAGGAATACACCCTTGAGGACACCATAGGCCACACTGAAATTGCCATTATGTCCTTGTCTTCCTCTAAGTCCCACTCCATAGAAAACGTGTCCTGCCCAGCGCATCATTGGAAAAGCTCTGGTCCTGAGTCCAAACAGGGTCCTCATCTTAGTTTCTCTTGGAAACCTGACCTTAAGTTAGTTTACCTGCATGATCCAGACCTCTGGGTAGCTTAAGCTCTTCCCTTAACTCTCTTAACTTTATGGTCCCGCCCCACCTGGTTTCTTTCTTTCTTTTCTCCCTTTTTCTTTCTTTTTTGGTTTTTCGAGATGAGGGTTTCTCTGTATTTCCGGCTGTCCTGGAACTGGTTCTGTAGACAAGGCTGACCTTGAACTCAGAGATCTGAGTTCTGGCTACCCTAGTGCTGAGATAAAGGCGTGTGCCACCACGCCCGGCCATGCCTTCTTTATATATGCTTTAGTTCCCTATTTCAGTTCCTGAGATTCAGAAAGATTTTTCCCCCGGAATTGCTCGCTCAGCCCAGCTTTTCCTGCTTTTAAAGCTCTGCTGCCTTTGACCGTTTTCCCACCCTCTCTCCCAACTCCCACAGGCTACTGCCTCCTGCACAGGATGGCTTCGAGGTGCTGGGGGCAGCGGAGCTGGAAGCTGTTCGTGAGGCCTTCGAGACCGGCGGTCTGGAGGCGGCACTGTCATGGGTGCGCGCTGGTCTGGAGCGCCTGGGCAGCGCACGACTGGACTTAGCGGTGGCCGGCACCACCAACGTAGGCCTTGTGCTAGACATGCTACTGGGGTTGGATCCTGGAGACCCAGGTGCTGCGCCTGCCTCGGCACCCACTGGGCCCACCCCTTATCCTGCTCCAGAGCGCCCCAACGTAGTTCTCTGGGCCGTTCCTCTGGGCACCACGGCCACATCCCCTGCCGTCACCCCTCACCCAACCCACTACGATGCCCTGATCCTCGTCACTCCTGGGGCTCCCACGGAGGAGAACTGGGCCCAGGTCCGCTCGTTGGTGTCTCCAGATGCTCCACTCGTTGGTGTGCGCACGGACGGCCAGGGCAAAGATCCACCCGAGGTTCTGGAAGAAGAAAAGGCCCAGAATGCAAGCGATGCGAACTCAGGGGATGCACGCAGGGAAGGAAAGAAAGCTAGCGTTGGGGAGTCGGGGTGCACTGCCCGGAGCCCGGAGGATGAACTGTGGGAGGTGCTGGAGGAGGCGCCTCCGCCCGTGTTCCCGTTGCAGTCCGGCGGTCTCCCGGGCCTGGGAACCTGGCTCCAGCGCGCACTGCCCACAGCTCAGGCTGGAGCGCTGCTGCTGGCGCTGCCACCAGCAAGTCCCGAGGCGGCGCGGAGGAAGGCGGCAGCGCTACGAGCAGGGGCGTGGAGGCCAGCCCTGCTGGCTAGCCTGGCGGCGGCCGCCGCCCCAATACCAGGGCTGGGCTGGGCTTGCGATGTGGCGCTTCTCCGGGGACAGCTGGCCGAGTGGAGACGCGCTCTAGGTCTCGAACCCGCGGCCGTGGCACGACGTGAGCGCGCCTTGGGCCTGGCTCCCGGAGTACTGGCAACGCGCACGCGCTTCCCGGGCCCGGTGACGCGAGCGGAGGTAGAGGCCAGACTGGGGTCCTGGGCAGGTGAGGGCACGGCGGGAGGTGCGGCGTTGGGCGCGCTTTCTTTCCTATGGCCCGCGGGGGGTGCTGCGGCGACAGGTGGGCTGGGTTACCGTGCTGCGCACGGTGTACTGCTGCAAGCCCTAGATGAGATGCTGGCTGATGCTGAGGCGGTTCTGGGACCCCCAGAGCCCAACCAGTGAGGGGTGCGGTGGAGCTTTGGGTGTCTGGTGACTTGGTTCTTGGCCCCACAGCCTCTGAGATTAAGAAGTGAAATTTTGTTACTCAAACTGGGAGACTTGAAGGAGACTGACATCTCGTTGAAACCCGAGACTTAACAGTCACCCGATTTCCTAGGTTCTGAATGGGAGTAGGGTCTATGCGCCAGAAGTGTGTCATCTAGATACCAACGCAGTAAAGGGAGTTGAGGGCCTGGGACTCTTAGAAATGGGAGCGTCCAGCTGTCCAGCTGACACCTGGCCGTAGATCTCTAGAAGCCTTGATCCCTGCCTACTTGTGCGTGAACCTATGGCTATGGACCTGGAGCTCTGGGGAGTAAGAAACCTTGGAGTGCTGGGTCCCAGAAGGAAGCGAGGTATAAGTTGCCCGATGAAAGAACAGATTTGCGGGAGCTGTGAGAGTCTTAGAAAAAGTCTGGTTCCTAAGAAGGCTTTGGTTGTCATTTCTTGGGTGGCGGGAAACCCTGTGGAGACCAGGGGCCTGCTGGAGATCAAAGGTGGTCTCTTGGAGTGTGGAAGATTGTCTTGTCATTTGTTCTCCAAGGTTTTGGTGTAGACAGTACTGTCCCACCAAAATTGAAGGGAAGGGACAAGAGAGGGTCTGGGTAAAGTACTCAGTCTTCCGATGGCCAGAGCCTAGGGATGGGGTCTTTAGGGTATGGAAGAATAGAAACCCACACTTGAAAATACCTCCCTTGAGCCTCTGATGAACTGGGATGGTGGCAGCTGCCTCTCTGAGCTTCACTGGGAAGGATCGTAACTACTCCCATTTTACAGGTGCTGGGTGATTCAGGGTCTCTGTGTGCTGCTTCGCTTTGTTTATTACTGGTTCCTTCTGTCGTCCCGACCTTAACCGGCGGGCCTCAGAGCGTTGTGCTCCTGCTGTAGCAGTCTATATGGTTTTCTGTATGACCTCTGATTTCTCCAAGGTACCTGCTGCTGGTCCACACAGGATGCTGCTGTGAGCAGGGGTTCCCCCACAAGATAGCCAGGTAGGCCTTTGATGCCCGGAGGGAGGCAGAGGCAGAAACCACAGCGCTGTCAGCTTTGTGCAGTTGGGAAGAGCCGTGTAAGATTGCTCAGTATTGAAAACAGAAAAGGAAGATGTGGTAGACAGAACCACAGGGCTCAGAGATGCAGGCTCCTCAACAGCAGGGCAGCGTGTGGCCTGGCCCTGCCTCCTCTCCATTCCCAGCTCATCTCCAGCAAGCCTGATTGGTAGTTCGGATGCTCAGGTCCTGCCTCGGGACTTGTACATATTCTGGTTTTCTATGAGACGCTCTGCCTCTCTGTGTTTTCTTGAGATAGGGCCCTCATCTGTCAGGCCTCCCCGAAATGGCTCTATCATCACCCCAAGTAGCTTGCATTGATCCTGGCCACTTGATCGTCCCTGTAGCAAATATTACTGTCAATGGCTGTATCATTCATTCTCTCATTTGCCTGTTCTTTGGCTCTTGCTCCTTGCCTGTCTTTCTTTTGGGTGTACCCTACCACCCAGAGCAGTGCCTGTCACACATTAGGTGCCTAGTATTTATTACCTTAGTTTACTGGTCATTGACACATGGCCCAGCATTCAGGTTGTCAGTAATCTTGTTACCAAAAGGGACAAGCTAGGGAGAAGCAAGCACTTGATACGAGAGTGAACGGAAGCAGCAGCTTGGCGGCTGTCACCACATGAATGAGTGCCATATATGTTTACCTGGTAGATAGATGAAAGGACTAGACTAGAACCATAGAGCTTCTGAGGGCTAATAATCAGAGGCCCGCACAGCTGGGCTTTACTTCTGTCTAACCCTGAACTCTCACCTCTGACACCATTTGCCCTATGAAGAGGCAACCTTATTGTAATCCCTGCATCTCAGGTTGACACAGAAGAATTTAAAATTTAAGGCAGTCTTCAGTGAGAGAGAATTGCAGGCCCATAAGTTATGGACCTGATCCCACTAGAGTCTAGATGGCCTTGAACTCCACATGGTCTGGCCCCTGCGTCTTCTCATTCCCTGCTCAGTCCATCTTCAGCCAACCTAATACTAAGTCCTTCTTGATGCTTGAGTTGCCTCAACCTCCCCAGTGCCGGGATTACGGCTTTAAACCACAGCACCTGGCTTCCATTTTAAAGCTCTTAGATCAGCCTGACATTCCTTTCACTAAATCATCAGAACCGATGTGTTCCTCATACCTGAGCACACCTCAGATCACACGATATACCTAATTGGAAATACTTGAATTGAGAGATGGAGGGCCCAGTTCACATACCCATGTTTCAATTATATTGATAAGTTCCTCCCAATAGTGGGGTTTCAATCAGTGCCGCACATATTAAAGGCAAACTATGCTGAAACCATGTTCCTAGCCCTGCTTTGGGGGCTGGGGGTAGGGTTCTAGGCAGTGGCTCCACTACTGAACCACGCCCTCAGCCCCTCACTGGGGGATTCTAGGCAGGGGCTCTACCACTGAGCCATGTCCATATTTCAAGACAAGGTCTCACTAAGTTGCCTGGGCTGCCCTTGAACTCACCTATTCCAGACAGGCCTTGAATTTGGGATCCTACTTCCTCAGCCTCCCAAGTAACCGGGATCACAGGCCTGCCTCACCTCCCGGCTTAATGGTTTTCCCCAAACCTGCGATGTTCCAGTAGATCAAGTACAAATAGAATCTGAGATTGATTTTTTTTTTTCTTCAGTGGCATTAGCCACATATTTGGCTCATAGTTCAACAGTACAGCCCACTGTGGGAAAGTCATAGTGGCAGTAAAGTGAGACATTATAGCCACATTTGGGAAGCAGAGAAATCGCTTTTTCCTTTGTTTCACCCCAGGGCCACAGCTCTATGGAATAGTGCCTCAAACAGTAAGAGACCTCATCTCATTTAGCACAGTCTAGATGCTCCTCCAATAGCCACGCCCAGGGTGAATGTAAGTTCTGTAAGTTAATATAAACCATCACAGCAGGCAGCTGAGAATTTGCTGTGTTACACATGCACGTGGCTAAGCATGTGCCCACTGGCATGTGATTGTGCTCACAGGTACTGCAGCCCCTCCTGAGAAGCTTGGAACTCAAAGGTTACTCCTCTACTGCCTGGGCCCCACTTCCCATGGTCTGGCTACAGTAACAGCCAACTTGGTCTCCTGTGGCTTCCTATGAAGTGTCCTGCGCTCTCTAAGCACTCTGGTCCTTTGTCTTCTTTTTGGTACTTTAACATAGCATAGGATTACGCTGTGGTGGTGCACGCCTTTAATCCCAGCACTTGGGAGGCAGAGGCAGGTGGATTTCTGAGTTCGAGGCCAGCCTGGTCTACAGAGTGAGTTCCAGGACAGCCAAGGCTACACAGAGAAATCCTGTCTCGAAAAACCAAAAAAAAAAAAAAAAAAAAAAAAAAAAAAACATAGCATAGGATTGCCTTCAGCTGAGTATGCAGCCGGTGATGGCCTTGAAATCCCGATCCTCCTGCCTCCATCTCTCAAGTGCCAGGATCACAGGCATACACACGATGCCCGGCTCTGACGGTGTCTTGCTTTGGTGCCGCCTGGCACCCCTGTCCTGTGCTTTGCTGCTGTCCCTTCTTGAGGCAGGAGGCCCCATGCTAGATGCATCAGAAGAAGCATGTTGTAGCCATTGTGTGTGTTCTGGTCAGCTCCATAAACTTGTTTAGAGCACTTTGGTGTTTTGTGAATCCTTGCCCATCTCTGTTCTGTTACTTGGTGACAGGCCGTCTCAAACATTTGACACCAGGTGCACCTCCTGTCCCAGACTCTCCTTGTCCTGGATTACAGGTAGAGGTAGCTGCCTTTTAAACTTTGATTTCTCCACTCTACCCTGCCCCCAGGACAGGGCCCTTACTCTGTAGCTCTAACTCATGCCTGGATGTTGGAAGAGCTGGGATCACAGGTATAAATGATTGCATGTGTTGCCTATACAATCTTTTGTTAGGATTTTTAGGCTTTTCCAGAATGTAAACAAAGCTGAGAGTGAGGCCTCTTGAAGCCTCCAAAAAGGAAAGGTTCAGTCTCCCTTGTCACAGGCCGCTGACTGCCAGCAGGGTGCTCCCATGAGGCACCTCAGGTCTGAAAGAGCCTGGGCCCAGCAGGACTTCTGGGAAATGTCAATCCTCCATGCTGGAATTGCAGCTACACAATCTTGGCATCGCCCTTGAAAGAAGAGCAGGTTTCAAAAGTTGGTGAATGGGTGAGGTGCCCTCTTCAACATGGAGAAAGTCCCACTCTGGCTCATGAAGGAGCTGTCTATTGGACTATGGGGGACAAATCTGTCTGGTCATCCTGTGGTGTGTTTTGGGAAAAAAATAAAAAAAGAATAAAAGGGTAGAAATACTATTATGTGTGTCTTTATTAGTTTTAAGTGTCTTTGTGGGCAAGTGCTGTGAAAGATGCATCTCCCCAGCCAGTCAAGGTGGGGTTTTCAAATGCTTCCAAGTTTGTGATGGCCAAGCAGCTGAACTCCTGAGCCAGCGTGACTCACTGTTCCCCAGTTCGGCCTCTCTGTAGACAAGCCCTTGGCTGTGCTCGCTCAGCCACGGGGCAACAGCAAGCATGATGCAATCGGAGGCTTCAAACGTGCTCATGAGCTGGACTTCCTCTCAGCTACCCTTGGGCTCCCTGCCATTACTACCTCATTGAGAAGCCTGCCAGGCTAAGGGCTGGGGATGTGTTCCCTTAGAATCTCCCAGTGAGGGGCTGGGGGCACGGCTCAGTGGGCAGAGCACCGCCTAGCAAATTCAAGGCTATCCCCACTACTGACACAAAATTGATCGAAGCTTTTGGTATGTAGCCTGGGCTATGTTAAAATTCATCCTCCTCCTCCTGCTTCAGCCTCCCAAGCATTGGGTTTACAGGTACACCACATTCTTCTAACATCTAAACTCTGAGCCAAGCTGTAGTGGTGTACTCAGGAGGCAGAGGCAGGTGGATCTCTTCATTCAAGGCCAGCCTGGTCTACAGAGTGAGTGCCAGAACAGCCATAGCTACACAGAAAAATCCTGTCTCAAAAACAAACATCTGGGAAGTGGTGGTGCATGGCTTTAATCCCAGCACTTGGGAGGCAGAGGCAGGCGAATTTCTGAGTTCGAGGCCAGCCTGGTCTACAGAGTGAGTTCCAGGACAGCTGGGGCTACACAGAGAAACCCTGTCTCAAAAAAAACAAAAAACAAAAAACAAAAACAAAAACAAAAAACCAAACAAAAACAAAACAAAAAAACCCCAAACAAAGAAACAAAAACAAAAAAACCAACAAACTAAAACAACAACAAAACAAACAAAAAACCAAGCTCTGTTACATTTGAGCTGTGCAATCTTCAAATTGACATACCCAGCAACCCTGGCCCCAGCCCCAGCCCTTGCCTCAAGACTCATCTCGAGGATGTGAATGCTACTGAGAGTCTGTCATGGTCATCAAGCAAACAGAATGAGAGGCAGCCTCTCAGAGGCCAAGGTGCTCCCTCTCACTTGTTTGTGAAATCGCCCAGCCCTCTGCCTTCCTACTGGGGAAGGAACCTACTTCTGGTTAGGTGTGGCCATGTGACTAGCTCTGTCCCTGTAGCTGAGTGTTCTCCAGTCACTTCTGGGTCACACAGTGGTTAATCACACAGGTGAGGCATTTCTTTGGCAAAAGCACTGGCTGATCCATACCTGGAATGAGCAGAAACCCGCTTTGGATTATGCTGAACTTGTAGAGCAAAGGCAAGCACCAGCCTTTTGTGAATGGGTGCTCATTCAGCAAACACACACCCCGCTCTCCCGGTGAAACTCCCATGCTGATGTTGGCTTTGGCCTTGTGACTCACCTTAGTCAATGGAATGTTACCAGCTCTAACCCCAACAACAATAACAAAAACCCTCTATGCACTTGACTTTCATGCTGTGCCAGGGAGCTGCTGGCACGGAGGATTTGTGGAAATCCACGGGGAGCCAGTACTGGATCAAACCAGCTAGGAGAGCTATCCTAGGCAAGCTAAAGGCCCTTAGAAACAAGACTGCTTGTTGTCTTAAATATCAGTGTGGGGATTGTTTGTTACTTGGCATCATTGCTGCACTAGCTGACTCATATACCTCTGTTGTTTTCAGCCAGCGAACTTAGGAAGTTATTACTGTAGCATAATGTAGCCTGCTCAGACTGGTGTCAACATTAGCACCTGCCAGCTAATGGCCGCTCTGTAAGTGGCAGCTGTCAAGATGATTAGTATTTACTGAGACATACTCTCTGAAGAACCATCATTCTTTTAAAAGTAGCACCCACTGCTTTACCTGCTTTTAAAGGAGTGTTTTTCGTCCTGCAAGTTTTCACTGTTAGTAGCCACACGTTACTGACATGGACACAGATGAAACAGGAGAGGTGACAAGCTCATATCAGGATTCTCACCCATCCTAGCTGTTTGACTTAAGGTCTCAGTTTTTCCACCTGTAAGGTGGAATAATATCAATTTCATCTGGGTGGAGCTGTTCATAGCTATAATCCCAGCCTTCCATATGTTGAAGCAGGAAGCTCACCTTGAGTTTGAGGCTGGACTACATAATGAGGCTGTCTCAAGGGACAACAACAGCAAACCAGCAAATCAAATTCATGGAGCTGTGATTGTGAAATGACTAGAAAATATAAAAACTTAGCAGGGTGCCTCTTAGTATAAAGTAGAGGCTACTTGATTTTCTTTTCCCCTTTGCTTTATAAAAGGGCAGGAACCCAGGCTGACAGGCCCCCCCATCCCTCCATTTCTCTCTCTCTTTCTTCTTTACTGAGTCTCGCTGAGTGGCTCTGGCTGGCCTCGAACTCAGAGATCCACCTGCCCCTGCCTCCCAAGTGCTGGGATTAAAAGCATACACCACCACACCAGATGCATACTGGGATGAAGGCCAGAGCTATTATACACAGTTGTTTTTTCCTGTTTGGGTTTTTGTTTTGTTTTGTTTTGTTTTGTTTTGTTGGTTTTTCCAGACAGGGTTTCTCTGTGTAGCCCTGGCTGTCCTGGAACTTACTGTGTACACCAGGCTGGCCTCGAACTCAGAAATCCACCTGCCTCTGCATCCCAAGTGCTGGGATTAAAGGTGTGTGCCACCACTGCCCGACCTTCGTGCTTGTTTTTGAGACAGGGTCTGGCTTTGCAGCTTCAGTTGAGGCCAGTCCTGAACTCATGATCCTCCTACCTCAGCCTCAGCCTATGCTACCACGTAGAGACCCTCTCCTCTTTGAATCAAGGGAAGGGATCAGACCCATACTGTTTACAGCCCGCCATCCCAAGATGCATCTGGTCACAAGGAATGAGGTTTGTGCTTGGCGCTCTGTTTTAATGTACAGGCAGCTGGAAATCACACACTTCTCGGTTCTTCACTCTCCCCTACCAGGAGGGTAAGGGGCCGGAATGCAGTCTGCCCGGCGCAGGAAGTAGAGATAGGAGGCTGAAGGGACCTCAGCTCCTGCCTTGGTGTGGCAAGCGCTCTCTGTAGCACAGCCCCTCGTGGCAAATTTCGTGTTGATAATACCTGTGACGACATTTCAGAATGGTGTCAACTTCTTCACAACCCAGGAGTCTAAAATACACATACATCCCATTAACATTCACACACACACACACACACACACACACACACACACACACACACACACCACCACCACCACCACTACCACCATCATCATCCAGTACTCTGGAATTTCCTTATCACCTGTGATGAGAAAGTATGGATCTCTACTTCTGAGACACCTCCTCCCCCCAATCAAAGTCCAAGCACCGCTCACCAGCCTGCACATTGCCAGCAAAATAGATACAGTGTGTTTCCCGGCCCACGCAGCGAGCTGCCTGGGTTCCTGGACAGGTCTCCTGGAAAGGCGCAATGCAGGAGGGACACATCAGGCCATTCTCCGTCCGATTGTTCGGGGGAGCTGTGAAGAAAGAAAGTTGCATAAAGCAGGTTGGGAAGGTTTGTTATCCCAACACCCTCTGAACCCTGGGGAACAGGAGTTAGTTGGTAGAGTTTGCAGGTAAGGAAATGGAGGCCTGGAAGCAGTCAAGGGCGCGCCAGGTCACAGGACAGGCACACTGTTGGTGAGTGGTACTTACGGGGCACTGAGCCACTGTTGCAACCATCGCTTTGACAGCAGTGGGCATTGGACACCATGTAGTCATTGGGACTCATGGTGGTTGATACGAAGCCTGAGTAGCAGTCTTTGAACTTCGTGCAGGCCTTGAAGGTGTTCACTGACTTTCGGCCCTCTGCAGAGTAGGGGGCAGGAGTGGAGGGAAGGTGGTGCTGTCAATCACTCCCTCACTACCCCTCCCCATCCCTCTCCAGATCACCATGGCCTTCTTGGGCATCTGCATTTGTATACGCATACAAACACATAGGCATATATACGAATATATACATTAAAATAAGCTTTTGAGACAGGGTCTCACTATGTAGCTCTGGCTGTCCTGCAACTCACTGTAGACCAGGCTGGCCTTGAACTCACAGAGATCCCTCTGCCTCTGCCTCCCGGGTGCTGGGATTAAAGGTATGTGCTACCACCCTTGGCTAAAATAAGTAAAAATTTTAAAGTGTGTGTATGACGTTAGGCCTGGAAGCACTCGGCCTCCTCTGTCAGCACTGTGAGTTCTACCAATGCTGGGCATAACATGTCAGTCTGTGTGCTCTCTCCTAATGGAAAGGGTCCACAAGTTGAGTATGCCAGGAAGGCTGTGGGAACAGCAGTAAGCCGTTGGGGTGAGACATGGGGACACCATTGTGATCAGGGTAGGAAAGCTAGTCCTGCTTAAAGTTTATGAAGAAGGCTCCAATAAATGCCCTTTTCACATTGATCGACATGTTGGAATGGCAGGGGCAGGTCTGTGGCAGATGCTTGTTCGTTAGCAGACATCACAAGAGAAGAATTGTCCAGCTTGCGATCTAACCTCGGCTATAACAGGCCCCTAAAACACCTTGCTGACGGCGTGGTGCTGTCAGCGTGGTGTACGCGCTTGCACAAGCTACGGTGCAGTTGGAACTTTGGGCTACAGTTTCCTGTTAGGGTCTTACAGGTCTCACGATGGTGCACAGTTCTGTGCGGGTGTTTCATTATGGTGGCTGTGCCACTGGCAAAGCCAGGCAAGCTGCGAGGACAGAAATAGAAGAGGATTGGGTGAGAGAAACGGCTTGCTGGGATGTCCTTAAAGAAGTTGGAAAAAATAGTTTACATGGTACACCATGAAGCTGAGGAAAAAGCCCTTGAGCAAGATCTCAGCTTGCTGAATGGATTAAAGGAAGACATGGGGGCTAGGGAGATGGCTAAGAATTTAAGAGCACTGACTGCTCTTCCAGAGGTCCTGAGTTCAATTCCCACATGGTGGCTCACAACCATCTGTAATGAGATCTGATGCCCTCTTCTGGTGTGTCTGAAGACAGGTATAGTGTACTCATATAAAATAAATAAATAATAAATAAATAAATAAATCTTATAAATGAAGACATGGAATCCCCAAAGCTATAAGGAAGGAGACAGAGGGACAGGCTGAGGAACCTCCAGTCTCCTGTGACTATAAATTATACGTGACTGTGAGCCAAATCAAAAGATAAAGTACCTGCACGTGCCCCCGAGCCCCAGAGAGTGTGGTAAGAAGCCAGCCCTCAAGATCAGTTCTTTTCTGTCACCTTGTGAGACTCAGATCCTCCACACCAGGGCCTCCACCTGCTGAGCCATCTTGCTGGCCCCCTAGCAACTCAGAAAGCCCACATCTACAATCTGCCTTCATGCATGGTCCCTTGTAGGTAGCTGTCCCCTCCTTGTCTGACCCAGCTCCGCCTAGTCCACCCAATCCCCTGTGGCTGAGCACATAAGTCCTTCCCAAGCCACCCAAGGCCACCCCTGTGTCTATGTGAGATGGTCTCTTCCTACCTCCATGATATTGTGCCCCCATCATTGTCTTTCCCAATAAAATCCAAGGTGTGTGCCTCCCTTCTGCCTTACAGTAGTCAAATCCCTCTCCCACATCCATCCCTGCTCACCCTCACCGACACAGCTGCTGGGTGTGTAGGATGGACCCACCTTCTGTTTGCACCCGCACTCAGTTTAGGTATTCCAACCCTCAAAGATGACCTGAGGCTGGAGAGATGGCTCAGTGGTTAAGAGCACTAGCTGATCTTTCTAGACAACCAGATTCAATTCCCAGCACCCACATGGCAGCTTACAACTGTCTGTAACTCCAGTTCCAGGGGATCTGACACTAACACCTTCCTACCAATGCACATAAGATAAAATTAATTATTAAAAAAGAGATCTGACCTTCAGGACTGTACACACACACACACACACACACACACACACACACACACACACTTTTAGTGTTAAAGGGGCTGTGACAAAATGCATGACCTTCCTTTGTTGACCAGCCTTTCGTCCCTCTCTCAGAATCACAGTCCTATAACTAATGCTCTCTCTTCCCACTGAGAATCTTCCTTATTTAATTATCATCTCTGAGGTCTGGGGGGCTCTCTTTAATTTAGGCCAGGCTCTCCGATGTACTCCTCAGCCTCCCCACTCTGCTCCTTTCCTCCTCGCCTTTCTTCCTTCCTCTTACCCCACCCCTCCCACCCCTCCTTACCTCTTCTTTGCCTTCTTTGCTCTCTCTCATCCCCCTCCTCTCCTCCCCTCCTCTTCCCCTTCCTTTCCCTTTCTTTCTTCAGCCTTCCTTCTTCCTGCCTCCTCCTCTCCCTTCCTCCTCTCCCTCTCCATATCTTCCCCTTCCTCTCTCTCCCCCTTCTCCTTCCCCTTCCTCCTCCTCCTCTTCCTCTTCTGCCCTCTCTACCTCCTGCTTTCTTTTTTGCTTGTTCCCCCTCGCCCCCCTCCCCGAGGGTTTCTCTGTGTAGCCTTGGCTGTCCTGGAACACACTCTGTAGACCAGGCTGGGGTCGAACTCAGAAATCCACCCCCCTCTGCCTCCCAAGTGCTGGGATTAAAGGTGTGCGCCACCAACGCCCGGCCCCTTTTGCTTGTCTTTAAGTCAGGGTCTTGCTATGCAGTCCAGGCTGGTTTTAGACCTGTGACTATCCTCTTGCTCATCACCCTATTCCGGCATCTCTACTTTCTCTAGATTTATTTGCTTCATTCTTCAGGCTTATGGTCTCTCTTCCATCAGGCAGCTCCTTTCTGTTCCTCCCCCGCCCCTCGACCCTAACATCATCTCCCTCCCTCCCCCATTGTCTCTCTGGGCATCTGTTCCACCCCCCCACTCTGCCCTTACCCTGTGCTCAACAGATTTGCTTCAGAGCACAGACTACACTTCCAGAAGATCTAAATTCAGTTCATATCACTCCTATCTCGAAACTGCCTGAAACTTTTGCTCCAAGGGATCTTTCTCCTCCAAGCTCTGTAAACATTGTGCTCTCTTGCATAGTGCCCCACCATACAAATAATTAATTACAAATAGAATTTTTCTTTCTTTCTCTTTCTTTAAACACTCTTTCCCTCCTGCTAGTTTCTTGTGTCCTCTCATAGTTACCTCGCCAAGCTCCCCACCCGTTTATGTGCATGGATATTTAGACTATGTGTATGTATGCCACAAGCATGCAATGCCAGTGGTGACCAGAAGAGGGTGTCGGATCCCCTGAGACTTTAGTTACAGACCATTGTGAGCCACCATGTAGATATTAGGAATTGAACACTGGTCCAGTGCACTTGATTGACACTTCATCACTTCCTTCCCCTATCTCACCCTCCCCTGATTTTCTTCCTACATTTCACTGTGACTATCCCCCCACCTACGGTTACGGGTCCCTCCCAACCTTCTTGGCTGAAGCCACACCCTCCTACTTGTGCTGGACTCGCTCACGAGGACCACGCATGCGTCTTTGCCGGCTTCGCAGGTCCTCATCTTCCCGCTGCATGTATGCCCTGAGCCTTTGCACACCTCACAACTTAGAGGGCAGCCTGCAGTGAGAAGAGCAGAGAGCAGGGTATGTGGTCATGGCTGGAACCGTCTTCAGAGCGTGACTTGGGCTTTGGAGCTCAGAGGGGACTAGGAGAGGTGACTTTTGGGGAGGGACTGGGCTCTTTCTAGTTTGTCATGGGTGGGACACTTGAGAACTGTCTAGGGGACTGTCCAGAGTCAAGGAAGCAGTGGCAATGCCAGTGAAATGGCGTCCAGGGCGGGAAATGACTCTACCACAGAGCCTGTTTTATCTAATAATTACAAGGCTTGGGGACTTTGGATGCCAGGGTCCCCTGAGCAAGCTCAGAGGCAGGGAGGGGTCGTGGCACAGGTGCCCGTGTAGCTTTTGTAAAATTTCAGGTCCAGCTGGTTCTTGGGGTGTGGAACTTACTTCCCTTAAGAAGGTACCACAGAAGTCTGGTAGCTCAGGCAGGGGTACCTGACTCTGAGGCCTGTGTCCTAAGTTTGAAAGGGAGACTGAGGCTCAGAGGGATCGGATCGCTGGCATCGTTCCTTGGTCCTGACAGAGGAGGAACCTAGCCATTTCAGTCACAGGGACAGTGAAGCTGGCTTGGAGTATGGCGTCTAAGTAGAGGATTATTCGGATCAGTGCCTGAATCCCTCTAGGTCCAGAGAGAAAGGCCATCTTTCTCCTTCTTACTAATTTTAAAGTTTGTCTTTGATGGCCAAGCTCTCTCATTTGCTTTCCTAGAATTCACATGTCATGTTTTAGAGCCCTTCCTAGGGGACAGACCATGCAGGGCCCATCCAGCCTTCTCAGACTCCCAGGTTTTCTCCTCTTTACTCTCCTAAATCTGATTTCTCAGGATATCCCTCTCTTGAGGATGTTGCTGTTGCTCAATGCCCTCTGAGGTACCAGGAAGAGGGCCAGGTCCCTGTGTCACTTACCGAGATCCAGGAGGGTACAGAGCAGTGTGAAGGCCAGCAGTAGGCTCCTGTGTCTTCCAAACAGAATCATGGTGTGCGAACCTGTAGTCCCAGGTCCTGGGCCCTTATAAGAAGCTGGGGAAGGGCGGGCCTGGTCCCACCTTCACCCTCGGGTGAGAAATAGCTGAGCTCAGAACTCATGGCAGTCTTCTACAGCCTGCGGGTTAGAGCCACGGAACCAGCATCCACAAGAAAACTGAACCACTTGGACTCAGCCCTTTCCTGCACCAGGGCCCAAATTTCTTCCATCTGGACTCAGAAGCTCACTTATGTATTCAAGCACCTTTTTAAATTGTTGTTGTTCACAAGTCTTAAGGTAGGAGTTGGGTCATTTGATTCCCTGAGGGTGCAGAGCAACTTGGAGACTGGCATCCCCTCTTCTCCTTTCCCAAGGAGGTGCCCAGCGTAGGTTGGGTCCTGGGAGCGCCCAGCATGTCTAGGCTTGTCCTGCGTCCTGCGGGGGCCGGGCGCCTTGTCTCCTTTCCTTTCTCTTTCGTGTACCTGCCTCACCCTCATGCTTCTGTATTCCAGCTGTGTCCAGCTCCAACCCCACCCGGGGATGTGCCCCTGGGTCTTGAGGGGACCGAACAAAAGAGGTTCTGTCAACAGACAGAGATGGGCAAAGATGGAGACAAATGCTTACAAGGGCATTGGGAAACCAAGGTATTTGTGGAAGCACGCTATACTGTTCGTGTGCGCACGCGAGTATATGGTGCATAATTTGTATTTAAGATCTTTCTCCCTCTCTTTTGGTGTCAGGTCAAGAGCTAAGAGAGGTCTGAGGTCTCTGTCGGCCATCTGTCTGTCAATGTCCGTCTGTGAGTGTCTGCCCGTCTGTCTGTCTGTTTGGAGGGAGAAGGGGAACAAAGCGTGTCCGCAGCAACAGGTGGAGGAGATCTTATTTCAAGCAGGATGCAGGTTTGGGGCAACTCTCAGCTAGCTTCTGCGGTTCTAAGTAAGGCTTCGGTTTGGTTGGTGACCTCACGGTCCAATGAACAGGGCAAATTTCACGTAGGACCCAATCACTGAGGCCGCTCCTGTTGCTAGGCTCCCAGGAAGCCGAGTCTCTACGTAATCCGGCAGCGTGGCCGGAGAGTGGTGGAATCAGAGACAGGCGGGGCCGGAGGGGGAACGCTTGTTGCTAAGGGAACCCGGCGCCTCGCTCGCGGAGAGGCCCAACCGAGCATGCGCAGTGTCGACGTGTGCGCCCGGCGCGCCGTGGTTTGAAAGGCCCGAGCCTTGCCGCGCTTGCGCACTGAGTCCCGTGCAGGGCGCGCTCCCCCAACCTTCTCCGGGCCTCCCGGAGCTGGAATCCTTCTTCTTCGTTCTCTGGCCGGTCCACAGGCGTCCACGGGCGTGGACATGCCGGAGATTAGCCTCCGCCACGTCGTGTCCTGCAGCAGTCAGGACTCGGTGAGGGATGACGTGGGAGCAGCGGGGAGACAGGCGGGGGAGACAGGGGCGTCCTGAGGGAGGCTGAGGACTTTGGAAGCGCAAAGGGGGAACTTCGTGGGATTCTGAGAGGGGCTCCGGGTGCGGTTTCCAGAGGCTGGACGTGCATTCCGAGAGAGACGGGCAGTTGGGGAAGTTTGGGGCCACTGGGGAGAGTAAGGAAAAAGGGGGGCTCTGGGAAGTTCAAACTGTGAAAAGAAAAGTCGAGGCAGGGGTGTGTGCGTGTGTGCAGGTGTGTATGCATGCAGGAGTGTGTGCAGGTGTGTATGTATGCAGGGTTGTGTGCGTGTGTGCAGGTGTGTGCAGGAGTGTGTGTGCAGGTGTGTGTGTGCAGGTGTGTGTGTGCAGGTGTGTGTAGGTATGTGTGTGTGTGCCGGAGTGTGTGTGTAGGGCTGTGTGTGTGTGTGTATGTGTATGTGTGTTGAGACTGGCGTGAAGTCAAGTGTGGAAAGTCGGCTAGTTCTTGGGAGTTTAAAAATTCAAAAATTATTTTATCTTTAAAAATCAGCTTTATTTAAAGAACGCCCTTCCACCTTTGTCTGCAGACCCATTGCGCAGAAAACCTTCTCAAGGCTGACACTTACCGGAAGTGGCGCGCAGCCAAGGCCGGAGAGAAGACCATTTCTGTGGTCCTACAGGTGATGCTGCCCTCTCCCACCTTCTCGTCCCCGGGGCTGTGAGATCCCTGCTCACATTCCACTGCCAGCTGGCTATAGGTTGAGTCGTTTTCCTTTCTGTGGTAGAGAGCTTGCTCAGCTAACTTGCCTGGAAAATGGGCTTAGAAATCCCATTGCCTCCAGGAATCAATGGGTAAGTAGGTTGACTCTGCCTCTCGGCCTCAGTTTCATCAGATGGGATGGTGTCAACCATTACTGTTTCCTGTGTCCTCAGGGCCAGAAGATGGCCATAAAGAATATCTCCATAAATCAGTTTCGTTGTAAAGACAACCTACATGGAGGGAGGGGCGGATGGCTCAGGTCTGTAATCCTGGTTGCTTGGGAAGTTGAGATAGGATCACAAGTTCAAGGCCAGCCTGGACAACTTAGAACCAGTCTCAAAATGAAAAGTAACTAGCCTCATGAAGACTATTAACATAGGATTAGGCAGATAGCTCAGCTGTACAGGGCTTTCCTGGAACATGTCAGACCCTTGGTTCCATGGTACCTCAAATCGTAAATGAATGAAACATGTAGGGAGGGGAAGGTTTTATTTGTTTGTTTGTTTGAGACAGGGTTTTTCTGTATAGCCTGGGAGGGGAAGTTTTGTTTGATTGGTTTTATTGTTTTGTTTGTGAGATAGCATCTCTCTACAGAGCCCTGGTTGTCCTGGAACTCACTTTATAGACCAGGCTGGCCTGCAAGTTACAGAGATCCTCTGGCCTCTGTCTTCAGATACTGGGATTAAAGGCATGTTACCACCCTACTCTACTGCCTTTTTAAAGTTTTCTTAAATTGAAGCTAGTCTTGAACTCCTGATCTTCCTCTGTCCATCTGGGGCAGAGGAATTCCAGGTGAATACCATCATGCCTAGCATCTGTCTGTTTGCCTTGCCTCCATTCAGCTTCCAAGGCATGCATACACACACATACACACACACTCACATGCAAACACACAACAAACACACACTCACACACAAACACATAAACACAAACACATACACACTCACACACAACATGCAAACACACAACACACTCACAAACACACATACAAACACACATATACACACACTCACACGCAAACATACAACAAACACACACACATACATACACACACTCACAAACACACACATAAAAACACACACGCAAACACACAACAAACACACTCACACACACACAAACACATAAACACAAACACACATACACACACTCACACACAAACATGCAAACACACACACAAACACACAACAAACACACACTCACACACAAACACACACACATACACACTCACACACAAACATGCAAACACACAACACACACAAACACACATACAAACACATACTCACATACACACACTCACACGCAAACATACAACAAACACACACACATACACACACACTCACAAACACACACATAAAAACACACACAAACACACAACAAATACACACACACAAACACACACAAACACACACACTCACATACACACACACACACACATACACACACTTAGTACTGTGCAGGCTAGGCAAGAAGTTACTAATTGAGCCATGTCCCCAGTTCTGGCTGACGTCTTTCTGACTTTGACTCCTTTTTAAATTTCTTTTAAGCTGGTCAATGGTGGTGCACACCTTTAATCCCAGTACTTGGGAGGCAGAAGCAGGTGGATCGCTGAGTTTGAGGCCAACCTGGTCTACAGAGTGAGTTCCAGGACAGCTAGGGCTGCATAGAGAAGTGCCTGTGGGGAACTAGGGGGTTGTTTCTGACAGGTACAGAAATTTGAGGAAGGGGCTAGAGAGATGGCTCAGTGATTAAGAGTGCAAACTAGTCTCCCAGAGGACTGAGTTTAGTTCTTAGCACCCATGTCTGATGGCTTACAACAGCCTGTAAGCCTAGCTCCAGAGGGTCTAACGCCTCTAGTCTCTGGCTTCATCCTCCTTTCATACACATATTAAAAACAATAAAAATGTATCTTTGGGCTGGAGAGATGGCTCAGTGGTTAAGAGCACTGACTGCTCTTCCAGAGGTCCTGAGTTCAATTCCCAGCAGTCACATGGTGGCTCACAAGCATCTGTAATGAGATTTGACGTCCTCTTCTGGTGTGTCTGAAGGCAGCTACAGTGTATTCATATAAATAAAATAAACGAATAAATTAAAAATGTATCTTTAAGAAAAATCAGTGGGAGAAGAAACTTAGATGCTTTTAAGCACCTGCCACCTGCCAGTTGGATGTTGACCCCCATGATTTTCTGAGTGTCTCACCGTAAAGGCCTTGGTTACCA
Source organism: Mastomys coucha (assembly GCF_008632895.1). Lineage (NCBI taxonomy): Eukaryota > Metazoa > Chordata > Mammalia > Rodentia > Muridae > Mastomys > Mastomys coucha. The sequence continues at coordinate 18,456,074 of NW_022196904.1, forward strand.
AGACTCGGTCCACACTTGAGTGTGGGTGCTTTTGACAGCGTCATCAGCCTGTTGTATTCATATTCACCGCTGAGCTACAGCCCTCAACCGTTACAACCACTGGCCTCTTCTTCCCCTTGTGGTCCCCAATGTGGGCGTCATAGTGCCCAGCTCACACACTGACACTCCTTGGTGTGAGCCACATTCTTCAGTTCTGAGTGGAGAAGGACTTTGGTGGGGACAAGCAAGGTTGACCTGACTGTTTCTATATGTAACATATTCTTGGCCTCTTTCTTGCTGAGTAGTTCTGGATTACAGAATGTTTTGACAATTATAGAGATGTTTTTCAGAAAACAAACGTAAATCCATGACGCTTTCTGGACAACTTGAGGTCCTTATGCATTTTAAATCCCTCATCAGAGACTGGTAATGAAAACTAACATCATTCACCATTATAACCTGCCAGTCAGCAGCCTCTACACCTCACATGGCTTGATTCATTCCGTCCTTGTAAAGCCTTATGACCCACAGGCTGTCATTATCCCCATTTTACAGATAAGGAAACCAAGGCCCAGAGAAATTATGAAACTGAGCACCTGTCTTTTAAACTGTGTGAGAACCAGGTTGCTTAGCATTTAGTTTGGGGATCTGGATTCAAATCCTAGCTCTTACTCACTCTGACCTCAGGCAAATGTTTTTAATTTCTCTAAACATACCCATTGAAAATACAGACACCCAAGGCTGGGGTGGTTGTTAAAACCTGGTGACATAATGTCTGTAGAAGTACTCTGTCTACATGTGGGGGTTGGGATAAAGGGAAGGATTGGTGATTTCATTATGGGATGTTGATTCTTCAGGCCTTGCTTAGCATCAGGTGACCCCCACCGATCCCCCTATACACACTGTGGGAAATGATGTTCAGTTCTGTACGAGTGGTGGGAACCAAAAGCAACATCCAGGGTCCTCGTGGCCATGCCCGACAACCTGAGTTCCATCACTGGACTCCACTTGGAGAGAATTGACCGACAAAGCTTGTCTTCTGACTTCCACTGCATGTGTACCCCCACCTGTGCCGGCTGGAGAGATGCTCAGTGGGGAAGAGCACAGGCTGCTTCTTCAGAGGACCAGGGTTTGATTCCCAGCATCCACACGGTGGTTTGTAACCTTATGTAACTACAAATCCAAGGGATCAGATGTCCTTTCTAGCCTCTGAGAGGCAAAATACCCATATACATGAAAATACAAATTTTAAGTGTAAAAGAAACATGGGAGGCAGCTAGAGGTCATGTGCAAAGCTGAAGACAGTGGTGTAGAAGGTGGTACTTGGAGGCATTCCCTTGTCGTTTCTTAGCTTTGTGGCAAAGCTCAAGGGTCTTAGTAGCATCATTTGTTCCCTCATTTACTTATTCTACACATGTGCATCTAAGCGCTTGCTGTACGTGAACACTCTGTTCCAGGGTCTGTACAGCTATGGGCAGCAGGTGATGAGCATGTTCTTATCTGGAGGCTGGGGGTGTTGCTGGACTAGAGGAGGCTTGCCTAGCATATCCCAAGCCCTGGGTTTGAGCCCCAGTACTCCATGAACTGGGAGTAGTGCTTTCAGTCTGTTACTCCAGTGCTTAGGAGCAGGAGGATCAGAAGTTCAAGGTCATCTGCTACATAGCAAGTTTGAGGTAAGCCTGAGCTACATGAGCCCCCAGCATGGAAGGGCCGACAAAGGCTTAGTGAATTGACCCTGTATTGAGCGATGAACCATGAACGCTGTGGAGGAAGTGGGGCAGGGTGAGTGTTGCGTGCAGCCGGAGATGATGTGGTCAGATTTTTAATTTAAATCTGAGGTCTGATGACTGTTTTGAAAATTTTTAGCTGAGTATGGTGGTGCATGCCTTTACTTCCAGCACAGGGGAGGCAGAAGCAGGTGGATATCTGTGAATTCAAGGCTAGCCTAGTCCACAGAGTGAGGTCTATAAAAGGCAGGGCTATGTAGTGAGACTCTGTCTCAAACCATGCCCCCAACCCCATTAAAAAAAAAAAGATTTATTTTATGTGTATGCATGTACATCATGATGTGCATGCCTGGTGCTTTCAAGGTCAGACGGGGGCATTGGATCCCCTGGAACTGGAGTTAAGAATGGTGGTGTGAGCCATGTGGATGCTGGGAGCCAAACTCCCATCCTCTCCGAGAGCAGTTAGTGCCCACTGGTGACTTCTTAAATTTTGTTTGTTTGTTTGGTGGTGGTTTTTGAGATGGTCTCTCTGCAGAGCCCTTGGTGGAACCTGCTATGAAGACCAGGCTCATTCAAATTCAAAGAGATCCACTTGCCTGTCTCCCTAGTGCTGGGATTAAAGTTGTGAAACTTTTCTTTTTAAACTACATTTAGCATTTAGAGTGAGTGAGTGTGTGTGTGTATGTGTGTGTGTGTGTGTGCGCGCGCGCGCGCACGCGCTCCGCTGCACATATTTTCATCTTTAGAGGTCAGAGGGTGCTTATAAGAGTCACTTTTCTTCCACTCTGAGTTTCCAGGCTAGCATCTTTGCTCACTGAGCCGTCTCTGCAGCTGGGAGTCCGGTGACTCTGAGCAAAAGAGAATGTTCATCCACAGGGAAGGGACAGAGAAGTCAGCAGGCTGTGTCCATCTGGCACATGTGAGGTAGGTCAAGGAGGCTAGAGAGCTAGGTAGGACCAGGGCTTTGCCAGGGCTTCTGCATAGGAAAGATAGGATCTTGCTTAGGTCTGTACAAGCTCCTTGTTACCGTTGAAAATAAACAGTAGGACCAGGCTCAGAAGCAGAGGTCAGCACTGTTAGAGCCCATCACGTCAGAGACCCCTGGGAAAATCTGATTGCATTTGGCACTAGCCAGTTTGTGGGCCGCTAAGTTCATCCAGTGTTACCTTTGGTTCCTTCTCAGTGACAACAGGGAGAGATATCTTGGACACCAAGACAGTAGACTCTTGTGTGCTCACCCATTTCCCTGTGTGTTCTCTAAACACTGTTACACAACACTGGTATTGCCACACAGGGCTCAGCCCTCTGCTTGTGTCAGCTCCACACACCTCTTTGTCAGCCGTGGCTACTTTGTGCCCAACTGGTCACCTGCTTCCAGACAGGGAGTTCAGTCTTTGCGAGCCCCTCCTGGCCTGGAGGGGATGCTGGGATTGGTCCAGTTGGAACACTGGTGTATCACCTGATGGAACACATCATACATGCTTTGTTATTGCTGTTTGAGACAGGGTCTCATTGTATAATACAGCCCAGGTTGGCTCCAAATCCGTGATCTCCGTGATCCCCTGCATCACATGTGTTGGGATTTCAAGTATGAGCCACTATAGTTGGTGTGAATTTTCCATTTTTTCCCCTTATTTTTAAAGATTTATTTATTTATATATGCACATCTGCACAGCAGAAGAGGGCACTGGGTGCCATGGAGCTACGGTTACAGACAGTTGTGGGTGCTGGGAATTGAACTTGGGACCTGTGGAAGAAGTCTGCACTGAAGCTAGTGCTCTTAACCACTGAGCCATTTCTCTGGCTGCCCTTGTTTTGAGACACGGTCCTACTATGTAATTATGGCAAGTTTAGAACTCACTGTGTAGACCAGGCTGGCCTTGGATGCACACAGGTTTTCCTGCCTCTGTTTTCTGAATGCTAGGATTAAAGGCACACACCACCAGACCTGGCAGATTTTTGGTTGATGTGTATGGGTGTTTGTCTGCATGTATGTTTGTACATATGCCTAATCCCTGAAGAGGCCAGAGGAGGGCATCGAATCCCCTAGAACTGGAGTTACAGATGGTTGTGAGGTGCTGTGTGGGTGCTGGGCATCAAGCCTGGGTCCTCTGGAAGACCTAGTGCTTTTACCTGCTGAGCTATACCCCAGCCCCTCACTGGGGGATTCTAGGCAGGGGCTCTACCACTGAGCCACACCCCCACTCTCTCACTGGGGGGATTCTAGGCCGGGGCTCTACCACTGAGCCACACCTCCAGCCCCTTACTGGGGGATTCTTGGCAGGGGCTCTACCACTGAGCCACACCCCCAGCCCTTCACTGGGGGATTCTAGGCAGGGGCTCTACCACTGAGCCACGCCCCCAGCCCTTCAGTGTTTTGAGAAAGAGATTCGCTGTGTGTGTAGCTCAGAGTGGCCTTGCCTTGTGATCCTCCTGCTTCCTCTATAGAGTGCTGAGACTGCCGGTGTGTACCGCTGTGTGCTGATCTTTGTTACTAGTATCATTTTGAGACAGGGTCTTACTCTATACCTCAGGCTGGCCTAGAACTCCTTGTGACCCCCTGCCCTTACCTCCTACATTCTAGGCATCACTCTCCTTACTGAGCCTTTTCTCCAGCCTCTCCTTCTCTTTTTTAACTACTGCATACAGCTGTACTGCATACAGCTTTTCAACTAGCCAACTCTCGGAGCTTTGCTTAGTTTCTGTGACTGTTCAGTATCGTGTACCATGTGTGCATAGGAAAATTAAAAAAAAAATACAAACAAATGTGCAAGTATAGACTACCAGGTTGGGGGTGTTTGTGCTACCCACTTGGTGTGTTGCCTGTCTAGCATACATAGTATTCTGAGTTTGACCCCTGGCATTGCATTAACCTGGGAAGAGAAGGAGACAGGATCCAAAGTTGGGACATTGTTGGTTATATAGAAAGTTTGAGGCTAGCCTGGGATACATGAGACCCAGTGTTGGAGGGGAGGGGGAATATATACATGTGTATATATACAAGTCGGAGCCACAGGTATGGCTCAGTAGTAGTGGAGAGAAATAAGCCAGGCTAAGGAATAGAAGGCCCCGTTGTGGGAGACGGCAGGTGCTACTTTGTTTGGTCTGAGACACTGACCTCTGAATCGAGGTCAGAAGGAAGGCTTGAGCAGTGGTGAGGTGTAAGGCGTGAAGCGTGTTCCAGATTCTGGGGTGTCAGCTGCGAAGGCCCTGAGCGGGCCTCAGCCTTCACTGGATACAAGATAGGTGATGTGACTGCAGAAGAATGGTTGAGCACACAGGACGTCATCTGGGCCCAGTATCTGGAAGGGTCTCTGCTGGCCTGCTTTCTCTCCGTGCAGTCGTGCTGTGGGCCTAGGAATAAGCACTGTAAGCAGTGGCTGCCTTCCTCCTGGGCTTTGCCTGCACAGCTGTGGCATAACCACTTCCTGCCTGAGGCTGCTCATCTAGTTGCAGCACCTGAGTTCACACCCCTGGTAGAAGAGTAGTTTTGCATTGTTTCCACAGTTATAGATGAGAGCACTCAGTTTTGCTTTGTTTTCTTTTGGGGTACTGAATATTGAACCAGGATCCTGTGTAGGCTAGACAAGCGCTCTACCATTGCCCACACCCCACACCCCTCTCTTTGAGACAGTCTTGCTCAGTTATTCCTGCCCTTGAACTTGCTCTGTGGCTCATGCAGTCCTTGACCTCTGGATTCTCGTGCCTTTACCTACCAAGTCGCTGGGGTTCCAGGTGCAGCTGGCTGCCCTTGTGACTCTGGGGCATCTTAGCTTCCTGTGGAGGGATGCCATCAGGACTCCCCCATCTCACCTGAGAAAACTGCCCCTTGGAAACATTGGCTGTAGTTTAGAAATGTCAGCGCTGGATTTGAACACAGACCACTTTGCTCAAGTCAGGGTTCCTTTCTGCCATGGAGCTGTGGTGCCCTGATTAGTCTGATAGAGCAGAAGGGAACAGCAGATGGTCCCAAAGCAGAGGAAGGCCATGTTGGGTGGGAGTACATAGGCAGTTAAAAATTTGTTTTTGTGGCTGGGCAATGGTGGCTCACGCCTTTAATTCCAGCACTTGGGAGGCAGAGGCAGGGGGATTTCTGAGTTTGAGGCCAGCGTGGTCTACAGAGTGAGTTCCAGGACAGCCAGGGCTACACAGAGAAACCCTGTCTTGAAAAACCAAAAAAATAAAAAATAAAAATAAAAAAAGTTTTATTTTAAGTATTTGTATGAGGGGTAGGTGTGTGTTAGTGCAGAAGCCAGAGGCATTGGGTTTCTCAGGCCCTAGAGTTACCTGATGTTATGAACCTCCTCTGGGTAGGAAGAGCTCTAACAGCTGAGCCATCTCTGCAGCTCTGACCTTGAACTTCTGGTCCTCTTGCTGTTATGGTCAGGCTGTTCTCACTTAAGAGAGAACTATGAAGTTTTTATTGGGCCCCACAGACTTGTGACTACATGGGTAAAGAGGGGGGGCCCTAGCTGAGTGAGCCGGGAGCTTATAAAGGGAACAGCTGCAAGTTTGGTAGGTCCCACTGACGTAGCTATGATGGCAAGCATGACAGGTATGAACTTTTAATAGGAACAAGGCACAGCTGTGCCACCATGGTATCACCGAAGCAGAGCAATGGCAGGGGAGCAGTGGTTCCTGGGAAGTGCTGTGCATACCTGAGTGTCAGGCTGACCTCAGTTTAGCCAGATTGAGCCAGGTCAGGCTTGAGCGTGTGTGTTTTTCTCATTTCACTGAGTCCACACGTCCACTCTGAGTGCTGAAATTACAGGTGTGCTTCATTCAGTATGCTGATAATGCATGACTGGGGATCGAAATCAGGGCTTCCTGTATCCTCGGCAAGCACTCCAGCTGTCTTTGAGGGTTGAAATAGCTCCTCATCCGAGGACCCTGTAAAGGAGCCCGAGACTGGACACTTAGCATTGCCTGTCCTGACTGCCCCACACCCACACACCTTTCTGTGTCTTCAGCCTTAGGCTGGAGCCACAGGTTCTTTGGTAAGTGGTATCTTCATAAATAGCTCTTTCTTTCAATGAATAATGAGCCTGTATCAGCTAATGCTTCTGCTCCTGGATAATAGATTCAGTAAGAAGCCTGGGGCTTTTCTAGGCCAGTGACTGACAAAACAACTCCTGTCAAAGGGAAACAGGGACCAGGCAAAGAGTCTCCTGCCTGCAATTCTACCCTCTGGAAGGTGCAGCCAGGAGGATCCCCATAAGTTCAAGGTGCGCCTGGTTATTAAGTGACACCTGACAAAAGAAAACTACAACTAAGCATGTTGAAAATGGAGCTGAGTGTGGCAGCTCATGCTTGTAATCCCAGCTTTTGGATTGTGTATAGCCTGGACCACAGTGGCCAAGTCCCAAAAAATTAAATGGAGTGAGAGGTTGGAGAGTTGGCTCAGCAGTTATAAGCATCAGGGTTTGATTCCCAGCACCCACACAGCAGTTCACAACTATCTTAACTCTAGTTCCAGAGATTCTGGTACTCTCTCCTCTTGGCCTCTATGGGGCCAGGATAGCAGATGGGATGTAGGCAAAATGCTCACATGCAAGTAATAACTAAACATAAGAAAGAAAAAGAAACGAACGACAGCCTCATGTTTGGACTGGGTGGAGTCTTCAAGTTGTCTCAGAGAAGTGACTCCAGTCCTACCCAACCTCCCTGGGATGTACTGGAGAGTCACTGCAGCTTCTGGGTTCTCTTTAGTGTTTTGTTTTTTAAATGAATGCTAAAATTGGTTTCACTCTCTTTTTTTTTTTTTTTTTTTTTTTTTTTTTTTTTTTTTTTTTTGGTTTTTTTCGAGACAGGGTTTCTCTGTGTAGCCCTGGCTGTCCTGGAACTCACTCTGTAGACCAGGCTGGCCTCAAACTCAGAAATCCCCCTGCCTCTGCCTCCCAAGTGCTGGGATTAAAGATGTGCGCCACCACCGCCCAGCGGTTTCACTCTTTTTGTTCACTTATTTTTAGTTCTAACATCCTTAGCTGAACAAAAAATATCCTTAAACCTTCTTAATTACATTTTGGAAGATTAATTTTTATTTATGTGTATGCATGTGTCTTCATGTATGCCACATGTGTGCCTATGCCCAGGGAGGCTAGAAGAGCGTGCCAGATCCTCTAGAGCCAGAGTCACTGGTGGTTATGAGCATCCTGGTGTGGTGCTGGGAACTGAATTCAGCCCCTGTGTAAGAGCAGCATGAGCTCATGATTTCGAGGGCCCCTGGCTCAGGTCCCTCTAGGGCATTTTTATGTATTTTTATTGAGTGTGTCTTGTGAACAAAAATTCCTGAAAAGATGTTGTGTCTGCAGAGACTGATAGACAGATTAGAATTTCAGTGTTGTGGCAGGCGAAAGTGGGATCTTGTCGCTTCAGAGGCCGATTGCTTTTTCTTGGGCTGTTTTAGCTTCAGGAACAGCCATTCCTTGCCTCACTCCATCTGAACTAACACCTCATAATAAGTAAAAACCTCTTAGAGCTTTTAAGGCAGCAGAACACTAGCCTCCACCAAGAGAGCTAAGAATATCATCAGAGAGCATCTTGGGCCTATAACACAGCTCCCCCATTTTGCACCCACCTCTCTGGTATACTCATCAGTGTATTTTAAAGTTGCCTTAATTTGGGGGCTAGAGAGATGGCTCAGTGCTTAAGAGCCCTGGATGCTCTTCCGGAGGTTCTAAGTTCAATTCCCTGCAACCACATGGTGGCTCACAACCATCTATAATGGGATCCTTTCTGTCTAATGCCCTCTTCTAACATATAGCATACATGCAAATAGAGCAATCATATGTATAAATAAATTTTGAGAAAAAATTCATGACTTTCTTTGTTCGGCACTACTATAATATACTTATTGAAGCTGCTTCTACATTGGAACATGGAGCTTGTCGTAACCTAAGTCTGTGTTCCTGGACATGGTCACTCCGAATGGCTCCAGAATAAACCAGTTCCTATTCTCTTTAAGACGAGAGCTGTGGGTATGTGGGCACATGTGGGCCTCCTTCTGCCATATAGATCTTGGTGCTTGAATTTAGGTTGTCAGGCTTGGTGGCAGGTACCTGTAACTGCTGGGTCATTGTACAGGACCAGGAATAAAGAAATCTCAAGCCTAGACATCAGCTCTTGCCCCGGTTAGAATTAGAGCATTTCTGAATCTCGGCATGGCTCAGTGGGCAATGAATGAGGACCACAGCTGGGATCCCCAGCAGCCACATGAAAGCTGGGTGGGTATGGTAGCCTGCCTGAGATCCCAGTGCTCCTGAGGCAGAGATGGAATCCTGGAAAGACCTACCTCAGGAAATAAAGTGGAGAGCCATTGGGAAGACACCTGACTTCACTCTCTGGCCTCCACATGCACTCAGACAGATGAATACACAAGCATGCACACTACACATATGCACAAGTGTGCATGCACACACCCCACTTATATATTGTTAGTTTATCCCTTATAGCTTTCTTTTGATTTCATATATATACATACATACATATATATGTATATATATATATTTGAGACAGATCTCCTGTGATCCTGACTAGCCTCCAGTTTGCTGCGTAGCTAAGGGTGACCTGAAACTTCTGATTCTCCTGCCCTCACCTCCCAAATGCTGGGGTTACATGTGTGCGTCACCAAGCCCCAGCTTTACCTTCCTTCATCTTTTTCAGTGAGACTAATGTCACAGGAGTCACTAACATTAAAACAATGCCTGCTGACAGCTGCTAAGTACCCACTGTGTGCCCTGACTTTCAGCCATGCTAATTATGCGGTGACCCTTGATCTGATGAGCCCTGTTTAATTGATGAGGAGGTCAAGGCTCCAGGAGGTTATCCAGTGAGGTCGCACAGCTAGTGTGTGGAAGAGCTGGGTTCAAATGCAGGACTCCGTGGTATGTAAACCAGAAAGCCCCGGGCGTGCAGTAGTTAGTCCAGGAACTTCTGTAGTTATGTGTCCTTTTTATGACAACTTGCACCTGTGTCTGTGGCTATCACCCAGGAGAGCTCCATGACAGGGAGTGGACTGATCAGTGTGGGAGTGTGGGGGTGTCTGCTGGGGAAGCAGGTGTGTAGTGCATTCATTCATTGAATTTTCAGAACCATGCCCTAGGCTGCCTGCCAGAGACAGATGACTCTACTTAACTACTCAGTTCTGGTCCCCACTGACACACAAGAGACATTCCAGGGGACATGGTCATCCAGGTGTACATCATCTCTTTCTGCCCCCTGTTCCAAAGCAAGCCCAGGGCAGGAGCAAGCCCTCAGCAGCCTTTCTCTGCCCCACAGTTGGAGAAGGAGGAACAGATACACAGCGTGCACATTGGGAATGATGGCTCGGCCTTTGTGGAGGTGCTAGTGGGCAGCTCGGCTGGAGGGGCCACAGCTGGTGAACAGGACTATGAGGTAAGCATGCTTGGAGAGGCTAACACCCCATGTCTCCATCACTAACCCCGCCCCCACCTCACCCCCATGTCTCCATCACTAACTGCCCCCCCAACTAGCCGCCACCTATGATTACATGAATGGAGAGCCACCAAGCCTGCCTGCCTCCTGGAGGGTCTTGGGTATGCCAAGGAGACAGAGCATGTATGGGATATTGGCCTGATCGTCAGGGGAGAGCCAGGCTACCTGAATTGTGGTCAAATAAGGAACAAGAAGCCCTCACTTGTTGTAAAATTCAATTGCAGCTTAGGTCATGACCCGGGAACTGAGGTTCCGTATGGTCATGACTGGTAACCCACTTGAGACAAAATGCAGTCCCTTTCTGATTGATACTTAATTTTCTCCTTGAGATGGGTCTTTCCTTTTGCCCAGGCTGGCCTTCACTCCTACACTCAAGCAGTTCTCCTGCTTCAACCTCCCAGGAAGCTGGGACTATAGGTGTGCTCTGTCAATCCTGCCTCATAGGACTGGCAAAGGTCACTGTAGCTCAAAGTATTAGCCTACTGGTTTTCCATTGAAGCAATGGCCTTGAAAACTATGCTCACAATGATGCAGTTGATAAGTCTAAGCCTAAGCCAGTGAAGATTAAAGTGTGTGCGTGTGCGTGTGTGTATGAGTGAGTGAGCTGGGCCGGGTCCAAGCCTCTGGTTGAAAGTAAAGAGGGTGTTTTATATGTCCCCCCTCCTTTTTTTTTTTTTTTTTTTTTTTTTTTAAAGATAGGGTCTCACTTGGCCCAGATTGATTTTGAACTTACCCTGCAGCTGAGGCTGGTCTCAAATCCCTGATCCTCCCACCCCATCTGACTAAGTGATTACAGCTGTGAGCGATCCTCTTTCCCTTCCTCCTGCCGACTGGCACCTCAGGGCACTGTCAGGTTCAGGGGTGGATGCAGGCCCCTTGACATCTTCTTGGCCATAGAGGGTGTTGTGTCTTTCACTGTTAAATATGATGATGACTGTAGGGTGGATTCTTAACCTGTGGGCTGCCCTAAGACCCCATCAGAAAACACAGATATTTATATTACTATTCATGACAATAGTAAAATACAGCTATGAAGTCTCAATGAAAATAATTTTATGATTGAGCTCACCATAACATGAGGAGCCTTAGGAAGACTGAGAACTGCTGTAGGGTATTTAAAAACAAAAAAAAACAAAAAACTGAGGAAGTTCTTTGTTCTTCCTTTAGTTCAACCAACTCCAGTTGGTTGTTTATTTGTTTGCCTGCTTGCTTTTTTAAAGATAGGATCTCACTATCTATGTAGCTCTGAGTGTCTTGGAATTCCCTATGTAGAACATCCAGGCCTCGAACTCACAGAGATCTTCCTGAGTGCTGGGGTTGGGAGCTCTTTTCATGAGTGTTGGTCTTGGTCTGTTAGGCTAGGTTGCCCTTAAACTCAGTCCTTCCTCATCTCCTGAGGCATTGGGATTGAAGGCCTGTGCCACATGCCCACCTGTCTGTATGAGTTTCGCTCCTTTTTCTCACACTGGAAATGGGTTGCAGGGTCTTCTACATGGTAGAGAAGACTCTACCACTGAGTCACGTCCCGACCTGTGCCACTTGCCTAGAATTTTATCGGGTGCTGTTTTCTGCCCCATAAGAAATGTTTTGCAGAATGTGGTTGCCTGCAGCAAAACCATTTTTGTCCTCAAAATGACTTGCCAAATCAACAGATTTTGGTATTAGTCCAAAACAGTTCTTTGCAGAGCTAGCGAGCTAGCTCAGCCCTTAAGAGTGAGTTTTGCTCACTCTTTTGTGACCTGAGTCACTTCTTAGCACAGGGGTCAGGCAGCTCACAGCCATCTGCAGCTCCAGCTCCAAGAGATCCCACACTTCTAGGTTCCACTGGCCCGCAGGCACCTACACTCAAGTGCACATGATTACAATAAAATAAATCTTTAAAAATTACTTGCTTCTCGGACTGAAGGGATGGTTCAACAGTTAAGAGCACTGACTGCTCTTCCAGAGGTTCTGAGTTCAATTCCCAGCAACATGGAGGCTCACAACCATCTGTAATGGGATCCAATACCGTCTTCTGGTGTGTCTGAAGACAGCCACAGTGTGTTTATATACATAAAATAAATAAATCTAAAAAAAAAAAAAAAGCTTACTTCTCTTTGTAAAACATAGATTGGGATTACTTCATAATACCAAAAATAGAATATGATGCACTATTTAGCTAAACTATTCCATCTTGCATGTGAGCATTTATTCAGTATTTGCCTTCCTGGAAGGTGGTGTGGCCAGCTCAGGCCTTTGTGTTCCCAGGGTCTGGAAACAGCTGTACACAGCTGTCTTAAGCTGCTGTGACAAATTATAGTTACAGCTAAGCATGGGGACGTAAAATGCTCAGCTTTCACTCAGGAACTAGAGACGGCTGAAGAGCAAAGAAAGGACAAACAAGCAGATCAGGGTGGGGTCAGGGTCACCCCCCACCCCAGGTCAAGTCCAGAGTGTACAGCAGCAGCACTGCTTCCTGTAAGTCAGCACGCTTTTTCTCTTCCATCCAGATCATGCAAAGGAACACAGGCTTGGAGGGATGCAAGCTACTCTGGAAGAAAGAGAAGTCAAGAACAGCTTAGGGTGCTACATAGAGTGCTTGAGGCCAAAAGTCTCAAGATTCAAAAAGAAAGAAAAATGGGCTAGGGGTTGAGGCTGCAGCTCCATGGTAGAGTAGCACTTGTTTTGAAGTCTTCCAAAATGAAGTGAGCCAAGGGTGTGCCTGAGCAGCACTTTCCATTTCTGTGTGTGTGAGCCTAAAATTCCTTTGCATTCCTGCTTCTCATTATATACATGCTGCCTGTTCCTTATGTTCAGTGTAAAGTAAAGGAAGTCACAGATACTGGATTGGAAATAACTTGTGGACTGGGAATGTGCTCTCAGAGGCCACTTTCCCTGAAAAGCTGGTTGGCTTTTCTCCTGCCGCTACTGCTTTCCCTTCTTCCTCTCTCTTAGTCTCCCATTCTCTGTCTTACCCATACAACTCTCAGTGTCCCACTCCATCCTCAGCCATTAGCTACTGGCATCTTTATGGATAGATTAAATTCCAGCTGGAGGCAAGGACCTTCAGTGTCAGTTAACACAGATTCCTGATCAAAGCATCAGAACCACCCTCCACACCCCTGTTTAGAATCCCCCAGTGAGGGGCTGGGGGCGTGGCTCAGTGGTAGAGCCCCTGCCTAGAATCCCCCAGT
>NW_022196904.1:18469790-18486908 GCF_008632895.1 Mastomys coucha
TGGTAGAGCCCCTGCCTAGAATCCCCCAGTGAGGGGCTGGGGGCGTGGCTCAGTGATAGAGCCCCTGCTTAGAATCCCCCAGTGAGGGGCTGGGGGCGTGGCTCAGTGGTAGAGCCCCTGCTTAGAATATGTGAAAGTCTAGCTTTCATCTCCAGTACAAGAAATTGTATAAAAGAGATTCACTAGAGTCTGAGGTAGCCCAGACTAAAATAAAGGTTAACTTTGGAAGGAAGCATAAAGGCAGTGCCACAGCCAGAGTGGTTTTTTTCTTTACAGTGAATAAGAGGAGACATTTGGGGCTCCCTGCCACTTAGTGTTGGTAACAGCTCCCAGCTGTTGGTCCTGTACACACACACACCCTCTCTCTCTCTCTCTCTCTCCCTCTCTCTCTCTCTCTCTCTCTCTTGAGATTCTGGCCCTTTGTAACAAGTGCAACAGAGGCCAGTGCTTGGCTTTTCTGTATGTTTTTTTTTTTTTCATAATGTTGTTTCTTTTTCATAATCCCAGCTTGAGCGCCAAGAGGCGTATTGTTATATTTTTTTCAACCATAGTAAAAGGCTTTTAGTTTTAATTTTATAAATTTTACATTATGTCAGTTAGAAAAGAGATGAAATAAATAAGCCTAACTGAACATTGCTTACAGCATCAGGAAGCAACTCTGTTCTGTCCTCAGGAGGGAAGGCTAGCCCCAGGCAGACTCAGCACTGCTCTGACAGTTTGGACTGGGGGAGGCGACTTGATTGATAGCTTTCTTTGGGATTTGGCCCAGTGGTCAGAAGTGACTGCTGTTGCTCCATCTATCATCAGTAGCTTTGGAAGCAGCAAGTACAGCAAGCGGCTTGAGAGAAACACCAAGGCCTTGACTTGCCTCCCCCTCCCTCCTTTCCTGTCTCCTCCTCCCCTTCCATGCATCCTCTGCCCCTCTCTGGGATTTTATTTTATTATTTTGAGGAAAGGTCTTATGTAGATCAAACTTACCTGTTATTAAGCCTGGCCTTGCACGCTGATCCTCCTGCCAGCACCCCCAAGTGCCAGTGACAGGCTTACAGGGACGTGCCTCCACACTGGCTCCCCAGTCCCCTCCTTCACTGACCTAGAACCTAGTTCTTCAATTAAGGGTGGCTGTGCCCTCTGATCCTCCTGCCTCCACCTCCTAAGTACTTGTATTTCAAGTGTTTGGCACCATGTTCAGTTATGCTTGCTGTACGAGGGATTGTGCTCCAGCTTCCTGTGATCTAGGCAAACACCAACTGAGCTACATCCTCTCCCCTCACTCCCTTACTGTGTAGTTCAGACCGGCTTTGAACTCATCTTGCCTCAGCCTCCTGAGTATTAGAACTATAACCCCTCCCCCTAACCTGGCTTTCACACCCCATTCCCCCAGCAGCCTTTGTGTTCTGTCTGATTGGCCAGAGCTGTATCATGATCCAGCTGCTGGCAGAGGGGTGGGTCTTGCTTGGAGGTTGGGCACATGGCTTTTTCATGGTTCAGGACTATGTGGTCAGTTCTGCTTGTCATTGGTTCCTTCATATGCATCAGTATCTCTGTTTATTTTCTTGAGCTAATCTTAAGCATGCCAGTTGTGTGTTTGAGGGTGTGAGTATATGCAGCCTTCCTGAGTCAGAGTGTGTGATTTGTGGGTTCTGGGACCCCTGTCATGGCAGCTATGTGCTTGTAGGTATGTGTATTTATCGCTTATTTCTTCTTCCTCCTTTTATTATTATTGTTACTATTATTGAGACAGAGACTCTTACTCTCTAGCCAGTGCTAAGATTACAGTTATGACCCACCACACCTGGGTTTTGTTTTGTTTTTTTTTAAGACAAGGCTGCACTAAATAGCCCAGATGGACCTCAAACGTTTAATCTTCCTGCCTCAGGCCCCTAGTACTGGGATGCCAGGCTTGCAGCAGCATACTGTGGGGCTGTTTGAAAAAGTACCTTTCCAGGGAACAGTTGCCCTAGGTCAGGCAGTCCATGCTATGGAGATACGAGAAACAGTCACTGTGGGTTTTAGGTAGCTAGTGGATTCTCTCATTATAAATTACATTTACTTGTTTGTGTGTGTGTGGGGGGGGGTCATGTATATGTGGAGACTGGAGAACAACTTTCAGGAGTCGATTCTTTCCCTCTACTGTGCGGGTTCCAGGAAAGGAGATCAGGTCCTCAGGCTCCTTGACCTGCTGAGCTATCCCGGCCACCCTGTTACTGTGAGGTCTCACACAGAGCCCTGCAGAGGAGCACTGAGCTTTGCAGTTCTCCAGAGAGGATTGCTTCTGCAAGGCTGAGACAAGCAGCCCATCCAGATCCCCAGAGACATACTCTCCTGCCTCAGCTGGCTCATCTGCTGCCTTTCCCAGCTTCCTGCCTGGTGCTAAGGGTCTCTGAGATCTTCCTTGGTGGGAGCCTATGTCTTGTCTCCTGCTTTCTCCCAGTTCTGGGCCACCGTGGGTGGACTACCCACGTTCTTGCTTCTGTGGTGGCCCTGCCATCACCTGGAGCCAGAGAACATGGGCATTATTTTGTGTACTGGATTTTATATAAGAATGTAGTTACCAACTGTTACTGTAAGACTGGGGTCTGATGAAGAGAAGGCAGGGCTGCTGTCCCCACTGGAGTGAGGAACAGAAGGCAGGTTGGAATGACAGAAACATCTGTCACAGTATGGAAGGGTCAGTGGGGCTGAGCAGGTGTGCCCAAGAGAGGGGTCAGTCTGCGATGCTGAAAACTGGCTTCATCAGTGCGTCAGGAGGAGCTGGCGTGATGCTCCCAATATCTGCAAGGCAAGGTTGCAGCGTGCAGCCTCTCCAGCTCCTCCTGTTGACGGAGCCTGGTAAGGCACAGCTAGCCACCAGAGCTGTCTCCACAGAGCCGCCCCAGCCTGTGGGTGTGGGCAGGGAAGCATCACTTAATACTTGACGCTGCTGTGCTCCATATTTGGATTTGATCTTGTTTCTGACATCCTGTAACTCCTGGCCTTTGAGCTGACTCAACTGTGCATGTCCATAGAGCACTTGAGTACTGTGCCTCTCACCAAGATGCCTCTGTGGAACAGTCCCTTAGGGCACATAGTCCTCTGTACTGCCTGACTTTACATGAAAATTTGTCTGGACAGCATATGGCCTGGTGATTCCACCATGGAGAAGTGAAGTCAGCATGTCTGGGACAACCCCGCATCATGCAAACAGCCCCACTAAACTCAGTAGGCCATAACCAAGACACAAAATCAGGAGAGCTTTTAGGGGAGAAGGAGGGGTCTCCAGGGAGTCGGAGAGGGTCAGGGAAAGCTGGGTAAATATGAGCAAAACAAATTGCATACATGTATGGTTAGTGTCCAAGAACAATGCAAAAATTGAAAAAAAAAATCTGTCACGGCAGCAGTTGTTACTGAAGTCGGAGGAGTAAGGCGGAGAGCAGTGGAAGAGACACCCAGTAGTTCTCCCCAGCCTCCACATGGTGCATGTGCCCACATACCCATGTGCATGCACCATACACAGCGTAACAAAGGGCAGGTCTGTTGACTTCTCCCTCCTGCCTAGCTCCTAGGAGGTATCATCTTACACTGTCTTCTACCTAGGTCCTTCTGGTCACCTCCTCTTTCATGTCCCCCTCTGAGAGCCGAAGTGGCTCAAATCCCAACCGTGTTCGCATGTTTGGACCTGACAAGTTAGTCCGGGCAGCAGCAGAGAAGCGCTGGGACCGTGTTAAAATTGTGTGCAGCCAGCCATACAGCAAGGTACCTGGTGTGGAAGCTGAGGCATGCCCAGGACAAGGCGGGGACATCCTGAGTTCAGGGGGCTGGGAGCAACAGACAGCCACTGCTCATGTCAGGTTCCCAGCAATGGGTTTGAGATCTTCCTGGGACAGGCAGCTAGTTCTCTGGAGGGAATGTTAGGGTTTATTGAGGCCTGTCTGGCTCTGTTTAATATCAATGTTATTGTCTTATTGGGGCCAGGAACTCAGGCTCCTTATACCTTCTGCTTCTGCATCCAGGCAGCAGAGGAACAAAGAGCCCTGGGTAGTTTTGCATTCCATAAGTGGCTCCAGACAGAGATTGGGCACACAGAAGTGGACTTGCTGCCTGACAGCTGCCTGCCATTGGCAGTGAGGGTCAAAGAGCATGTGTGGGTTGAGGGGTGAGCTCTGACTTTGGACCACAGCTGGGGCTCAGTGAGGTTTAATGTCAGCATTACTACCATGTTCCCTGGGCACCAGCTTCAACTGAGCCAGAAAGGGCTTCCCTAAGTGACGGGGATGAGCGTCTAGCTCCGTCCTACGCAGACACCCTCACACACAACCCTGTGTTCCAGGACTCACCCTATGGCCTGAGTTTTGTGAAGTTTCACAGCCCTCCAGACAAAGATGAGGCGGAGGCTCCATCTCAGGTAAGTTATACCTGGCACCCCCAGAGCCTCTCCCTGCCTCTCCATCCTTGCCTGCCAGCAGTCTTCCCACAGCACTGACCTTTCGGGACCTTAGAAGGTGACAGTGACCAAGCTTGGCCAATTCCGCGTGAAAGAGGAGGATGACAGTGCCAACTCCCTGAAGCCAGGGGCGCTCTTCTTCAGTCGTATCAACAAGACGTCTTCAGGTGCCCGTGGGACTCGAGGTGCTAGGGATGGTGTTGGCAGAGCACTCACTTAGCATAGACCCTTGGGTTTAGCTCCCAGGCCCAATCCTGAAGTCTCAGCACAGGGGAAATGAGGCAGAAGGATCAGACATGTCAGGTTCTCCTTGGATAGGTAGGAAATCTGAGTTCAGTCTCAAAAGCAAACCTGAGAGCTGAGGGGCATGGCCAGGTCTCTGGGTCTGGGGCGGAGGCTGTCCAGGGAGGAGGGCTGGGCCTGGACCACTGAGTCAGGGGCGCAGTCTAGATTCCTGGGTCACTTCTGGATGTGGGAGCGACTTGATACCTGATAGATGGGAGCTGATGTGACTGTGGCCCTGCCCTCTCCCCTTCAGTCCAATGTGTCCTTCCATAGCCTCTGCAAGTGACCCAGCAGGACCCAGCTACGCAGCAGCTACGCTGCAGGCCTCTAGTGCAGCCTCCTCAGCCTCTCCAGTCCCCAAGGTTGTGAGCAGCTCTTCCAAGGTGAGGTCATCAGACGTTGGGGCAGTGGAGAGTGAGGAAAGCTGGAAGCCAACCCATCTCTCCCTCCTCAGCCTCAGGAGTCTCTCAAAGGGAAGAGGAAGCTGGACTTGAATCTAGAAGACAGGAAACCTCCCAGCAAACCCTCGGCAGGGCCACCCACCCCCAAGAGACCCAAATGTAAGCAAACTGGATTCCATGATTCTGTAGTGACCGGGGCTTGTGAGGGAAGGGCTATGGTCTTGAACCTGACATCTAAGAAGGGAGATAGAAAGCCTGACTTCCTGTGAGAGCTGGGGCTAGATGGAGAACCAACAGAATTTCTGTTCTTTTCTCCCCAGTGCCTGTTCCTAGTCGTACCCCAGCTGCAGCTCCAGCCTCTGCCCCAGCACAGAGAGCCGTCCCAGGGAAGCCCCAGGGAGAAGGCATAGAACCTAGGGGAGCTCGCGCTGGACTCCAGGAACTTGGCAAGATCCTGCAGGGGGTGGTGGTGGTGCTCAGTGGCTTCCAGAACCCCTTCCGCTCAGAGCTCCGGGACAAAGCCCTGGAGCTGGGGGCCAAGTATCGGCCAGACTGGACCCCGGACAGCACACACCTCATGTAGGCCTCTGACCTACCACACAGTTCCCTGCCCTGCATGCCCTCTCTTGCTTCATCTGTCCCTGTCCCGCTACTCTTCCTCCCTCCCTGCTTCCCTGTACCCCCCCCCATCTCTGCCTCTTTACCTCCTTAGTTCTCTGTTTTCTGCCTCCCTCCCTTAGCTCCATCTCTGTTCTGTCTCTCCCTCACCCTGTCTCACTTGTCTGTCACATCATGCCTGACATTCCCGTTTTGCATCCCCCAGCTGTGCCTTTGCCAACACTCCCAAGTACAGCCAGGTCCTGGGCCTCGGAGGCCGTATTGTGCGTAAAGAGTGGGTGCTGGACTGTCACCGCATGCGACGCCGGCTGCCTTCCCGGAGGTGAGGCCCCACGACCTGTCTCTTAGGCAGCATACACACCTGCCTCTCAGCCCAGAGCAGACAGTGAAGAGCCTGGGGCCTGCTAGGCTAGCTCAGATGGTCTCAAACCAACATCAGCTGTTTTCAGAGACAGGGGCAGGGCCTGCAGATGGGAAGTAACTTGCCTGGGTGGGTCACCAGATTTTGTAATGACATCTACTTTGTGCAGAAGGGGAAGGGCACTGGGCTGTGGCTGTGTAGAGGTGGAAGGGAGCCTCGGGGCTGTGTACCATTCTTCAGAACTGATCTTGAAGCTTCCTCTGGGTGCCAGGCAGAGCTGTCACCAAGGTGAGGACCCTGATGTTGAGCCCTGTGCTCACTTCAGCGAGTGGGTCAGAAGTGGTAGAACCCAGCTTCGAGGAGCTCAGGAAGGCCACAGCGAATAAGGATCTTGCAGGATGAGAACCATGTGTAGCAGACAGGCAGAGGGCATGCTGGGGTACAGAACAAGCAGGGACAGGCAGCATGTGCATCTATCTCCTTGATGTAGTGGGAGGTGGAAGAACCACTGGCTGCCAGCAGTAGGAGCTGTGGAGCTGGAGAAAAGCAAACTCTGATCCAAGTGAGGACTGGAGGCGAGATCTGCCTTACACGATGTGGCTTGAGTCTGTTTAATAAGCAGGGCTAACCCTGGCACATGTCAGGGACTGTGGTGGGGAAGGTGGGTGGGTTGGTTAGCTGGCCTGGAAGAGGCTGTCCAAACACTCCATCCACATCGTGGTTGGATTCCACAGATCCCTGGAAACTTGTTATCTAGCTTCAGTATTGTGATCATCCTGAACAGATATGCAGAGGGCGTCCGTGGGTTCCTTTATCCCCTGAGGTGTGTAAGGATAGGTAGCTAGTGTGTCACAGTAGGGGCTTGATTTCAGGACACACACGCGCACACACACACGCGCACACACACACGCACACACACACACACACACACACACACACACACACACACACACACACACACACACACACACACACACACAAGCACACGCGCACACACACACACACACACACACACACAGTACCCAGAATCAAAAATCTTAGGATAGTTGAGGATGGAGAGATGGCTCAGTGGTTGTTCTTTTAGAAGACCTGGGCTAATTTCCACATCCACATGGCAACTCTCAATCATCTGTAATGTCAATCTCAGAGTGTCTGATGACTTCTGGCCATTATAGGCACCAAGCACACACATATGCTGCACAGATAAATGTGCAGGCAAAATATTCATACATGTAAAATGATAGAGTATTTATATAACTGCATAAAGTCTTTCTACACATTTAAAAAAGATTACTATTTGAGTTTTATGTGGATGTGTATATATCTGTGCAGTGATGTGCATGTGTGTTCAGGTACTGAGGAGGCTAGCTAGCTGCGTCACATCCTCCAGAACTAGAGTTAGCGGCAGTTTTGAGCACCTGATGTGGGAACCAGATTTGGGTCTTTTGAGCAGTACAAGCTCTTAGACACTGAACCATCTCTCTAGCCTCACATACTTTTATGTGAGTGTGTATGTCTAAGAACTGAACCCAAGGCTTCCAACATGGTAAGCCACTGCTAAGCCACACCCCCGTGGGGGATTCCAGTCAGGGGCTTTACCACTGTGCCATATCCCTAGCCTTTCCAGTTTTGGTTTTGAGGGAGGGAGGGAGGGTCTTGTTCTGGCTGGACTTCAGTTCACTCTGTTCCTAGGCACTCCTCCCGCCTCTCAGCCTCTTGAATAGTTGGGATTAGAGACCTGCTCACCAGGCCAGGGTCCTCTTGTATGTTTTGAATCATTTGATGGTTTAAATTCAGCACTAGTATAAGTAGCATGTAAATCCTCACACCATGGTTGTTAGAGAATAGTGAGCAAAACAAGTCTGTGAATGTCGAGTGCAGACGCAGACTCTCTGATCTGTGATTGGTTGGCTGTACAGATGCAGAGACCCCAGATCTGGAGTTCCACCTGGATTTGCATTTGAGAATTTTCCCCTATTGCTTGGCATTCTCCTTTGATTGTCAAAGAGTAGACCACCTCCCATTGCTCTTTCTTCTCTTAAATGGAACAGATCTTCCCCATGAGGGAAAGAGCCTAGGGTGGCTAAGCTTCCTGGCATGTTGTGGAGCCCCTCTGAAGCTGGGAGGGGTCAGAGGCAGCAAGAGTAGGATTCCTACTCTATCCCCACCTCTCTCAGACTTCTCAGTTCTCTGCCTGAGGCCCAGTTCCTCCCCTAGGTATCTCATGGCAGGCCTTGGATCCAGCAGTGAGGACGAAGGGGACTCTCACAGCGAGAGCGGTGAAGATGAAGCTCCCAAGCTTCCCCGAAAGGTCTGGTGCCCCTGCAGGGCCAGGAGGGAGTACTGGGTGCCAACCCGGGTCTGCTGAGCTACCTCAGCGTCCCTCTTCTGCCCCCTGCTGGCTGTCCACAGCCTCACACTGCCCCGACCTCACCCAGCCCTCCTTCCTCAGCGGCCCCAGTCCAAAGCCAAGATCCAGGCAGCAGGACCCAGCCCACCCCTGAGGCCACCAACCACAAAAGAGACCAAAGCACCGTCACCAGGACCCCAGGACAATAGCGACACTGAGGGAGAACAGTCAGGTTAGAATCTGAGGGAGAGGTCTACACTCTTTATGTCTGAGGGAGGAGGGCTGGGGCTGGACCCCTGAGTCTGAGGGAGGAGGGCTGGGCCCTGAAGTCCTGGGTCTGAGGAAGGAGGCCTGGGTCCTGGACCCCTGATCCCTGGGTTTGGGCACAGGGCTGGTATCTTGATTTCTGGATCTGAGGGAGAGGGCTGTATGAAGGTGAAGGAGTGGAGGAAGGGGCCACTGTATATCCTGAAAACTGGATTGAGAGGGCAACTGAAGTCCACAGGCCCGGCTGCACTCTTGGGTGCCATTCTGGGAGGGGAGTCACTAGATATCCCAAGAAACAAGCCTGTTGACTGGGTTGCTACTGGCAGAAGGACGGGACAATGGGGCAGAAGATTCTGGGGACACTGAGGATGAACTGAGGAGGTAGGATTGCAGGGGGTTGGTTGGCCTGGCCTTGGGTGTGGGTATCTGCTTCCTGAGTGTTGACCCTTCACAACTCTTGATCGCCCAGGGTGGCCAAGCAGAGGGAGCAAAGACAGCTCCCAGCCCCAGGGGAGAATGGCGAGGACCCATATGCAGGCTCCACAGATGAGAACACAGACAGCGAGACTCCCTCAGAGGCTGACCTGCCAATTCCAGAGCTCCCAGGTTGGACATCCCTGACTCTGTGACACGCCCCTCCCCTTGATCCCCTGGGTCTCTGCTGTGTCATACACTACCTGCTTCCTTTCCTGTGACTCCCACTTCACCCCTGCTGACAGCTTCTTGCTCCTCACTCCCCTTCCTGCTCTGGCGAGCACCTGTGTGACCTTGCTGTGATCCCAGTGTGAGCAACCTCATTTGCTGACCTGTGACTCAGGACTCCCCATCTCACCCCTAAACCCAGCTCTGTCATCAGCCCTGCTGCCCCCGGACACCTGAGTGCTGGGCACATTGTATGTTTGCACTC
Organism: Mastomys coucha; assembly: GCF_008632895.1. NCBI lineage: Eukaryota > Metazoa > Chordata > Mammalia > Rodentia > Muridae > Mastomys > Mastomys coucha. Next base: position 18,479,403 of record NW_022196904.1, read on the forward strand.
ATTACTGATAACGTTAAGCCAACTCTGTATGTGCATGCACTATTGAGCATGATTCTTTCTTGTTTTTTTTTTTTTTTTTAAGGCAGGTTCTCAGGTAGCCCAGGCTAGTCTTAAACCTGTGGCTTTCCTTCTGCCTCAGTCTTCCAGGTTCTTAGCAATGTGCCAGCAATCCCTGCCTACCAGAGAGCTCCTTAAGAAGGTTGTCTGAGCCTCCTGGGGTGGAGGAGAGCCTGCTATGGGGGTTCTTGTCTATAATCCCAGTACTTGGGAGGTCAAAGCAGAAGTATCACACATTCAAGGCCAGCCTGGCTACTGAGTAAGACCCTTTAAAAAAAAAAAGAGTGGAAGAGCAGGAGAGAAAAGAACAGTCACAATCAGGTAGTGAGGGTCGGGGTCACTGCAGGGGCCGTTTCTCAGGCTTGTGGGCAATTTCAGGAAAGTATTGTGAATTCCCAAATCAGGGGGGTGAATCAGTGACCTTAGAAATTGTATGGAAATGGGAAGAAAACCAGCTCAGAGGCCAATGTGGGAGCCAACAGAAGTGAAGTGGGCCACCCTGGGCCAGCCTGGGCCAAGGCCATAAGAGCCCTCATGGCTGTGTGTTTTAGCTACGGCTTAGCACCAGGCAGAGGCCTGCAGGAGCTTCCTGGTGCTAGACTAGAATTTATTAAGCATGGCCCCTCACTCCTGAGCACCTTATCCTTAGCTACGGTGCCTCTCCCTCCCTCTTTGCTTTTTAAGTACTTGGGAGCTTGGTCAGTGCCTCATGCTCTGCCTTTTCCCTTCTCTCCCACAGACTTCTTCGAGGGCAAACACTTCTTCCTGTATGGCGAGTTCCCTGGGGATGAGAGGAGGAAGCTCATCCGATATGTGACAGCTTTCAATGGGTCGGTTGTGGGATTGGGTGGGTACAATTGCAGGCTGGCAACGACAAAGGGTATGAGCTGTGGGAGGATGACATCAGTGTACCCAGCAGCATGAGCATAGCTGCAGAGTCCAGCACAGCGCTGCCCACTGTGCTTATAGCCCTGCAGGGCAAGGCTGCCCTTCTCCCACCCCTCTTGAGGGTCAGCACTGGGCATTGCTGGTTTGGCTTGTCAAGGCTGCTGCATTAAAGGCACAGGTCTCATAGGCAGTTGCAGGGGGCAGAGGTCAAGCTAAAAGCCAGGTTCACAAGCAAACAAGACAGAAAGAGGAGGAAAAGAGCTGGAGAGATGGCTGCTCTTCCAGAGGTCCTGAGTTCAATTCCCAGCAACCACATGGTGTCTCACAACTATCTGTAATGGGATCCAGTGTTCTCTTCTGGCATGCAGGTATACATGCAGGCAGAACACTGTACATAATAAATAAGTCAGAGAGAGAGAGAGAGAGAGAAAGAGAAAGAGAAAGAGAGGGGGGGGAGGGAGGATGAATGAATATTTGTCCAGAAAGAGGACAGTGCATAACAGCAGTGGAGAACAGTTGGAGTCTGTGGGATGGTGTGCCTCCTCAAGCACAGCTGGGGCTATTGAAGGATGGTTTTAGTACAGCTCTCAGCATGAGCGCTAAGAAGGAGGTGCTTTAGCAGGCAGCGTGGCCCACCTGAGTGTGTGGGCAAGCTGCTCACAGTTGTTCCCCCTCTTCCCTCCCACCAGTGAGCTCGAGGACTACATGAGCGAGCGGGTCCAGTTTGTCATCACAGCGCAGGAGTGGGATCCCAGCTTTGAGGAGGTGAGCCCTGGAGGGACAGAGATAGGGGTCCCACCCATTTTTTGCATCCCCTCTGTTCTCTGATTATATTCCCAAGTGGATCCCTCTCCCCAGGCCCTGATGGAAAATCCTTCCCTGGCCTTCGTCCGGCCCCGATGGATCTACAGTTGCAATGAGAAGCAGAAGTTACTCCCCCACCAGCTCTATGGGGTGGTGCCCCAGGCCTGAATGTATACCTGTGTACATGCATACACATGTGCACACACATGAGTTTAATAAAGGAGACTTCGTTTGAAGCAGTTGTTTCTCTCTTAGGTGACTCTAGGTTCTGCTGGTCTGGGTGCCCCTATCCCAGGGTCTGGGAAGAAGAGAATGGGGCCCTCCACCAGAGATCTGCTAAGAAGTAGCTTCCTGCCCACCTCTGTAGTTCTGTGCTGACAGGAGCCAGGGAGTTGGAACTGTGCCGGTGCTATCCCCCAAATAGATCTGATCCATCCTGTCACATATCTCTGGTCAGTGAGCTGGAGGCATTTATGCTTATCACATGTGCCAGACTAGCCAGGTTCCTTCTTTGGTGTCACCAGCATGGCCAGTATGGTTTACATCTAACTCCGGAGGCAGGATGGGTGGGAGGAAGGCTGTTCTTAGGAAGTTGCCCAAATCCTGGAGCCCCCAAGTCTAAGCTGGGAATGGAACAGAGCTGTTAGGGGACCAAAGCAGAAGGGGATGGAGTCAGGTAGTGGGGGGCAGAAGCCACATGGTGGGAGTAGCCTGAGGCTGCTCACTGCAAGGGGCTCTGGGGCACGTTTGCCTGGAAAGTGAGCACAGTCCTCAGGTGCTGTCCCTTGTGGCCATCAATCAGGTGGCCACATAATATAAAGGAATGAAGGCATACAGCCCGGTTCTTAAAGGTGGAAGCAGGAGGATCACTAAGCATTTGAGACCCACATGAGGTGCATTGTGAAGCCTTACCCACCCCCTTCCTAATGAAAAGCTGGAATAAGGAGGGAGAGATGGATGCAGGCAGGGAGGCCAACTTCCGGTCCCCAGACCCAGTCACACATTTCAAAACACTCTATCTCTGGGAAAGTTCTTCGGATGCCCTGGAGGGCTGTGAACTCCAGGCTGAGGGGTTTGGACTTCATTCTGGGGTGGGACCAGAAGGGCCTTTAGACAGGGCAAAGGTCAGGGTCAGCCGGGGTTGAGACCTGACCCTCAGGTTACCTCCTCTTGGATGTTTCCTAACTTTAACCAACCAAGGGTTACCGAACTCTCCCCAACCCCTGACTGTCTCAGGACTGACTGTTCACACTGGTTGTTTTTGGGCTTTGTGCGCTCAGTCAGTGGGTCAATGACTTGTCCATTCCACTGCACTGACCTTTCTCCCTTGTCACTCTCCCAACACTGAAGCCAGATACCACAAATATGGCCCAGGCAGACAATGTTCTGTCTGATGTTCTCCAGCAGGTCTGGCCGGCTAAGATCTGGATAGGTACCTAGGCTAAGTCTGGGATAACAGGAGCTGGCCTTCCCAAGGCTCCGGGGACCAATCTGCTGCTTTTCCAGCTTCTAGGGGCTGCCCACGGTCTCTCCATTTAAGGGCAGCTATGGCTGGCTGCATCCATCCACATTACATCACTGTGCTCTTGACCTGCACACGCCTGTCATCAAGGTGCTTGGGAGACAAGCAAGAGAACCTGGAGTTTGGATGGGGCTGCCCTGGAGGGTTGTGATAGCATCCTTGGCTGTATAGCAAGTTTGAGGCCAGCTTGGATGACATGAAACTCTCTGAGTGAACTTAAAGCAAAAGACCCTGGTGACATGATCCCCACTGGGGCTAATTATTATTTTTTGTGTCAGTACTGGGAATTTAATGCAAGCCTTTAGCACATACAACCACTCCACCTCTAAGCTGAGTCCCCAGCCCTGCACTAGTCTACGCAATGACCACCGATCCAAAATCTTCAATTCCTCCCACTTCTTTCTCCCTCAGCACATGCCATACCCACACTCCCAGGACCATGAAATGACTGTCCTTAGTTAGCCACTGTTCTGTGCAGTGTGTTCCCCATCTGTGAGACGCTGGGGATGCTGAGTGATGCCATGGGGCTTATGTGCCTAGCGGCATGGGAAGTGACAACGCAGTGTGGCACTTTGACAGTGCAGAACGGCAGCACTGGGGCAGGGTGGGGTCATTTAGATAGGGTTCTAAGGAAAGATCGCTCAAAGGCATTGCAGCCCCCTGCAGGGACCTGGGAAGTAGAGCATCAGGCTGTCTAGAGACCCACTTCCACTCAGTCACTGTCCCGTTGGTCGCGGGGAAGTCCTCTCTGTCTCATTTTCCCTATCTGTAAGGTAAGGTGGACCAGACCAACACCTTTGGGTTCTTTGTTTCTGAGACCTTTGCAGGAGGCAATTAATGCTATTCAAATTGACCCAGTGTCAACAGTAGTTTTCCTTGCTACCTACCCCAGTGGTCTGGATTCCCAAAAGACAGACAGATAGACACATACACACAACCTTATATTTAATATGCTTTAATCAGCTCAATGGCTAGGTCACTTCCGGACCTCCACGTGACTAACACACTCCCCTCTGATATTGCTGAATTATTACTTCTAAAACCTATGTTCCATCCTGGCTACTCCAGACCTAGACCAGCAGCCCTCCTAGGCCACGATCCCTGACTCTTATACGTTGGCAGTCTCTCTGTCCTACATTTCTCAGAGCTGGTCTTTCTCCTTTCCCAGCATGGTGGTTCTAAATCCTTCATCCTTTCTGTCAGTTCCCTCGCCTGTGAATCTTAAAGTCCTGTCTCTGTCTCTCTGCCCAGCCATCAGCCACCAGCAACTTTACTTACTATTCAGAACCAACTGGGGGCAGAGACCCTCAGGGTCTTACAGTCTTACATTTGGATTCTCATGCAATTTTGAAAACCCAGTTAACATAATACAAGCATTAGACCAAATTCACAACAACGACCATCTTATAGCCCAGGGTGGCCTCAAACTCCTTATGTAGCAGAAGATGACTTTGAACTCCTGATTCTCCTCTCTGCGCCTCACAAGTATTGGCATGAAATATGTGCCATCGTCCTTCACTTGAGTGAGTTTGCTTTTGTGCAAACGTTGTTGCTGTGGAGTTTTGGAAGGACTCTAACAGGGCAGGTCAGCACAGATAAGAAGCCTGACTGCTGGAATGGTGCAGGGAGAATCCTGACCCCTCCAAGGCCTTCCCCAGCAGCTTAGAGCACAGCAGCCTGCTCACTTCCTCTGGCTCCTTGTAGAACATTCAGATCTCAGCTCCAATGTCACCACAGACCTTACCTCTTCAAGTCCTGAGGTGCACAAGCTACCATGCTCCTGGGTGGGTCGCATGGTGGCAACTTTACACCCATTCTCTTCATTCAGGATTTGTTCCTTTTTAGTTTCAAAGAATACGCTGTCTCTGGTCTCTTAAGAGAATTCTTTCCATTTAAACATCTTGGAATTTTTAGATTTTTATCTTCACCCAAGTCTAGATGCATTTATCAAGCAGAGTATAGGCTTGATGCCTGCCTGGGCTACAAAGATACCATCTTTTTTTTTTTTAAAGATTTATTTTATTTATTATTTTATGTATATGAGTACACTGTAGCTGTACGGACGGCCATGAGCCATGATGTGTGTGGCTGCTAGGAATTGAACTCAGGACCTCTGCCGGCCCTGCTTGCTCTGGCCCCGCCCCGCTTCACTTCACTGTAGCTGTCTTCAGACAAACCAGAAGAGGGCATTCAATCTCATTATGGGTGGTTGTGAGCCACCATGTGGTTGCTGGGATCCAAACTCAGGACCTTCGTAAGAGCAGTCAGTGCTCTTACCCGCTGAGCCATCTCACCAGCCCCCAAAGATACCATCTTTAGAAAAAAATAAAAATAGGGCTGAGTTCAAATCCCAGCAACCACATGGTGGCTTACAACCTCCCATAATGAGATATGATGCCCTCTTCTGGTGATGCGTCTGAAGTTAGCTACAGTGTACTATAATGTATGATAATAAATAAATCTTTGGGACAGAGCAAGCAGGGACTGATCGAGTGGGGTTAACTGGAGTGAGCGGGGTTGACCGGAGCGAGCAGAGGTCCTAAAAATTCAATCTCCAACAACCACACGAAGGCTCACAACCATCTGTACAGCTACAGTGTACTCACATACATAAAATAAATAAATCTTTAAAAAAGAAAAAAAAAAGAAAAATATAACATAGGTGCTAGAGAGTTGACTCACCAGTGGATCTTGCAGAAGACCCAGGTTCAATTTCCAGCATCCACATGGTGGCTCATAACCACCTTATATAACTCCAGCCCTATAGGATCCAATTCCTTCTTCTGATGGCCAAAGATATACATATGTATGGTGCATAGACATATGTAGGCAAAACACCCATACACATAAAATAGTAAAATCTAAATTGAAAAAAAAGTTAGGACTTATAGCCAGATGTGATGGTTAATGCCAGCACTCAGGAGGCGGAGGAAGACGGGTCTTATGGATCTCTATGACTTCAAGAACAGCCAGGGAATACACAGAGAAACCCTGTCTTGAAAAACCAAAAAGAAAGAAAAATTGAGACTTAGGCACCAGTGAGAAGCTCAGTGGGCACAACACTTGCTGTGTGAGCCCAGTGACCTGACTTTGATTCCCAGAAGCCACATAGGGGCACAAGTGGAGTACTGACTACACAAAATTGTCTTCTGCCCTCTACATACATAATGTGGCACACTCTGCACTGGCTGGTTTTGTGTGTCAACTTGACCCAGGCTGGAGTTATTACAGAGAATGGAACTTCAGGTGAGGAAATGCCACCATAAGATCCAACTGTGGGGCATTTTCTCAATTAGTGATCAAGTGGGTAGGGCCCCTGGTTGGTGGTGCCATCCCTGGACTGGTAGTCTTGGGTTCTATAAGAAAGCAAGCTGAGCAAGCCAGGGGAAGCAAGCCAGTAAGTAACATCTTTCCATGGCTTCTGCATCAGTTCCTGCTTCCTGACCTGCTTGAGTTCCAGTCCTGACTTCCTCTGGTGATCAACAGCAATGTGGAAATAAGCTAAATAAACCCTTTCCTCTCCAACTTACTTCTTGGTCGAGATGTTTGTGCAGGAATAGAAACCCTGACTAAGACATCCTCTGTCATGCATGCACACACAATAATAAATTAAACTTAGCCAGGCATGGTGGCTCACATCTTTAATCAGCAGGCAGATCTCTAAATTTTAGGCCAGCTTGATCTACATACATAGTAAATTCCATGCAAGCCAGAGCTATATAGTGAGACCCTGTCTCAAAACTAAATAAAAAAAGAAAGAGAGATAAAAAAAAAGCCTAGGTTATCTACATAATGTATTTTAGACCACCTGGGGACAACTGTCTCAAAAAACCCAAAAAAGCCTTTGCTTCCTGATCTAGGAAGTGTCTGAGCAGGCCATGCTACAATCTTTTTTTTCTCTTTTTAAAGAATTACTATTTTTATGTACATGAGTACAGTGTAGCTGTTTTCAGACACTCCAGAAGAGGGCATCAGATCCCATTACAAGTAGATGTTTTGTGAGCCACCATATGGTTGCTAGGAATTGAAATAGGGACCTCTGGAAGAGCAGTCAGTGCTGTTGGCCACTGAGCCGGCTCTCTAGTACCCATGCTACAGTCTTTAATGCTCCCACTGCCATGGACCTAGCCCCGACTGGCTCAGCCATCATACTTTCTACATCATGGTGGATTCCTGGAACCTTAGCCAAGAAAACCTCTTCTCTCTCTCTCTCTCTCTCTCTCTCTCTCTCTCTC
>NW_022196904.1:18487193-18505808 GCF_008632895.1 Mastomys coucha
GTCCTGGAACTCACTTTGTAGACCAGTCTGGCCTCAAACTCAGAAATCCGCCTGCCTCTGCCTCCCAAATGTTGGGATTAAAGTCATGAGCTACCAGTGCCTGGCTCATCTCATCTCTTAAAACAACCACCACTATCACTAGATGGCCAGGGAGACAGCTCAGTGGGTAAAGGTGCTTGCTGTCAAGCCTGACAACCTGAGTTTGATCCCTCGGCCCCTCGTGGTGAAGAAAGACAACTGATTCCTTTAAGTTGTCTGGCTCCTTACAGGAAAACAGATAAACAGACAGCCAAACCGGAGGGGGACGGGGGAGGTGTATTTATTGAGGCTTAACAGATGACTCTGTGATTAAGAGCACTTGCTGCTTGTGCAGAGGGGCTGGGTTCTGGTCCTAGGACCCGCTTAGAGACTCACAACTTTCCCTAATATTTCAGGGGATCAGACCCCCTCACATCGGCAGGTACCAGGCACAAATGTGGTGCATAAACATAATGCAGAGAAAACACTCAGAGACATAAATCACAGAAGGAAAGAAAAAAAAAATCCTAAAGTGTGTGTGCCTGCATGTGTAATGCTTGTGTAGCAGGCAGAGCCCTGAGAACCATGAAAGTTCCAGGGTAGCCTGGAGACAGGAGACCCAGTCACAAAACAAACATCCCACAAACCCAAGTGCTTTCAGAGAATGCACCCAAGTCATCAGGAATCACAGGCCTCGTCCAAGGCTCCCAAGAGATTCAGCGGCACTCCAGCCTTGAGCTCTACAGTATGTGTGCCCTTTGATCTGCCCCTGTCACCTCCTGTGCTCACAGCTCCATGTACACACAATGCTGGCCTCTCCTACAGCCACACATTCCCCTCGGTTATCTGGCCCCTGGTGGTGGCATGTGATGGGCTCTCCCCAGAGTGGCTACACCACAGTGCTGTGCTGGACCCCCCCTTAGTCCTTTATTACAGGCTTGAGTGTGCAGGGCCAGTGTCTTCACAACCCCCACAACTCCAGGCCCAAGGTTTGGCCTCAGCGCCAATCTGATGACACCTGCCTCTGTGCATGGACAGAATTCCTCAACCTTCTAAATCAGATTCCAGCATAACCAATAACCCCAAGCCACCCTGGGTACTTAACGAGAACACAGTATTTGGAAGCTGCCAGAAAAGTTCCAGACCAGCTTGGGCTACGCGTATCAAGACCCTGCCATTCTCCCTGTTAGAGGGAAGTCCACACATACAGCAGGGCTTAGAAAGTCCAGGTCTTTATTGGCAGGTGATAGAGGCAGAGTGGGCAGGTGAGCTCACTCCCTCTCTCCCTGGCCCTCCTGTTGGTGGTGGCTGCGTTGGTGAACCAGCAGGAGGCGTCTCTGGCCAAAGGCCTGGTTGCAGCTGGAGCATCGGTGGCGGCCAGTAGCCTGGCTGCTGGGAGCAGTTGGGGGGTCGTGGCACAGGCGATGGGCCGCCAGTTTGGAGGGAAAGGAGAACGCTTTGGGGCAGTGCGGGCAAGGGTAGGGGCGGGCGTCGGTGGCGTGGTGCGTGTGGCGGTGGGCCGCCAACTTGGACGGGTAGCAGAAGGACTTGGGGCAATCGGGGCACGGGTAAGGACGGGCGGGCGCGTGGGTCCAGAGATGCGCCGCCAGCTTGGAGCGGTGGCCGAAGGCCTTGGGGCAGTGCGGGCAGGAGTGCGGGCGAGCTCCGCTGTGCGTGAGGCGGTGCGCAGCCAGCTTGGACGGGTAGGAGAAGGCTTTGGGGCAATCGGGACACGGGTGCGGGCGGGTGCCGCCGTGCGCTAGCCGGTGCGTGGCCAGCTTGGATGGGTAAGAGAAGGCCTTGGGGCAGTCCGGGCAGCGGTGCGGGCGCTGGGGAGGGGGCCGCCGGCGGGGCCGGGAGGGCACGCTCCCAGAAGCAGCGGGCTGGCTGGGCCTCGGCAGGTCCTGGTTCGGCAGGTCCTGGTTGGGGACTAGGGAACAGGAGAACTGATGGGCTTCTAGAAACAGACACACACTGGGTCCAGGCCAGGCTCCACCTCCCCTCAACACTGTACAAAGCAGCGCCTCACTATGTAACCTTGGCTGCCCTGGAACACTCTCTGTAAACCAACTGGCCCCAAACTCACAGGGATTCCCTGTGCCTCTACCTCCTGAGTGCTGGGACTAAAGGCATGAGCCACCATGCTAGACCCTGCCATCTCTTAAAACTAGACGGGTATCTCAAAGTGAGGAGGCAAGTGTTGTCACACTGATGTCCCGTTAAGGGACATTTTTGCATGCCCTCTGACCTTACACTCTATGAGCGCCTCAAAGAGTTGCCAAGCCAGCCCCAAAAGCTTCTAAAGTGTTCATTTCTAGCACTACCCATATTCTCTCACAATCTGCTGAGGGTAGTGGTGGTAGTGACCCCAAGTGGTCATTACGTTGGTTCTCCTCCGCTGTCATTCCTGGGGAATGATCCCTATGAGAACCTGGGCTGCTCTCACCTTTGGTCTCCGGGTCCTGACAAGTGGTACTAGGTTCTGAGACCCTGGCCTCGGACTTCACGCTTCCATCCAGCATCTTGCCAGCAGAGGAACCAAGGGGCAGCAGGGCAAGGGGCGAGGATGGCGCCAGTGGTTAACAAGTTCATGGAGACAGGGGTGGAGACCTAAAAATCAAAAGGTCAGTCTGTTTAGAGGCAGGCTTTTGGTTAAGCCTAGTCCTAACTCAAGAGCAGAGGACTGGAGGGTGGAGCCTAAGTACACACTAGGAGGGGATATGAAAATAAAACCAAGAGATAATCTTTTTCACTGGGTGGGGCTATCTCAGAGTGGGCGGGACTGTTAAATCTGGAGTGGGCGGGGCTATAAAATGATCACAGTCAGTGGCCCGGCCACCCAAGCCCAGGGGCTGGTCTTTGAGCTCGGTGGGTGCGCCCTTGGCCACCCTGTCCCAGAAGTGCTTTGGGTACAGTGGGAGGGATTCTAGTGGAAAAGGGGGGCTTACCATGTCTTTAGTCTCAGCCTACTGACGCTGTGTCGCTAAATCGCATCTCTGGCATAGAATTGGGGACCTCGGAGGATTAGGGGAACCTGGAGGAAAAAAAAAACGAAAGGAAGGTGTGGTTTATAGAACCTCCTGGAGACCCAGAATGGACTTCCACTGGAGGGAGCCCCAAACGTCTGGCATCGCATGCACTCCTCAAAAACCAGAGCACGCGGAGAGATCCTGGCGTCCAGCCCCCAATCCATCTCCAGGAGACCAGGACCCAGCCCTTCTCACCTGCAGGGCGGTCCCTCCCCGGGGGTGGGGCTCCGGAGCCCTCCCGTCTCAGTTAAGCCTCCTGAGCTACCTTGTAGCCCTCGGACCTGCACCTCCCAGTGGGCGCTGGGACGCCGTTGGAGGAGAGAAGAGCGGGAAGGAGCTTCCCGAGCCGTGGGGCCCAGCTTCACTTCCATCCCCTCCTCCCATCCGGGGCTGGAAACGTCGGCACGCATGCGCACTCTCAGTCAGCAAGAGGCTGCAGAGGGGGAAGATGTGGTGGAAGGAGGGGGTGACTGAACCATCTAGCTGGCAAGTTCGTGAGCAGGCGCGAAGCTATTGGCCAAAGGACCCTAGGAAAGTGCACATCTGGAAGGGTGTGATTAGCAGGAGTGTGTGCACATCCCTCCTTTTCTTCTTCTTTTTCTTCTTCTTCTTCTTCTTCTTCTTCTTCTTCTTCTTCTTCTTCTTCTTCTTCTTCTTCTTCTTCTTCTTCTTCTTCTTCTTCTTCTCCTTCTTCTTCTTCTTCTTCTTCCTGTGTTAGGGTTTCAAATAGCCCAGACTAGCATCAAACTCCTGACTTAGCTGAGAATGGCCTTGAACTGGTGATCCTCATGTCTTCACCTCCCAAGTGCCTTGCTGAGACAGAGTGCACAGCCCCGCTCCCGCTCCCCCTCACATCCCCACTCCAGCTTCTTTTTGTTAATGCCCCTGTTATTTTCTTTCAAATATTAATTACATTTATTTACTTATTTGTCACTTGTGGATGTGTCTGAGTGTGGCGGTCAGAGGACAACTTGTGAACTCTTGTGGACTCAGTTCTCACTTTCCACCCTGTGGGTCCCAGAGATCGAACTCAGATCTTCAGGCTTGGCTGCAGTTGCCTTTAACCACTGAGGTGTCTCTTTGGCCTTGTACTGAGAATTCCATGTATAGTCTGAGTTCAGCCTTTGGGAGCAGTTTCAAAAAACTCCAGGTCGGTTCGCTTCTACTTCTCCAAGCATTTACAGAAAGTCCGGCTGATTCTTCCTGAAAGGGCAAGGGGCAGTACTCAGAGACACCCAGGGCATTTGCATAGTACTTTAGGCACCCTTCACCGACATCCACCACTGGGTGGCAGGAGTCACAGACCACACCTAGCACCTGGTGCTACCTGTTGCCCCTCCCTAGGAGTGCCAGGCCAAGGGTGACACTGAGCGCTTGGCCTACCCCCGGGCAGTGATGGCACAATTTCCTGCCCAGCATTGGTCTGACTGTGAAGTGCTCATAAAAGTCCTCCGCACTCAGCCGGATAACCCACAAAGTCTGGCCAACCCTGGGAGCCACGGGAGTTATTTGGTGGGGCTGAGTAACTGGTTTGCACCAGTTTCTGCCACTTTCTAGTCGTGTGACCATGAATAAGTCATTTCATGGTTCTGGGCCTCAGTGTCTTCATGTATATTAAATAGTCCATAGAAACTGTTTAAAAATTGCTATGTTTAAAAATTGCTAGTGTTCAGGCAGTGTTGTCTTTTTTTGGGGGGTGGGGGGAGACAGGGTCTTACTACCTAGCTCTGGCTGTCCTGGAACTTGCTCTGTAGAGCAGGCTGGCCTCAAATACACAGAGATCTGCCTGCCTCTGCCTCCCAGTGCTTGTATCAGAGATATGGACTACCAAGCCCTGCTCCAGCTAGTGCTGTTAAGCACTGACCTCCCTCTCTCCAGATCCTTTACGAATATTTAAGAAATTATACAGTGAATGGTGTGGCATACACCTTTAATCCCAGAACTCAGGAGGCAGAGGCAGGTGGATCTCTGAGTTTGAGGCCAGCCTGGTCTACAGAGGGAGTTTCAGAACAGCCAGGGCTACACAGAGAAACCCTGTCTCTGAGAAATGTGTATATATATATATATATATATATATATATATATATATATATATATGTATGTATATATATATATATATAACATTTGTTGTTTATATGTGTGTGATGTATGTGTTTGATGTGCATCTGTGGTATCCATATTCGGAGGTAATAGGACAACTTGTGGGGGTTGCCTCTTCCTATTGGTGGGTCCTGGGGATTGAACTCAGGTATTCAGACTTGGAGACGAACCTTACCTACTGAAGCATCTTGTAGGCACAATATTTTGTTTTTACTGTGCATTAAACTAAGTCCAACAAGATTAAATTGTCCTGGGAGCAGCAGGTGAACAGACCTAAAGAAGGGAAGAGCCATGCTGTATACAGAGGCTCTGGCTTTCCCCACCAGGCGTTCCCTTCCCAATAGTCTGGCTAGCCTTCTGTTTCTTGTGCATGCATGGCTAGTCTTCCCTCAGGAAGACTTTGCACTCTCTGTTCTCCCTTTCCCCAGGAGCCTTCATTCACTTCTTTGCTTACCTGATTCCCTTTGCAAAAGTCTCAGGTCAGAGCACACCATAGCAGGAGGCTCTCCTGGCAACTCTCCCCTTCCCTCTTCTCTCTGCTCTTCCCGCTGGACATCTGTCTTCTAGAATGTACTTCGTTAGATGGACAGCTTACTAATTGTCTCCAGGGGTGGAATCCCTGCCTAGAATTTCCCAGTGAGGGACTGGGCGTGTATGTGGATCAGGTAGAGCTTGACAGAGCATTTATCTGGAGTGTGGCAGGCCAGGGATTCACTATGGGGACAGGGCTAGAAAGTCTTGCTAAAACACTAGGGACGGGCCCTACAAGTATGGTTGACTCTTTAGCTCTACCTTCTCTCTCTCTCTTTCTCTCTCTCTCTCTCTCTCTCTCTCTCTCTCTCTCTCTCTCTCTCTCTCTCTCTCTCTCTCTCTCTCTCCCCGAAACCCTCTGACTTCCATAAACGTAGTATCTCCTGATTGTACCCACTGTTTTTCTCTGCAGTGGACCTGGTGACTTGGTGACTCCTCCTGGGTCCTAGTTTCTTCAAGCATGGGCCAGGCAAGCAAAGGACTTCATGAGTGTGTGGAAGGATGAACAACACTCTTTCCTCTTTCTCTTGGGCCATGTCTTCTTCCCTCTCTCTTTCTCCATATTACTTCCCTCTCTGTTCTCCTGTGTTTATCCATCTCTTCCAGTCTTCTGCATTGAGTTTGTTACGTTTCTGAGAGAGTCTCACTCTGCAACACAGGCTGGCCTCAAAATCATGGCAAAATGGGCATGGCGGCCCACATCTTTAATCCTAGAACTCGGGAAGCAAAGTAAATGTCTGTGAGTTTGAGGCCAACCTGGACTACATGGCAAGTTACAGGACAGCCAGAGCTACATAGAGAATTGTCTCAAAAACAAAAACAAAAACAAAACCAGACAAGCAACACTAACAAACTTTTATGCCCATCCAGCCTTAGCCTCCCAGTTGCTTTATAGGAGTCAGTCAGCTACACCTGGATTTCAGTCTTTGCAGTCAAGTGAAACTGTGTGTCTCTGTTTCATTGTTACACATACCATGATGTCCCTCTGTTCTTTCATGTGTCTCTTTGTAGCCATCTGGCTTCCTTCTTCCTGCCTTACTGTCCCACTCAAGTTTCCAATATAGTCATATCTCTGAGTGGCTCTCTGGGCCTCTTTCATGCTGAAGACCACCAGGTCTGTGTGTGTGAGAGAAAGAGAAGGAGTGTGTGTGTATAAGTGTGTGTGTGTGCAAGCTTGTGAGAGTGTGTGTGTGAGAGAGAGAGAAAGAGAGGGAGTGTGTGTATGAGTGTGTGTGTATGAGAGAAAGAGGGAGTGTGTGTGCACGAGTGTGAGAGAGTGTGTGTATGTGTGTGAGCATGTGAGAGTGTGTGTGAGAGAAAGAGAAGGAGTGTGTGTGTATAAGTGTGTGTGTGTGCAAGCTTGTGAGAGTGTGTGTGTGTGAGAGAGAGAGAAAGAGAGGGAGTGTGCGTATGAGTGTGTGTGTATGAGAGAAAGAGGGAGAGTATGTGTGCACGATGTGAGAGTGTGTGTATGTGTGCGAGCATGTGAGAGTGTGTGTGTGAGAGAGAAAGAGGAGTGTGTGTATAAGTGTGTGTGTGCAAGCTTGTGAGAGTGTGTGTGTATGAGAGAGAGAGAGAAAGAGAGGGAGAGTGTATGTGTGTACACGTGTGAGTGTGTGTATGTATGTGTGTGAGAGAGGGTATGTGTGTGTATGAGTGTGCACACATGTGAAAGTGTGTGTGTGTGTGTGTGTGCACACACCATGCCAAAAGTGTGGATGTCAGGAGACAGCTGTGAGGTGATCCTTCAGGACTGAACCCAGGCCATCCAGCTTGGAGGTGAGCACCTTTACTGTTGAGCTACTTCAAGGTTCCTTGGGAGAGAAGGATCACAATGGGACCCCTGGCTAGTTCCCGACACAGAGGGAGATTGAGGTCTTGGAAAGTGTAGCTTTTATGTAACTTTTTCTTTTGGGAAACAGTTGAGGCTATGTAAAGTGTTTAACAGTGTGGGCCCAAAAGAAACAAATGGCTGTCTGTGGTGCTTACTGGTATTTCAAACGAATGTTGGCCACCAGGCTCTTCGGGATCACAAAGTACTTGGGGCTCCTCTCAGCTCTTCTCACCCTGCCCCTACCCTAAACGTCTCCACTTCACAGTCTTCCCTCTTTGTTCCCACTCTTCATCTTCCTCACTAGCTAACACCCCCAACTCCTACCCTGGGTCCACTCTGCTGGCCATGTTCAGTCCCTTTTACAAACTCTCCCAAACGCCTCTGGCTGTTCTCTCCCTCATATCTACACTAAAACCTCCCCCTTAGTCATTCCTCAAAGCTGTCATGTTTATAGAACAGGTCTTGTTGTGAGTCACCCGGCAGGGTTTGCACCGGGAGAGTTCCAGGGTTCAGAGAAAGGTGGTCTGTGGCTGCTGGACTCAGAACCTCAGCACCTAGAGTAAGACCCATGGCTGCTTCTCTGTGACAACCTGCAGTGTGACTCGGTCCACTGGAATGGAGAGTTTGGGTTTCTTATCCTTGTGCTGGGGATGTGAACCAGGGCTTTCTGCATGTTACACAGGGCTCTATGGCTAAGCCACATCCTTCACCCTTAGCCTAGGAGTGTTCCCACTATCCATAGGATTCAAGGAGTGAAATGTTTGATAGTCTGTGTGCTAAGATAACATAGTTTACCAGATCTGACTTTCTTTGTTTTCGAGACAGTTTGGTGGGTAGGAGTGCTGGCTAGTTTTATGCCAACGACACAATCTCGAGTCAACAAAGAGGAGGGAAATGCCTCCAGAAGATCAAGTCGTAGGCAAGCCTGAAGGACATTCCCCTCCCACCACCCCCCCACCCCCCAAGACAGCTGTGTGCTCTGGCTGTCCTGGAACTCACTCTGTAGACCAGGCTGGTCTCGAACTCAGAAATCTGCCTGCCTCTGCTTCCCAAGTGCTGGGACTAAAGGCATTTGCCACCACTGCCCGGCTTGAAGGACATTTTTAAAAGATTTCATGTGCTTTGCTGTTTTGCCTGTGTGTATGTCTGTGTGAGAGCCTTAGAGCCTCTGGAACTGGAGTTATTGACAGTTGTGAGCTGCCGTGAAGGTGCTGGGAATTAAACCAGGTTCCTCTGGAAGAGCAACCAGTGCTCTTAAAACCACTAAGCAATGGGGCTGGAGAGATGGCTCAGCGGTTAAGAGCATTGACTGCTCTTCCAGAGGTCCTGAGTTCAAATCCCAGCAACCACATGGTGGCTCACAACCATCTGTAATGAGATCTGACTCCCTCTTCTGGAGTGTCTGAGGACATCTACAGTGTACTTACTTAAATAAATAAATCTTAAAAAACAAAACAAAACAAAACAAAAAACACCGAGCAATATCTCCAGCATTTTCTTAATCAATGATTGATGTGGAAAAGCCCAGACCATTGTAAGTGGGGCCACCTCTGGGCAGGTGGTTCACAGTTCTATAAGAAAGCAGGCTGAGTAAGCCATGGGAAACAAGCCAGTAAGCAGCACCTTCCATGGTCTCTGCATCAGCTCCTGCCTCCAGGTTCCTGCTCTTTGTGAGTTCCTGTCCTGACTTCCTTCAAAGATGAACACTGATGTGGAGGTATAAACCAAAGAAACCCTTTTCTTCCCAAGTTCCTTCCAAGGTCATGGTATTTCATTGCAGCTATAGTAATATAGCTTGAGACTAGGACACGTAGGCCTAACTGTCCTGACAATGTACACCAGGCTTGTCCCAACTTGTAGCCAACCTCTTGCCTGAGCCTCCTGAGTGTTGGGATGGAAAGCATGCATCCCGGCCCAGCATCCCAACACCCATGCATCCCCAAGACCCACACACCCCGATACCCAGTATCTCAACACTCAGAATCTGTCCTGGAACTCGCTCTGCAGACCAGGCTGGCCTCAAACTCAGAAATCCGCCTGCCTCTGCCTCCCAAGTGCTGGGATTAAAAGCATACCCCCCACCCCCGGCTTAACACTCAGAATCGTAACACCTATGCATCCCAGCACCCATGCATCCCAGCACCTAGATATCTGCATCTTTTACATAAGTGATCTGTTAGTTTTTAGAGTCTTTAACCCCCAAATACGACAAGTGACCCTCACATTGAACTAGCAACATATAACACAAAGCATGTATGTGTTTGTAAGCAGGTTCTGTGAAAGGGTTCAGCCTGGGGAAACAAACAAACAAACAAACAAAATAAAAGATATAATCATTAAGCCAGATATGGCGCTACACACCTGTAGTGTCAACATTTGGGAAGTGAAGATGTGAAGATGTGTGTGTGTGTGTATGTGTGTATGTGTGTCTGTATGAGGTGTCTGTGTGTGGTATATATATATATATATATATATATATATATATATGTATGTATATATACACGTATATATGGTATATATATATACACACATATATATATGTGTATATATATGGTATATGTGTATGTGGTGTGTGTGTATATGTGTGTGTGTATGTATGAGGGGTGTGTATGTATGTGTGGTGTGTGTGTGTGTGTGTGCACAAGCAGTTCCAGGTCATTCTAAGGCACATAGGAGTTTGAATCAAGCCTGGGCTACAAAGATCCAGTTTAAAAACAATAATAACCTGGGTGGGGGGAGGGGGAGGACAGGGAGAGGGAGAGAGAGCTTGTGCAAACAACAAAAGGAGGAGAAAGAAGAAAAAAAACGAAAGAAAAATAACTATTTCTGACAAAGGTGCTTAAATAACCCTTGTGAGGGGCTAGCAGAAGGCTTTGTTGCTAAGCAACTATTGCGGCAAGTTCAGTTCCTAGAATCCATGTAAAAGTAGAAGGTGGAAACTGAACCTACAAAGTTAAGCTGCACATATATGTCCCTTCAAAAAAGAATACACACACATACACACAGAAACACATACACACACACACACATACACACACGCGCGCTCGCGGACTGGAAAGTATGTATTGCTTTTCGTAGAGGACTCAAGTTCTGTTCCCAGCACCGACACTGGGCAGTACACAACCTCCTGTAATCCAGCTCAGAGGATCCAATGACTTCGACCTACACCGTCACATGCTGTCGTCTGCACACACCCCGGCATAGACATAATTTAAAATAATACAAATAAAAATCTTAAATATTTATTGTTGTCGTCCTTGGAAGACTTAGGCAGGATAGCCACGATTTTGTGGCCAGTCTGAGTTATATAAGATCTTGTCTCAGCAGAGCATGGTGTGTGCACGCGCCTTTAATCTCAGCACTTTGGAGGCAGAAGTAGGCGGATCACTGAGTTCGAGACCACCCTGGTCTACAGGATGATCTCCAGGACAGCTATAGCTTTGTGGTGAGAACCTGTGTCAGATACTTGTTCAACAGTTCTTCAAAATACTAGTGATAGTGAATTTCATTTTTTTTCCCCTTTCGCAGGAGACTATCCAAACACGTGTTTTCCTGGAAAACGTCCGGTGGCTCTAAGTGTCTTAGGGCGTTCTACTTCTCTCTCTGTTTCTATAACAGCATCTCCGAATGCCTTGAGTCTCTGGTCCCTTTCCCGTCGGTTTCAGGGTCTCCCCGCAACCCTTGCTCGTGATCTTCCTGGGTCTTGTGAACTGCGGTTCCTTTAAGGCAAGCCACGCCTCGGCCCGCCCTCCCGGGTCAGCCCCGGTGCGTAGGGCACTGGCGGGCGGCTGCAGGGCTCAGTGGGGAGCGGGCTGTGGCGCTATGGCGAGTGTGGCTGTCAGGG
Organism: Mastomys coucha; assembly: GCF_008632895.1. Lineage (NCBI taxonomy): Eukaryota > Metazoa > Chordata > Mammalia > Rodentia > Muridae > Mastomys > Mastomys coucha. Next base: position 18,498,550 of record NW_022196904.1, read on the forward strand.
TCGCTGGGCGGCGGCTGAGCCAGCAAAGCACATCAGGAGCTCCGGTCCTCCTGCGGCAGGTGCGGAGAGGCGAATGGACGAAAGGACCGCGAGCCCGGGGAGGCGAGAGGGGCAGGACTCCTCTGTCCTTTAAAGGAGGTCTGAGGTGTCCTTCATGCCTGGCTGTTGGAAAACAAGGAGTCCCGATCCTTTAACAGGGAGTAGTTAGAGGGACCCTGGGCTTGGGATCAGGATCTGGGGCCCATTACCAGAGAAAGCTGGGGTCCTTGACTTGGGGCTTGTTTGAAGATGGAGTTTCTTGATTCTGCTGGAGGGGTCTGGGGGAGCCGCTGAGGGTTGGGGTTGTAGCTTCAGGATTCTAGAAAGAGGCTGGAGGGGAGGCCTGGATTCTGTGTCCCCAGGCTTGGGAGTCAGGTTCAGGAACTTTCTCTGGTGCCCCACCTCTCCCAGATGTTTGAACCCAAGAGCTGCACCTACACCTACCTGCTGGGTGACCGGGAATCACGAGAGGCCGTCCTGATCGACCCCGTTCTGGAGACAGCGCATAGAGATGCTCAGCTGATTAAGGAGCTGGGGCTGAGGTTGGTCTATGCTGGTAAGTCCAGGACCAAACTTGGGTGTGAGAGAGGCGGGGCCACAGAGAAAGCTCTCTAGGAAAACTGGAGCCTGGACGCCTGAGTCTGGGGGAGGAGGGCTGTAGGCTAGACCCTGGATGAGGAAGGATAGACCCCAGGACCTGAAAGAAGATGATTGAGTCTGGATCTTAGAGTCTGAGGGAGAAAGACGGAGCCTGAAGCTCTGGGCCTGAAGGAGGAAGATTGGGGTCTGGATCCCTGAGTTTGGGGGAGGAAGATTGGGCTTGGATTCCTGGGTTATAGGGGAAGAGGGCTGGAGTCTGGACCGTTGGTTGAGGAGGAGGGTTAGAGTCCGGACCTCAGGGTTTGAGGGAGGAGGACTAGGGTCTGCCTCCCTGGGTCTGAAGGGGGATGCTGTGGGCTGAAGCATTCCGTTTTCTATGCCCTCTTCTCCCTAGTGAACACCCACTGTCATGCTGACCACATCACAGGCTCAGGTGTTCTCCGGTCCCTGCTCCCAGGCTGCCAGTCTGTCATCTCCCGCCTCAGTGGAGCCCAGGCTGATTTGCATATCGGGGAAGGTGATTTCATCCGCTTTGGACGCTTTGTGAGTTGGGTGTTGGGTCTTAGAGAAGATGGTGTTGGCCTGAGTTCCTTAGACTTTGAAGAGCAGAGGGTACTGGAGGTATGGGTTGCTGGGCCCTGTGGAAGAAGTGTTGGTGGACTTAGGCTCAGACTCCTCAAGCTCTGTTCTCTGTAGAAAGTACCATAAACCCAGGTGGAGCACTAGGGCAGGAGGCTGTAGGCTCTGGCCAATCCCCTTAAGTCAACAGTGATGGCAGGTTCTTGCCTGGCCATTTCCATAAAATCTGCTCTGGGTTGGGCATCCTGAATCTAGAGCTGAGGGAGGCACCTAGCCCTTTGGTGAAGAAGGAACACCCTGTTGTTCAGCAACAGATCTGGATGAGTTTACTGAGGTCCCTGGGGCTACCAGTTAAGGTGGCCTTCACCGACATGGTGGTATAAATTCGGGGCTTACCATGTATGTGTGAGTTCCTCCTTAAATGTTGGCCTTGAAGCCTCCTCACCCTAGCCACAACCCCATTGCCTCACCCAGGAGAGGGGTGAAGGTTCTTCCTCCTCCTCTCTGCTACAGGCTTAATCAGCAGGTTTCCAGCCAGCTTTGCAACCCAGGGAGCTCTGGACAGAGGTTGGGGGAGTTGTACCCAGAGGGAGGAAACAGGTGAGCAGAGCTGCCAAAGCTGTCGTTTGGCTGATGAAGGGGACAGAAAGTCTGGTGACAGAGTGAGGCCCTACCCCTAGGTTGTTGGTCTTACGGAATAGAACAGTTTATCTGGAGGTGGTAAGCAGAGAGGAGGGCTGTGTGTTGGGTTGAGGGGGTGTAACTGCTGTTAGGAGACTTTGATTTCAACCCTGTAAATATTTGGAAGTGGATGAGGGACATAGCTTGTTTGTGTCAGCCCTACTAGTTAGAGAGTAACAAGAGTTTCTGGATTTTGAGAGGAGTGTGAAAGGTTGGAAGGACCTGGGCCCGTGAGCCCAGTGCTTCTCAGTCTCCCTACTGCTGCGACACTTTAATATGGTTCTTCCTGTCGAGTGGTGACCCCCAACCATAAAACTGTTTTTATTGCTACATTATAACTAATTTCGCTACAGTTATGAGTCGTCATGGAAATATCTGTGTTTTCTGATGGTCTTAGGGGACCCCTATAGAAGGCTTGTTCAATCCTCAAAGGAGTCTTGACCCGGAGGTTGAGAACCACTGTCGTAGGAGCCAGCTAGATGGCTTAGCAGTTACGATCAGTTGCTGTTCTTCCAGAAGACTTAAGTTGGATTCCCAGCCCCCATGTCATGCTGCCCACAATTGACAGTACTGTCAACTCCAGGAAGACCCAATGTCCTGGCTGGTCTCTGCTAGCACACACTTGCGTTTGCACAGATACACACTCAGATACACAGGTATACACATAAATAAATGTTTAAAATCTTAAAAACAAGCTGGTCATATAGGCACCCCCCTTTAACTTCAGCTCTCAGGAGGCTGATGCTAAGACAGGTGGATCTCTGTGAGTTCGAGGCCAGCCTGGTCTACATAGTTCCAGGACAGCCTGTCCTACATATAAGAATAAAATAGAATCTTTTTTCTTTTTTAAGATTTACTTATTTATTTTTATATGTAAGTACACTGTCGCTATCCTCAGATACAACAGAAGAGGGCATCAGATCATTATGAATGGTTGTGAGCCACCATGTGGTTGCTGGGATCCAAACTCAGGACCTTCTGTAAAGCAGTCAGTGCTCTTAACCACTGAGCCATCTCGCCAGCCTTAAAATAAAACTTAAAACAATAACAAGAAGGAGCCTTAAAATGGGCATGATGGGGGCTGGAAAGATGGCTTAGAGGTTAAGAGCACTGACTGCTCTTCCAAAGGTCCTGAGTTCAAATCCCAGCAACCACATGGTGGCTCACAACCATCTGTAATGGGATCTGATGCCCTCTTCTGGTGTGTCTGAAGTCAGCTGCAGTATACTCATACAAACAAACAAACAAACAAACAATAAATAAATAAATCTTTAAAACAAAACCAAAATGGGCATGATGTAATCCTAGTGCTTGGGAGGTAGAGAAAAAGCTCAGGTACCTGTTCAAAGTCACCCTCAGCTACACAACAGGCGAATCTAGGCTACATCAAGGCTATATGTGACCATGGACCAAAAAGTTAAAAAAAAAAAAAAAGAAAAGAAAGAGAAAAAGAAAGAAAGAAAGAAAAAACTGAGCATGGTTGCACACGCTTTTAGACAGAGTCAGGAGGATTCAACGTCAGCCTAGTCTATGTGAGACCCCTCTCAAAACAAAACAAGATGGTAAATGATCCGGAGGCCCTTCTCTATGCACAGTGATGATAATACCTTCAGTGAACGAGGGTGGAAGGGTAGAGCTGTATTTGGCCTTCATGTTTATCTTTTCTTTACTACATCTTATTGCCATAATTCAAATACATATGACCCACCCATTGGAAGGGTATAAGTCAACGAGCCGTGGCATGTCATTTCAGGGCACTTTCATTACCCATGACTAGTCATCACCCTTGGCCTCCCACTCCCTTCCCTCCCAGCCTTAGGTTAATCTCTCTCTTTCTTTCCTTTTATATAGCTATGTAGCCCAGGCTGGCCTTGAGCTCATCATTCCCATGCCTTAATCCTTCAGCTGGTAGTGTTACCTGCACTGAAACATGCAGTCAAGAGGCCACAGTACTGGGAAGAAAACCAAGGGCTCATTCATGCTAGGCAAGAACTCTACTTAGGGATCCTAGGCAGGGGCTTCTGAGCCACGCCCCCAGCCCCTCACTGGGGGATTCTAGGCAGGGGTTCTACCACTGAGCCACACCCCCAGCCCTTCACTAGGGGATTTTGGCAGGGGCTCTACCACTGAGCCACGCCCCCAGCCCCTCACTGGGGGATTCTAGGCGGGGCTCTACCACTGAACTATACTTCCAGCTCTTTATTTTGAGAGAAGGTCTTAGTGCACCAGCCAGGCCTTGAACTGCTGATCCTCTAGCCCCAGCCCCCCTAGTAGCTGACAGTGCAGGTCTATATGCTACTATGGTTGATATTAAGTAGCTTTTTAAAAAAGATGTATTTATTTATTGTATGTATGTGAGTACATTGTAGCTGTCTTCAAACACACCAGAAGAGGGCATCACGTCCCATTTCAGATGGCTATGAGCGAGCACGTAGTTGCAGGTCCTCTGGAAGAGCAGCCAGTGCTCTTAACCACTGAGCTGTCTTTCCAGTCCCAGTCACTTTTAGTGTCCTTTCTGTCTGTCTGGCTTTGCCTGTCTGCACTTTTTCATAGAAATGGAAGCACACAACCTGCTTTAGTCTGACTTCCGTCTTCCTCCCTGCTGTCGAGCTCCACCCCTGTCCCAGCCTCCACTGCTTTTTTCATTTCCCGTCATTGCTCAACAACCTTGTTCATTCATGTGTTGATAGGCATTTGAATGGCTTCCACCTTGGGACTTCTGTGGGTAGTACTGCTGTGGATGCTCTTGAACAGGCTTTTATGGGATACAGTTGCAGTCATTCCCGTGATGGTCCTAGTGCTCCATAGCGGCGCCAATGCCTCCTCCTAGTGTCAGTGTTTGTTAGCATGGCTCTGTCTTTGTGTAAATTCTTTACAAATCTGAGTCTGCTTCTCTTTACTCTTGGGTTTCCTGTCGCCTTTATAAGTTGAATTATAGTCAGGCGGTGGTGCACAGCTTTAAGCCCAGCATTTAGGAGTCAGAGGCAGGCGGATCTCTATGAGTTTGAGGCCAGCCTGGGCTACAGAGTGAGTTCCAGGACAGCCAGGGCTACACAAGAGAAAACTTGTCTCAAAAACAAAGCAAACAAACAAAAAACAAAACCAGGAAAACAATGTGGGATTTTAGGGAGGGAGTGGTGCCATAGCCTGTAGTCCCAGCACTTAGGCGGTAGAAGCAGGAGGATCAGGATTTCTGGGTCATCCTTAGCTAATAATGAACTCAAGGCCAACCGGAGCTGAACGCCCAGGTAGTCCTTTGACCTCCACAGTTGGGCTAAGGCATGCACATCCCTTCACAATAATAATAAATAAAATGCACCAAAAACATTAGATATAAGACAGGGGACTGCTTTAACCCCTTAAACAAAACAAAATGTTATATGATTCATAAAACGAGGAAAAGCACGCACACATTGCACCTGTACAGCTCGCTTGTGTTCTTTTTTTTTTTTTTAAAGATTTATTTATTTATTATATGTGAGTACACTGTAGCTGTCTCAGACATACCAGAAGAGGGCATCAGATCTCATTACAGATGGTTGTGAGCCACCATGTGGTTGCTGGGATTTGAACTCAGGACCTGCAGAAGAACAGTTGGTGCTCTTAACCGCGGAGCCATCTCTCCAGCCCAAAGATTCTTTTTTTGTTTGTTTGTTTGTTTTTTGTTTGTTTGTTTTTTTAAGTATAGCCCTGGCTGTCCTGGAACTCACTCTGTAGACCAGGCTGGCCTCGAACTCAGAAATCCGCCTGCCTCTGCCTCCCAAGTGCTGGGATTAAAGGTGTGCGCCACCACCGCCCGGCCTCGCTTGTGTTATTAATGGTTTACATCTGGGTTCCTTCCTCCTGTATCCCTGCACAGGTCATCCCCATCACCCCCACAGGATGATCTGCTCTTCCTGCCCACTGATCCCTCTTCCCCAGAGGTCATCTAGACATACACAATCGTAGATAGCTTCACTTGGCCCTAATCCTAGCTATGAAGCTTTCTGCAGAAAGCTTTTGATCTTGTGACTAGCCTGGGCTACTAGCAAGTACCAGGCCAGCTTGGGCTACAGAGTGAATCCTTGTCTTCAAAGAAAACAAAGTCAAGAAACATACAGAATGTGGGCTGGAGTCAATTTTCATTTCTTCTGTTTGATGTCTGTAGTTGTCATTTTTGTTGTTGGTTTGAGATAAGGTGTCACTGTGTAGCCCTGGTTAACCAGGAGGCTGGCTTCAGACTCACAGAGTTCCCCCCGCCATTGCCTTCTGAGTTGTAATTCTTTCTCATGATTATAGAGTCAGGACAGGCCAACTTTTCTTGTGAAACATTAAATAGTAAATCTTCTTGTTTGGTTGGTTTTTTGTTTTGCTTTGTTTTTTTCAAGACACGGTTTCTCTTCATAGCCCTGGCTATCCTGGAACTCACCCTGGCCTCAAACTCACAGAGATCCACCTGCCTCTGTCTCCCAAATGCTAGGATTAAAGGCATGTGCCACCACCACTGGCTGTAAGTCTAATCTTTACAGGCCACAGGCCATGTATTCTGGTGGTTCAGCTCTCCTCTTGATGTGTGAAAACATTTGGCACAAATGGGGCGGTAAGTAAGCCTGGCTGTGAGCCCAAGAGCGCCTAAGATGTGAGTCTCACAGTGTTCTGCCCTGGACTGTGGCCCTAGTGTACCTGCGACTCACACTGATCTTCTCCTCTCACCCTTTTAGGCCTGTGCTAACACAGCTGGCTAAAATTCCACCCCTATTTCTCTTCTCCCTAACAGGGTGTATTTAGAGCAGGCTGGGCTTGTCATATTGCTAAGGAGGACCTTGAATTCCTGCCTTCACCTCCACAGGGTGGGGATCACAGGTGTGCATACCCGTGGTCCATTCCACCCAAGAGAAAATGTAAACACTGACGCTCGGAGTATAGGGCTTAAAAAGAGGCGGTAGGTCAGATTTGACCTCCGAACCACAGTTTTGCCAACCTCTGATGCGAGCCCCACAGTTTACTTATTCATGCTCCTTTCGATAGCTGTCCTTGGGTTTTCACAACTGTGAAGGATGTTAGTGTTGATATTCTTGTTTGTACAAGTCCCTTGGCAGAAGTTGACCTCAGTTCCGAGGAATTGCATTGCTGAGTCACAGCAAGGACATTCCTTTAACCTTAGCAAGTTTGCCAGATGCTGTTTTTCTCTTGCAGTGCTGGGGATGTTCAGGCTCCTGAACAAGCTAGGCATGATCCCTACCACAAAGCCACACCCCCTTCCTGGGGGATTCTAGGCAGGGGCTTTACTACTGAGCCACGCCCCCAGTCCCTCACTGCGGGATTCTAGGCAGGGGCTCTACCACTGAGCCTTGCCCCCAGCTCCTCCCTAGGGGATTCTA
>NW_022196904.1:18505818-18511133 GCF_008632895.1 Mastomys coucha
CACTGAGCCTTGCCCCCAGCTCCTCCCTAGGGGATTCTAGGCAGGGGCTCTACCACTGAGCCACGCCCCCAGATCCTCCCTAGTGGATTCTAGGCAGGGGCTCTACCACTAAGCCACGCCCCCAACCCCTCACTAGGGGATTCTAGGTAAGATCTCTGATCTGTATCCCTGGTCTTCTTTTTTTGTTCTTGTCATGTTCATTAGGCCTTTTTTTTTTTTTTTTTTTTTTTTTTTTTTTTTTTTTTTTTTTTTTTTTTTTTTTTTTTTTTTTTTTTTTCTATTTTGTTTTGTTTTTTGCTTTTTCAAGATAGGGTTTTTCTGTGTAGCCCTGACTGCCCCGGAGCTGTCTATATAGGCCAGGCTGGCTTTGAACTCAGAAATCTGCTTACATATGACTCCCAAATGCTGGGCTTAAAGGCATGCACCTTTCATCAGCCCTCTTAATTAAAAATTACATGATTTATTTGTTAGTATGTGGAGTGTGCATGTATGGAGGACAGATAGCTTTTGGGACTGTTCCCCGCCCCCACCCCACCCCCACAGTGTTGATACCAAGGACTGAACTCAGATCATATCTTGGCAGCAAGCACCTTTACCTACTGAGCCAACTTGCCAGCCTCCTCTCTCTCATTTTACGAGTTTTTATTTTTGTTCTATGATTCTGCATGTTTTGCCTGTGTGTTTGTAAGTACGTGAGCCTGGTGCTTGCGGAAGCCCGAAGAGGGTATGGGATCCTCAGGAACAGGAATTCAGGACAGATGTAAGCCTGCATGTGGGTGCTGAGAACCGAACTTGGGTCTCATGCAAGGACACGTAACCACTAATCTATCTCAAAAACCTTTTCTTTCACAAAATAAAGGACAGGTTTTTAGCTGATGGAGAGTCGTTTAGTGACAGAGGCAAAATGAGATTTGGGGTTTAAGCTCCCAAGACGTAAGAACAGCAGAGGGCGCTAACACCATTGGAGATTGGAGGAAGGAGCCAGAGGACCTGGAGCAAGGAGCTGGCTGACCACTAGGCGGCAGTGCAGGCTACGCGAGCTGCGAGGCCGTCTGGGAGTTTGGGAAAGGAGATTGTGGGTGGAGATAATGGCCTGTGTTTTATGCATCCTGGAAAGAAAGAGGCATTGTTGATGGAAGGATGGATCAGGCCGTCCCTGGCCAGCTGTTACTAGGCCGGCAGGAGTTTTCCGGAATATTCTGCAGCTGAGGCGATTCATCAATCAGCAAGCTTCACAAACAGGGAAGGCTGTCTTTAATTTTTTTCCCCCATGAGGAGTGAACTAGTGTCTTATTCACTGTAGGCCAGTGCTCTACCACAGAGCTAGGTCCTCAGCCTTATTATTATAAATGCACAATATTGCTTTTTTTTTTTTTAAATTAATATTGATCTCACATTGCAGGTGGGGCAGAGTGAGTTCTAAGACAGCCAGGGATACTCAGAGAACCCCTGTCTTAAACAACCGAAAAAACAACATGTAAACCAACAACAACCGCATGTATGTGTGTGTGTGTGTGTGTGTGTGTGTGTGTGTGTGTGTGTGTGTGTATGTATGTATGTATGTATGTATGAGTGTCTTGCCTGTATGTATTTGCATCATGTGTGTGGTGGGTGCCTGGTGTTACAGATGGCTGTGAGCCATCCTGTGGATATTGAGAACTGAACGGGGTCCTCTGGGAGAACAGTATTCTTAAAGCTGAGCATCTCTCCAATCCCTTCTTATTTTCACTATAAAGCACCAATGATGTACCGAGACTTTTCTCTAAGTGTTTTATGTACATGAAGCAGTTCAAGCCTCATAGCATCTCATGGGGCTGGGGACAATACTTATCTATAGTTTGCAAATAAGCAGCTAGGCCCAGAGAACAGGTAGATCTGAGATTAGAGCTGAGGCTATCTGCTTCCGGCAATTTTGTTTTGTTTATAACTATTTTGATCTATTTAGATACAATTCTAGAACAGATGAGTTACAAAGCCACCTATAGGGGGCTGGAGAGATGGCTCAGTGGGTAAGAGCACCGACTGTTCTTCTAAAGGTCCTGAGTTCAAATCCCAGCAATCACATGGTGGCTCACAACCACCCATAATAAGATCTGATGCCCTCTTCTGGTGCATCTGAAGACAGCTGCAGTGTACTGATTTATAATAATAAATAAATCTTTAAACAAACAAACAAAACAAAGCCCCCTACAGTAATAGGAAGAAAGCCAGGGCTTGTCTAGGACAGGGTGGAGGAGGGATATTTGAAAGGGGTGCAAAGAAACCTTGGAAAGTGATAGGAACGTTTGTCATGTGATGGTTTTTGTTTGTTTGTTTTTGTTTTTCGAGACAGGGTTTCTCTGTATAGCCCTGGTTGTCTTGGAACTCACTCTGTAGACCAGGCTGGCCTCGAACTCAGAAATCTGCCTGCCTCTGCCTCCCAAGTGCTAGGATTAAAGGTGTGCGCCACCACTGCTCGGCCATGTGATGGTTTTGATGGTCATGGGAGCATTTTAAAAGATGCAAAGGACCTGTAATCCCAGCTCTGCTAAGGCAGAATTGCAAATTCAAGATCTGCCTGGGCAGTTACTTAGCAATTTTGGGGCTACCTGGCTGCATGAGACTCTGTAAAACGGAAACCATACAAGTTAAAAAGAGGGCTGAAGATACAGCTCAGTGCTAGAGCTCCTGCCTCAAGTTCTCCAGGGAGCGGCTGAGGTGTGTCTAAGTGACAGAAACACCTAGAATTCCCCAGTGACGGCTGGGGTGTGGCTCAGTGGTAGAGCCCCTGCCTAGAATACTCAATGCTTTGCATTTAATTCTCAGCACCCATCTCTCTGCACACAATAGTTGTAAATAATGAATAAATAGCAAATAAACCCCATAAGGCACATGGGAAAGTGAGCCAGTACTTACTGAGAATGACCATACCAGAACTATTCGAATGTTTCAGTGCGTGGTGAAAGAAGAAAAGCCTCCAATGCTTTTCAGGAGGCTGGCATAACTCTGACGGAGCTGCTCACGTAGTATTAGTAATTGGACTCCAGCAGCCCTGCAGCCCATGGGGTTTCTAGATATCAGAAAAGGTCTGTACATGTATTTTTGTGTGTGTATGTGTGTGGAGAGGGATGAGGGATGCATATGCTACAACTCCTGTGTGGAGATCACAGGAGAGCTCGTAGGAGCTGCTTTTCCTTCCACCATGTGAGGTCCTGAGATAAAACTCAGGTTGGCCGCAAGCCCCTTTCCTTACTCGGCCATCTTGCTGGCCCTCCTTTGTAGATTTTTATGTTTCTTTTTAATTTTCAGAAGTTATTTCATCTTGTTTTATTCAGAGACAAAGCTCGTATAGCCCAGGCTGGCTCAAAAGCCACCATATAGTCAAGGGTAATCTTGAATTCCTCAGTTCATAGGCCTGTGCCACCAAGCTGGGCTTGTTTTCCCAAGCCTTATTACAGTGTTCTTCCATGTTGATTTATCTGGCTGTTAATTTTCTGTTACTGTGACAAAATGACTATGATAAATGCCACTTTAAAATGTTTATTATTTTTAATTGTATATACATGTGAGTGTGTGTGTCTTTAGTGTGTGAGAGAGTGTTTCTTTGTGTGCGTGTGCATGCGAGTTTGAGTGTGTAAATGTGAATGTATATTTGTGTGTATGTGAGAATGAGTGTGTGAATGTTTAGTGGATGTGTTTATTATGTGTGTGTGCATGTATATTTATGTGTGTGAGTGTATTTTTTTGTGTGTATATGTGTTTGAGTGTATAAGCATTGTTTGTGTGTTTGTGTGTACATGAGTTTGTGGTTTTGTGTGTTTGTGTGTAAGTGTGAGTGTATGAGTCTGTGTTTAATGTGTCTGAGAGTGTGTTTCTTTGTGTGTTTGAGTGTATATTTGTGTGTATGTGAGAGAGTATATGTTTGTGTGTATGAGTCTGTATGTGAGCATGTGTGTGTGTGTATGTGTTTAGTGTACATGCGAGTGTGATTCTTTTTTTTAAAGATTTATTTATTTATTACATATAAGTACACTGTAACTTCAGACACACCAGAAGAGGGCATTAGATCTCATTATGGATGGTTGTGAGCCACCATGTGGTTGCTGGGACTTGAACTCAGGGCCTTCAGAAGAGCAGTCAGTGCTCTTAACCGCTGAGCCATCTCTCCAGCCCCCAGTAACTTTTTTTTTTTAACCAAGATTTTCACTTTATTTATTTTTTATTTGAGTCTGGGTCTTACTCTGTAGCCCAGGGAGCCTGGAACTTTGCAGCTTAGACTAGTTTCAAGATTGCTATCCTTCTGCCTCAGCTTTTCTAGTACTGAGACTGCAGGCATGTGTTACCATGACCAGTACAAGAATCACACTGTAGCCGGGCAGTGGTGGCGCAGGCCTTTAATCCCAGCACTTGGGAAGCAGAGGCAGGCGAATTTCTGAGTTCGAGGCCAGTCTGGTCTACAGAGTGAGTTCCAGGACAGCCAGGGCTACACAGAGAAACCCTGTCTCGGAAAAAAAAAAAAAAAAGAATCACACTGTTGAAGTGCCATATGACCTGTATTTTGCACCTTCTGGGTATTAAGCATTTTTTTTTTTTTTGGTATCAATAAGTATTTTTGAAATACCATTAAATGTCTTTCCAACAGTATAACTTATTTTTTTTATTACATTCATTTATTTGTCTGTGCATGCATGTGTGCACATACCATGACACACATGTGAAGGTCAGAGGGAGGGATATTTTGAGGGAGCCCTCCTGGGGTTAGAACTCAGGCCCTCAGCCTTGACAGCAGGCACCTTTACCTACTGAGCCCTTTGCCAGCCCAACTGTATGACTCTGGATGCTAATTTAGCCTTTGTTTTCTTGTGGTGCTGAAGAGCCAATGCAGAGTCTGTGTGTGTACAGCCTGCTGAGCTATTACCCCAGCTCAGTGTTTATTTTTCTATTTTCTTGTTGAGATGCAAACTCTCTTTGTATCACGTGCATGATTCCTGTTACAAATGTGTGTCTCTGGCTATCTGGCTCCCTTCTCTTCGGAAACCCATTTGTGGTAATTTTGCTCTTCAGCACGGCAGGCTGGGCTGGGAACATGGCTCAGTTAGCTGCCAGAACACTTGGCTAGCATACACAAAGCCTGGATTCCATCCCTAGCATTGTGTAAACCAAACCTGGTGGAGCAGGCCCATAACCGCAGATCTTGAGGGTGGAAGCCGGAGGATCGGAAGTTTAAGGTCATTGATTTCATAGCAAGCATGAGTTCACTCTGGATACAGGAGATTCTGTCTCAAAGAGAGGGAGGGATGGAAGGAAGAAAGGGAGGGAGGGAGGGAGGAAGAAAG
>NW_022196904.1:18511186-18529583 GCF_008632895.1 Mastomys coucha
AGGGAGGGAGGGAGGGAGGGAGGGAGGAAGGGAGGAAGGAAGATTTCAACTTAATACCCCCATCCCCTCAAGACAGGTTTTGTCTTATGGCTCAGGCTAGCCCTTGAATCTGAGTTCTCCCACCTCAGCCTGTATTTGTTGTATTTGCACTCTGTCCAGTCCTCACATTAATTTTAAGCAAAACGGTCCCTGTATTCCTTTATCCAGTTGTGTCCCTCAGGTGGATGGGGCTTTGGGGGATCAGTGAGGCTTGCTGGTGACTGTCTCTATGCACTGCATCCTTGCCAGGCTTTGGAGACTCGGGCCAGCCCTGGCCACACTCCAGGCTGTGTCACCTTTGTGCTGAATGACCAGAGCATGGCCTTCACTGGAGATGCCCTGCTGATCCGAGGGTGTGGACGGACAGACTTCCAACAAGGTGACCCATGTCTTTATCCAGCCCAAGATCTCCATGTAATGGTGTGTGTGAGAGTGTTAATAAGCAGCCACAAGATAGGATGGTGTTTGTGTGTTCAAGGCTAGCCTGGTCTACATAGTGAGTTCCAGGACAGTCAGGGCTCTGTAGAGAGACTTTGTTTCAAAAGGAAAAGGAAGGAAGGAAGGAATGGATGTACAGCTGAGGCTGTGTAGCTCAGTGGGTAGAGTGGTCCTCTAGCATACAAGAAGCCCAGGCCTCAATCCTTATACTTCATCAGCTGGGCATAACTGAGCCATGCCTTTAACCCAGCTCAGGAGGTGGAGGCAGGAGAATCAAGGGTATAAGGTCATTTAGGGTAATATAAAACGTACACATGTGTGTGCACGCACACACACACACAAGCATACATGAAGGTTGTTCCTGTACATTGCTTAATTGTTACGAAGCAGTGTAACTTTTGGGGTTTCGCTTTAGGCAGCACTTAGACTGAAGAGTTCCTCCCCTTTTCACCTATCTGCCTTAATCGAGGACTCACAAATTCTTTACCTGTGCTCGTGTTGTGTATTTGCACATGCCTGTGGCTGGGGGTGTGATAGGCCAGTGACGGGTGTCAGGTCCTTTCTCTGTATGCTTCACCTTATTTCCTTGGGATATGGTCTCGATGAGCCTGGCCCTGGGCTGCTGCCAGTAAGCCTCCGTGGTCCTCCTGCCTCGGCTGCTTACAGTGCAGGAGCTACGGGAGCATAGACCACACCCTGCCACGGGTGCTAGGGATCTGAACTCAGTCCCAGGCTTGCATAGCAAGCACTTTTACTCCCTAAGCATTCCTCCAGCCCCAGGACCCAGAACTTCTTATCCAAATCCCGGTGTCTCCTTCTCCTGGTCCTCATGCCTTGAGTCTTACCTTTAGCTCACCCACCTTCCTGGCATAGAGCCCTTCCTTCACCTCCCCAACCCAGGTACTTCAGGCTCTCAGCCAGACCTTACTGAATCACAAATTACCCAAATGGATTTATTACTGTTTCCCAGGTCTTCATTTATGCTTTCCCTCCTCTTACAATGCCCTTCCCCTCCTGTGTCTCCAAGACATGAGGGAATGCTTGGCAGGAGCTGAAAGATTGGGTTTAGCCCTAGTACCTCCACCCTCCCGTCATTCTCTGGGAAAGGGATCAGGGAGCTCCTCTTGTCTCTTTGATCCGCTGACCCTGTATGTTTCTTTCCTCAGGTTGTGCTAAGACTTTGTACCACTCTGTGCACGAGAAGATCTTCACACTTCCAGGCAACTGTCTAATCTACCCGGCTCACGATTACCACGGTGAGGGCTTGCCCGAGGCCGTGACAGGCTGCTGTCACTTAATACAGGGAAAATTCCCTCTGCCTGTCGTTTTCACGAGGCACGGAGGTTACAGAACCCAGAAATTCCTGTGGCTGAAAAGATTATGTGCTTGGGCGTGCTGTGTATGAGTAGAAACAATAAGACACATCTGCAGGGCATAGGTTTTTCTGGGACATCCCCAGAGATGCTCAGGCAACTGTGGGAACTACATTTCCCATAGTGCCCCAAAAGAGGAGGGGCAGCTTCTTGGGACCATTCAGGGAGAAGCCAATTAGTCCTAGGCTGGGGAGACAACCTCAAAGCCTCCTGGGAAATGTAGTTCTTAGTTGCCCAAGTCAATGAGCCCCTAGTTACGTTTTTTTCCCCTCCCCTTTGCGGACAGGGCTCACAGTCTCTACTGTGGAGGAGGAACGGACTCTGAACCCACGGCTTACCCTCAGCTGTGAGGAGTTTATTAAGGTCATGGACAACCTGAACTTGCCCAAGCCACAGCAGATAGGTGAGTTACCCAGGGACAGGACCCTGGGGTCTGAGGGAAAAGTGGTTGGGGGAAGAATCCTTAAACCTGAGAGAGGAAGGGCCTGAACTCTTTGATTTGAGAGGAGGACTGGGTGCAGAGCCCTGGATCTGAGGGAGGAGGACTTAGGGCTAAAACTATCATCCCTCCTAAGAGCCCCGAGCATTTCTGGGTGTCGGTGGGACGTGAGGCATCCATGCGTCCTTAGACTCATTTGAGGTTTCTTCTTTTCAGACATTGCTGTTCCTGCAAATATGCGCTGTGGGGTCCAAACTCCACCTTCCTGATTTGTCCCAGCCAGCTGCTTACATCCGTTATGAATGCACTAGGTGGGGTGAGGGGAGGGATGTCACCCCAAGGCCTCTCTCTTCTCCTACCGCTACTCTCACCAGCTACTTGAGCTTCTTAAATAAAGTTTACTTCGTTTTGCCACGAATCTGAGTTCTGCTTGCTTTCTTGGGGAAGGAATTATATTTCTAGATGAATGCCAAGACTCGGCCCTGGCTTCTCAAAAAGCCAAGGGTAGATGTTGGTAGAATGCTCACCTAGCATATATAAAGTCCTGTGTTCCACCCTCTGTACTGCATAAAGCAGGCAGGGAGGGGCAGACCTGTCATCCCCGAACTTGCCAGCTGGAGACAGGAGTTCAGAAGTTCAAGGTTATTTGCAACTGCATGAGTTAGAGGCTACCCTGGGCTATGTAAGATGCTATCTTAATAAATAAATAGATGATAGATAGATAGATAGATAGATAGATAGATAGATAGATAGATAAAAAGAAAGAAAATAAAGAAGGGGGCTGGAGAGATGGCGCAGTGGTTAAGAGCACTGGCGGCTTTTGCAGAGGACCTGGGTTCAGTTCCCAGCACCCACACGGCAGCTCATAAACAACTGTAACTCTAGTTCCAGGGGATCTGGCCTCTGTGGGTACCAGGCACGCACAGACATACACTTAGGCTAGGCAGACATACATGTAAAAGGGGAGGAGGAGGGCTGGCAAGATGGCTCAGTGGTTAAGAGCACTGACTGCTCTTCTGAAGGTCCTGAGTTCAAATCCCAGCAACCACATGGTGACTACAATCATCCGTGATGAGATCTGATGCCCTCTTCTGGAGTGTCTGAAGACAGCTACAGTGTACTTATTTATAATAATAAATACATCTTTTAAAAAATATTTATAAAAAAAGGGGGAGGAGGAGACAGAGCTAGCAGTGGTCAGGGGGCAGGAATGAAGGTCTAAGGGGGCAGGGATTGGGGACTGGAAGCAAATAGCAGGTGCACACATCAGTGTAGGGGAGGTATTCTCACAACCTTGAAGCACAGTACATAATTAATTCTGTGTGAGTCCCCCCCCCCCCCCCCCCCCCCCCGGGAGTCCCAGGCCAAAAGAGCCCCTCCCCACCCCTCAGTTTCCTGATCTGTATAATGGAAATAATAACGGGATGTTTCAATGAACTGATAAATCCAGATGTCTGACCCCTAGCTCCCTGCTCACATGACCAACTCCCCGTCCCTGTCGCTGTTATTGTCCTTCCTGGCTTGCCACATAGTTATGAATACAGATTTCGAGAGACAAAGCGGGTAGTAACAGCTATGGGTTATTGAGAAGGCCAAGAGTGTAAAGCTTGTTAACAAGATGGCTTGAGTTCCATGCCTGAATCCCATGGTGGACGGCAACACTTCCCAAAGTTGTCCTATGACTTCCGTACATGGTGGGTGCAACTTATGTGCCTGTACTGTCTATCACATACACAAATAATAAATAAAAAATAAAAGTCATTTAGAATGGTTGTAGATCCTAGGTGTTATTTGTTTCCCTCAGCCACAGTTAATGGAGACGGCCGATCTCTTTTTTTTTCTATGGGTTGCGGTGTGGTATGACACTGAGGTGTGTCAAATGTTTTGCACAGCTCCTGACGTCTAACAGTCGGGTTTTGCATACCAGATATTTTCCTGTTTCTGCCCAGAGAGGAAAGGGTCTGGCTGTGACCTTTAACCTCTGCGCCCCACCCCATAGTAAACTGTGTGCGCGTGGGGCACACTCTGTCTCTGGGCAGATCGCTGACTCAGCCCGGGGTACCCCCTCCTCTTGTCCGGCTCCCTAAACCGGTCAGGGCCCTTCCAAAGGGCTTATTAGAGGGGAGAGGCCCCCATCTTCATTCCTATCTTCCTTTGAGGATTTCCTGGGTCTCGGCCTTAGAGAGGCTGCTCTATGCAGGTGGCTAAGAAGCCCGGCCCTCCAGGGGCACGGGAATGGGGGCACGGGAGGCTGAGTGGGAGGTCTGGGCGCTGGGCTCTCGCTGGGTGGGGCTGGAGGGGCCGGGATGGCTGGGTGCCTGGGCTGCGGGCGGGGCAGGCTGCTGGCTCCCTCCTCCCAGGAGAGCTGTCGGACCTGTTGTCCCCCCCTCCACTTCCGGGCTGCTGGGGAGGGGGACGGGGCGGCCTCTCTCTCCTCCCTCCTTCCAACCACTTGTTTAGCCGCAGAAGCGGCAGTGCCCAGCGCAGAGCTAGAAAGGAGGTTGTCGACCTACGAAGATCTCCTCCCGGGAAGGAACGGAGGCGTTGGGGCCCCAGGCATATCCGGAGAGGTAGACATCGCGAGCCCCGAGTTCTGGATCCTGGGGTGAGGAGCCTTGGACGCTGCTGCCTTACAGGTGGATCGGGACCCAAGTGTGGAGCTCCAGGGAGGAGGGCCCGGCTAGTCCTGAGAGGGTGGAGAAGGGGTCTCTTGGAGGCAATCAGGGAAACTGGGGAGGCTGCAGACGGGGTTCAGGGATGATACATGGAGCAAAGGGAAGGCTCAGCGTGCGACGCCCCAGCACGGGGAGCGCTGGGACCCCGGACTCAAATTCTCTTCCCACCTCTAGGTGTGTGTCACCTCCAGAGCTGACAGCCTCGCCTCAATCGCGAGCGGGTCCCCAGGAAATCCACGCCCTCGGAATGTTCAGAGCCAGTCTCTGAACCTTTAGGTTCCGCCCCCTAGGCTCGCTCACCGCGCTCTAGACCACGCCCCCACACATCAAACCACGCCCCGGAGCCACGACCACGCCCACACCACAGGAATCCGAAGCGGCCATGGGGACACCCAGCACCCTAGAGGAGGGCTCCTCGTCGTCGCAGGTTTCGGAATGCGCCGTCGAAGTCCAGCCTCAAGGGACCGTGCAGCCTCAGGGGCACCCCGAGGATCCCCAAGAGCACAAGGAGCCCGAGGTCCCAGCGGAGCTCCCAAGCTGCCAGGGAGCTGGGCGGCAGGCCGAGGAAGAGGAAGAAGTGGAAGAAGGTAGCAGCACCGAGAGCTGCCGCGAAGAGGTGAGGGATCAGCCCATTCACCCCCACCCGGGGGGGTTGTCCAGACGGACAGACAGAGACCCAAGAAGACACAAAAGAACATAAGGAGAGAGACCAGACAGAGACCCAGAGTCAAGGAGAGATACCCATAGACACGCAGAAACACCCAGTTAGACAGTTGGATTTGAAGCCAGAGAGACCCGGGTAGAAACATAGAAACTAGATAAAGACAGAGACACAGGGAAGACACACAGACTCAGAAGAGAAACAAAAAGAAGAAGAGTCTTAAGTCAGAGAGAGAGGGGAAGGAGAGCGACCCAGGGACTTTGAGAAGGAGTTCCCAAGAGGCTGAGACTCAGGGACAGGTGAGCTCATCGGGTACAGAGACACTTGCTGTCAAATCTGATGACCGGGGTTCGATCCCCAGGACCCTCATTGATGTAAGGCAAGAATCCTCGGATTTCCACTAGCATTCAGGTACAAGAAGAAAGAAGGAAAGAAAGGAAGGAAGAAAGAAAAAAGAAAGAGAAAGGAAGAAATGGAGGAAGAAAAAAGGAAAGGAAAGAGAAAGGAAGGAGGAAAGAAAGGAAAAAGGGAAGGAAGAAGGGAAAGGGGAAGAAACTGAGGAAGGGAGAAAGAAAAAGGGAAAGAAAAAAGAAAGGAAAGGAAAGGAAGCAAGCTCTACAGTTCAGCTTCAGAGCATGGTGGCTTTGTACAGTTCAGAACCTGCTGCCTTCCCCACTTCACGCTCTTCCATTCAGACCAAATGGAAATAGTTGAACTAGGCAGCTCGTGACCCCGGGAGGCACTGTTGGGGTGGAACCAGACCTGTTTGGTGACTAGAAGGGGGCGAGACTAAGTTCTTCTCACACCCTCTCTAATTTCAGCCGGAGGCTACGCCTGCCACGCAGATTCCAGCCACACCTTCCCCATGCCTCCCTTCTGGGGAAGAGCTGCGGGGGGCGGCGCGGAGGCTTCGAGGACAGCAGCTGGAGGCACTGACTCGCGTGGCTCTGATGGAGCAGCGGGTGAAGGAGTTACAGCGCCAGAAGAAGGAATTGAGGATCGAGGTGAGGATGGGAAGCTCTTAGGGAATCAAGCCGTGAGGGAACCTGCAAGCCAAGACACCCGGTCCAGTCTAAGCTTTAGGCTCCTCATTGATAAGCAGGTGCTCAAAGCCCCAAGCCTTTTCCAGACTTCCCATCTCCCAATCCCTTCCTTCACTGGCTGCTGCACCCAAATTCTTGCTTTGTAGCCGGGCAGTGGTGGTGCACGCCTTTAATCCCAGCACTTGGGAGGCAGAGGCAGGCAGATTTCTGAGTTCGAGATCAGCCTGGTCTACAGAGTGAGTTCCAGGACATCCAGGGCTACACGGAGAAACCCTTTCTCGAAAAACAAAACAAAATATTCTTGCTCCCCCCCCACCCCCCGCAGATGGAGGTGGAGGTGGCCCTGCTCCGAGGTGAGCTGGCAGGGGAACGAGTGGCCGCTCGCCGGGAGGAGGAGCAGCTGCGGGAGCTGCTGGGCCAGCGGGTGGAGACCCAGCAAAGCAGCCAAGAACAGCAGGAGCAGGTTGGTGTGACCAGCGACTCCAATGTCATGTTCCTTTCTTCAGGGATGGAACATCCCCTGGTCGGACCTAATGGTTGTCCTTGTTCTTCAGAGAGATTGGGTTCCTGTTCCTCGTTCTTCCTCCTCTTTCCCAGACCTGATTTGGATGCCTGCTTACTGAGGTCTCTTTCTTGGCTGTCCCTATAATTTCACAGTTTAATGGTGTACTAGGAAACATTTCAAACCCTTAAAAATTGAATACTCAGTTGGGCTGGTGTCTTCTGCTCCTCGTCTTTAGTAGCAATTCATTTAATATCCTTCTGTCATCTCACCCAATTTTTCCCTGTCTCGATATCCCTGGATAATAGGAATCTAAATAAAACATGCAAGGCTGAGCCATGCCCCCAGCTCCTCACTGGGGAATTCTAGGCAGGGGCTCCACCACTGAACCACGCCCCCAGCCCCTCACTGGGGGATTCTAGGCAGGGGCTCCACCACTGAGCCACGCCCCCAGCCCCTCACTGGGGGATTCTAGGCAGGGGCTCCACCACTGAGCCTCGCCCCCAGTCCCTCACTGGGGGATTCTAGACAAAGGCAAGGGGATCTATCACTGAGCCTTATCCTCACCTTGTTCCAAGTTTTAAATGCTCATTGTAGAAGTCATATTACCTGTATATGTTTTAGCAGGTACCACAGAAAAATGAGAACTTTAGTGTGTGTGTGTGTGTGTGTGTGTGTGTGTGTGTGTGTGTTATTTGAGACTTGGTTTTCCTAAATAGCCCTGACTGGCCTTGAACCCATGATCTCTTGTCTTAGCCTCCTGAGTGCTGGGGTTATAGGTGTGCACTGGGCTGGAGTGTCATAATTAGTTATCTCAAGTCTTGTTTTGTCTCTCATGGGCCTAGTGGGCCTCCCCTACTTGTCTGCTTGCTTATTGCTTGTTGAAGAAACTAAGTCTTCTGGGTAATATTTTATGGTTTGTTTTGTGTTTTCAAGCTGGTATCTTACTATGTAGCTCTGGCTGGCCTGGAACTTGCTATATAGACCAGGCTAGACTCAGACCATTGGATTCACCTGCTTCTGCCTCTTAAGACCTTTGTTGTTGTTTTGGTTTGTTTTCTTGGGTTTGTTTGTTGTTGTTGTTGTTGTTGTTGTGTGTGTGTGTGTGTGTGTGTGTGTGTGGTTTTTTTGTTTTTATTTTTTAAGGCAGGGTTTCTCTGTGTAGCCCTGGCTTTCCACTTTGTAGACCAGGCTGGCCTTGAACACAGAGAAATTAGTCTACCTCTGCCTCCCAAGTGCTGGGATTAAAGGCATGTGCCACCACTGCATAGCATTTAAGGCCTTAAAAATTTTATTATTTATCTGTTTATTTGGTGTGTGTGTGTGTGTGTGTGTGTGTGTGTTTGTAACATGCATATGAGTGGTCTCTGATCCCTGAGGAAGGAGAATTCAGAACCCCTGAGGCTGGAGTTACAGGTTGTCTGCTGCCTGTCGCAAACTCAGCTCCTTTGCAAGAGTGGCAGTGCATACTCCTAACCTGTCCAGCACCGTTTTGTTTTTTGAGATAGTATCTCAAATAACCCTGGCTGGCCTTGAACTCTATGTGTAGCTGAGGATGACCTTAAACGCCTGTTTTTTCTGCTTTCATCTCCCAAGTCCTGGGATTTCAGGCAGCACTAGGCCCTGCTGAATTATGTGTTATCCTATAGCAAAAGCAGCTGGTGCTGCCTCCTCCCCATCTCCGTCCTCCTCTTCCTCCTCCACCCTACCCAGGGTCTGTAGCCCAGACTGGTGCTGGACTTGTTATGTTTGAGGATGACTTTGAACTACCTGGTCCCTTGACCTTTACCTCCCAAGTCCTGTAATTGCAGGCCTTTGTGATGACATCCGACAGGGATCTGAGTCTTTAGTTGGTAGGCAGGATGTGGCTGACCATGTGCCTGTGGGGCCAGTCAGTGCCCCCTCTGTTCTCTGGGAGCACATGGTCTCTTGGCTGAGGAGGAATGGTGAGATTACAGTGAGCTTTATGCCTCCCCACTGTGTCTGAGGGACATCAGCTCTGAGCGTTCAGACCTCAGTGAGTCACTCTGATCTTAAGACACTTTTATCTAAAGATGTTGACATCCTTCCAGGTCACGGTTTGGGTCCGTCTGAAAAAGTCTACACTACAGCTCTGTTGACACTGTCAGCTGTGTCTCTGTCTGTATGACCAGGAGCTGCCTCTCATCACCCTGACCCCTAATTTCTCTTGAGGTCTGGTTCTGTTTGTCTATGATTCTGGATTCTAGTCATTTTTTTCTCTTCAGACCCAGAGATCTGAGCCCTGAGCCTTTCTTCCCTCAGACCTAGGGCTCCAGGCCCTAGCCCTCCTCCCTCAGACCTAGAGTCTAAGCCCAACCCTCCTCCCTGAGACGTAGGGCTCTGGGCCCCAGCTCTCCTCCCTCAGACTCAGCAGTCCAAGGCCCTCCTCCCTCAGACACATGGGCCCAGCACCAGCCTTTCTCCCTCAGACCTAGGGTCCCTCAGTCTACGCTGCCCCTTACCTAGCATATCTGGAACCATCCTGGGAATCCCTCTTCTCCATAGTGTGATCTTGGTGTCCCTTCTAGCACCAGACCATAATCCTGCCCCTTGCCCTGCATGCCCCTACTCCTCCCCCTTGAGACCAATACTTGCCCTGCTCTCTCCTTCCTGTCTTCTCTCCTTATTTCTTTTCCATTCACACTTCCCAGGCTTAGCTCACGCTTGCACCTTCATTGCTGAAAGTCCTGAACATGGAGATCTTCTCTATGTTCAGATCTATGCTCTATGTTTATGTGGAGTCTTTCTATGACTCCACATTAACCCTAGTGATAACATTTGACCAAACCGACATGAACTATACATATGACATTCTCCATGTCATCCCTGACAACTGCATCAGATACACCTGGTCTGGGGGCATGGCTCAGTGGTAGAGCCCCTGCCTAGAATCCCCAGTGAGGGGCTGGAGGTGTGGCTTAGTGGTAGAGCCCCTGCCTAGAATCCCCCAGTGAGGGGCTGGGGGTGTGACTCAGTGGTAGACCCTGCCTAGAATCTCCCAGTGAGGAGCTGGGGGTGAGGCTCAGTGATAGAGCACCTGCCTAGAATCCCCCAGTGAGGGTCTGGGGGCGTGGCTCGCAGTGCAGCACTGGTATATCATACATATGATTCAATCCACTAGGCTGCAAAAAGCCTAAATAAATCAACAATAATAATAAAGAGCAGGGACGCCGGGCAGTGGTGGCGCACGCCTTTAATCCCAGCGCTTGGGAGGCAGAGGCAGGCGGATTTCCGAGTTCGAGGCCAGCCTGGTCTACAGAGTAAGTTCCAGGACAGCCAGGGATACACAGAGAAACCCTGTCTCAAAAAACAAACAAACAAACAAACAAACAAAAAATAATAAAGAGCAGGGAAGAAATGGAGTCCATGCTGCAAGTTCCCGTGTTGCACGACTCAGTGCCTCACAGTCCCCAGTTGAAACAGCTTTGTGCTCTGCTGGAGGGCAGGGCCTGAGGCTGGCCTACCTTAGCTCTCCATTTTCACACAGCATGACTGTGGTTTTACATTCATGCCTTCATTTGTCCCTCCCTCTCTCTCTACTCTTTCCCTTCTTCTCTCCTTCCCTTCCTCTCTCCCCCGTCCCTCTCTCCTTTCCAGCCCCCCTCACCCTCCCTTCTGGCTTCTCCTTTCTGTTTCCTATTCTTTGTCTCCCTCCTTTCCTCCCTCCCTTCTTACCTCCCACCCTTACTTCCTTTGTAAGGTCTGGCTCTATGACCCAGGTTAGCCTGGAACTTGCCATTCTCCTATCTCCACCTATCAAGTGCTGGGTTTATAGGCATATGCCACCTTATCTGGCTGTCTCTTGTTTCTTATACTGTTTCCTTGGTAACTCCTCTGGGGCAGGACCATAAAACAGACCTGGGGGTCCTGCTGTGAGGAGCAGACACCCCAGCAGGGCCTGGGTCCTGGTTGGGTTGTTTCCTCACCTGCATCCAGGTCCATAGTTTGCTTGTTCTCTCAGGAGCAGAGGCAGCTGAGCCAGGAGCGGGATCATGTGGAGAGTCTTCGCCAGAGACTTAGGGAGGCCCAAGGACAGCTGGATTCACAGCCGGAGGACCAGAGAGAGCGGCTCTCACAAGGGGTACAAGAGGTGAGGGCTCTTTAGACCTGCTTAGAAATGTCTGTCTTCCAGTAGGGCTCAAAAGTCTTGGCCCAGATCTCTTCCATCAGACCTAAGAGTCTAGGCCATAGCCCTCCTCCCTCAGATGTGAGGTTCTAGGCCCTAGTCCTCCTCCCTCAGATGTGGGTTCTAGGCCCCAGCCCTCCTCCCTCAGATGTAGGATTCTGGGCCCCAGCCCTCCTCCCTTGGGTCCATGAGTCCAGGCCCCAGCCCTTCTCCTGACCCAGAAGTACTGACCTGTCTTCTCCCTCAGATCTAGGGGCCTGGGTCAAGCCCACCAGCTCATTCCTTCCTCGGGTTTAGGGATCCAGTCTCCAGTCCCTTGTGTCCCCACCCTCAGATCAGAGAGCAGCTGGATGCAGCCCAACGTACCTATGAGGATCTGGAGTTCCAGCAGCTGGAGCACGAGAGCCGCGTGGAGGAGGAACGGGAAAGCCCTGACGTCCCAGCTCCGAACTCCAAGGTTCGGGAACTTCAGGCCAGTGTGGCCCAGCACAGGGTGAGTTGCCCAGACCAGCCTCCTTCTCCATCCTTGCAGCAGGACCTGGGGTGCATCCGTTGCTTTTTCTTATACTGTAACTGAAGATGGTGAAGGCCAATGTGCTCACATCATCTTTCCAACTTCATTCATAAAGGGAAAGTGCTGCTTTTTTTTAACTTTTAAATTGATTCATTATTTATATATGTGTCAGAGCATGCGTGCCTCCACATTCATGGAAGTCTGAGAGCAGGAGTCCATTCTTTCCTTTCACCATATTCCCTGGGATCAAACTCATGTCGTGAGGTTTGGCAGCAAGCACTTTTACCTTCTGAACCCTCTCGCTAGCCCCAGCCACTCATTCATTCTGTTAATTTTATGTTGAGAGTTTGGCCTTGTCCTGTGGGGACAAGCTTAGCGATACAGCTCAGCTCCCTACCCGTTTGTGGTTAAACAGTTCCCACTGGGGTCTCCTTCCCATGCCTCTCCCGGCAGTTTGTTCTCCTTTCTCCTTTCCTTCTGTTGGCTTCTCTTCTTTTCTCTTCTCTTCTCTTCTCTTCTCTTCTCTTCTTTTCTTTTCTTTTCTTTTCTTTTGAGACAGGGTTTCTCTGTGTAGCCCTGGCTGTCCTGGAACTCACTCTGCAGACCAGGCTGGCCTCAAACTCAGAAATCCGCCTGCCTCTGCCTCCCAAGCGCTGGGATTAAAGGTGTGCGCCACCACCGCCTGGCTCTTCTGTTGGTTTCTATCTGCATGGGGCCCAGGCTGCCTGGAACCAGCTGTGTAGCTGAGAATGACTTTAAACTTGTAATCCTCCTGCCTCAGACTTTGGAGTGCTGGGACAGCAGATGTGCTCTACCACACCCAGTTTTTGCTGAGGGTGGAACCCAAGACTTCAGGCCTCCCAGGCAAGCACTCTGCCAACTGTGCCACATCCCTGGTCCCTTTTGATTTTGAGATAGGGACTCTGTAGCCAAAGCTGGCCTAGGACTCACTATGTAGCTTAGGCTGGCCTCATATCTGAGGCAATTCTGCCTCAGGCTCTTGGGTGTTGTAATTACAAGTATGACTCCCCTTTCTCTGTTCTTTTTATTATTATTATTATTATCATTATCATTAGAGGTTTTTTTGTTTGGTTTGGTTTAGTTTGGGGTTTTTTGTTTGTTTGGTTGGTTTGGTTTGAGTTTTCGAGACAGCATTTCTCTTTTCTCTTTGTATCCCTGGCTATCCTGGACTCATTTTGTAGACCAGGCTGGCCTCAGATCTACCTGCCTCTGCCTCCCATATGCTGGAATCAAAGGCATGAAGGGATGCACCACCACTCCCAGTTTAAGGCTTATTTATTTACTTTTACTTTAAATATGTATGTATGAGGCTGTATGCGTGTGTGTGTGTGTGTGTGTGTGTGTGTATGTGTGTGTGTGTGTGTATGTATGTAGGAGCCCATGGAGGCCATAAGACAGTATCATGTCCCTTGGAGCCTGTTGTGGGTGCTGGGAACTGAACTTGGGTCCTCTGCAAGTCACTTTTACCTCCTGCACTCCTCTCTCTGGTCTTGATGAGTTTCTGGGTCTCCCTTAGCGTCAGTCACCAACCCTAGATGTCTTCTGGCCTCTGGCTTCCAAAAACCAAAGAGCTCCCAGGGGCTTAGTGACAGCTCTCCCACCCCAGTTCCTGAGGTATCTGAGGTGAGGGTGGGGATACAGGGCACCATGGGAGGGTAGCCTGGAGTCCCAGGCAGACAAGTGAATGAACAGAATGGGTGTCCCCTGCAGCGCCGCATCCAGGTCTTGGAGGAACAGCTCAGGTCTCTGGGGGAGCAGATGGCTGCCGAGAGCTGGGGGCTGAGCAGGAAGAAGGAGGAGGCTGTTCAGGCTCTTACACAGGTGCGTTTCTCCCTGCCTCACCCCCTCACCTCCCAGCTCTGGGCGCCCAGGTAGTTCCCAGAGTCAGATGCTCTATGGGTGTGGCCCTTCTGCCTGTGTTGTGAGGTGAGGTATCGCCAAGACCCCTCCCTCTCCCTCTCCTAGGAACGGAGCCGGCTGTTCGAGCTCAATTGCCTGCAGGGAACTTGTGGTGGGGACTTCTCTGAGCCCGACCAAGCACTCACCAAGGTAGGGGATTTCCTGTACCTGCTGCTGGTCCTCCTCCTTCAGAACGGGCACCAGCCTCTTACACCTTCAAGAAGCAGGAGTGTGAGCTTATGGCCCCTCCTCCCTCAGACTTGAGTCTAGGCCCCAGCTCTTTTTTCTCAGACCCTCCTTTAGACCTCAGAACAAGGAGTCTAAACCCTAGCTCTCCTCCCTCAAGAGTGGGGGGAGTGTGGGGTGTGGAGTGTAGGGTGGGGGTGGGGGTGTAGGGAGGATTAGCACCAGCCAAAGAACTGGCTCTCTATGCCCATAGCCCTGGCTCCCGCTGGGAGACTGAGCAGTGAGGACTGTGTTTTGGCTCTCTTGTGATCAGATCTTTGCTTTTCCACCTGAGAAATGGACTGGTATTGGCAGTCTGGTGCTAGAGCATCTGTGAACTGTCAGTGCTCTGTGTGTGTGTGTGTGTGTGCGCGTGCGTGTGTGCGCTCCCTGAAACCAAGCCCCTACTGTGCATCCATGTGTGATCTGTCTGCATGTATGTCAGTGCACCACATGCATGCCCAGTGCCCAAAGAGGCCAGAAAAGGGCAGTGGATCCTCTGGGCCTGGAGTTACAGATGGTTATAAGCCTCCATATAGGTGCTGAGAATCAAACTTGGGTCCTCTGGAAGAGCAGTCTGTGCTTTTAACCACCCAACGGCTTGTCTAGGTCACTGATGCCACCTCCCTAGCCTCTCCCCCTTACCCCCTGCCCAACCCTACTCCCGACTTTCCGTAACCGTTGCTCTCTCTTCCTAGCTGCTGTTCACACAGAAGACCGACCGTCAGCTGCTGGTGCTGCAGGACCCCACTGCTCATGCTGCCGCCAGCTCCACCTCTTCCTGCCTCTTCTCCGTGCACAGCTCCCTGCAGGTGCTACCCCCTTCTCTCCCCGCCCCCCCGTTTGCGCATGTGGACACTGGGGAGGGAGGGGCTGGCAGCAGAGGTCCATCAGGAACCTTCACAGGTGCTCTCTGCCTAGGGATGAGGGAATGGGAGGATGGATAGGGAAACTTGCTCACAAGATACTAGATTAGATGATCGAATCTATTCTTATTATTAATCTTTTTGCATAACACCATGTCTCCCATGCAAGATGACAGCCTGTAACCTAAGAGTAAAATTTAAGAGTGACCAACAGGCTACTTTAATGAGGTCTTCTCTCTCTGCTCCTCCTGGTCCAGCAGTCTGCAGTCCAACAGTCAGTTTCATATATATATCACTCACACACACACACACACACACACACATACACACACACACGAGGGTCTGATGTCCTCAGATTCCGGAAGAGGGCATCAAATCTCCTAGAACTGGAGTTACAGAGGGTTGTGGGTCAAACCCAGGTCCTACGGAAGAGCAGCCAGTGCTCTTAACCACGAAACCATCTCTACAGCCCTGTTGATCACTTTTTGTTGTTGTCAATATTTGTTGGTGATTTGTTTTCCCTTTTGAGAATAGTGTACTCAGTTGATTAGCCTATTCTTATTTGGCAGAATTGGGTTTCCTTGGTGTGTGTGTGTGTGTGTGTGTGTGTGTGTGTGTGTGTATTCTAAAGCCTGTAAAGCCTGGACACAGGGTCTATCTGAAGTACTGCTGGAGCGATAGCCCTGTTCTGTGGCTGCCTCTTCACTCTGCTGTTCTTGCCTGCTGCACAAAGGCTTTTTAATTCTACAAAATCTTGTTTCTCGGTCCTCGGAATTATTCCCTGTGCTGTTTGAATCCTATTCAGAAAGTTTTTGTCTATGCCTGTATCTTGAGTATTTTCCTCTAGCATTCAAAATGGCTAAGGTTTCATTTTAGACTGGTTTATCTTATTTTATGTGTATGAGTGTTCTGCCTGTGTTTATGTGTGTGTTACACATGCATGCAGTACCTGTGGTCGCCAGAAGAGGGAGGAGTCATATCCTCTGGAACTGGAATCGTAGATGGCTCTGAGTGGGCGCTGAGAATTGAAACTGGGCTCTCTGGAAGAGCAGTCAGTGCTCTTAACTGCTGAGTCATCTCTGCAGCCCACTTATTTGTGAGGGTCTCACGCTGTGGGCCAGGCTGGTGTCCTGTTTGCACATCCTCCCACATACTGGAAAACGTCTTTCATGTGCGTTTAATGGTTCATGATTATAATCTCAGCACTCAGGAGGCAAAGGAAGGAGGGAGACCGAAGCTAGCCTTGGCTACATAGAGAGAGATGCTGTCTCAAAATAATAAAACTAAAGCCAGGGGAGGTGACAGGCTCCTGTAACTCCAGCACTTAGGAAGTGGAGGGAGGATTGTGAATTTGAGGCTAGCCTGAGCTACAGCAAAATTTAGGGCCAGCCTAGGCTACATAACAAGATCCTATCTCTGAATGGATAAGTAAGTAAGTAAAAACTAAAATGAAAGAAAACAAATAATCCCTAGGTAACACTTTAAAAAAAATGAATGCGGCACATTGTATTTATTTATTATTTTAAAGATTTATTTATTTTATGTATATGAGAGCTCTATCTGCATGTACAACTGAAGGTCAGAAATGGTTATCAGATCCCATTATAGATGGTTATGAGCCACCAGGTGGTTGCTGGGAATTGAACTCAGGACCTTTGGAAGAGCAGCCAGTGCTTTTAACCGCTGTTCCATCTCTTCAGCCCTCTAGATGACTCTTAACCCCCAGTGGTCATGCTTTGCCAGTAGCTAGTGTGCTGTCTTGTTTTGGCAGTTTCTGTCAGTGGTATATTGGGCCTGGGGATACAGAACCATGGCTAGCTATATGAAGTTGGGTAGATATTGGCCACTAAAAAAATGTTTTTGAGACAGGTTCTCATGTAGCCCAGGCTAGCCTCAAATGTATTGAATAGCTCCTGGGTGCTAGGATTAGAGGCACGTGCCACCATGCTCAATTATACGTGATGCTGGGGGTCAAACCCAGGGCTTTGTTGAGCCAGCAGTCTACTGAGAAACATCCCCAGACCCTTAATTTTTTTTCTGATGCTGGGAGTTAAAGTTAAGGCCTTGGTCCCCTGAGATGGCACAGTTAGCTGGAGGCTTTCCTATGCAGTACTCTGTAACCGCTAGCCTCATGTGCACGGGGCTCCATGTATGCTGAGTCTGTGGTGAGCTGAAGCACAGTGTTATGGTAAAAGGGCCCGACAGAGCAGGGGCTGCTCACTCCTAACAACCAGGAAGCAGAGAGCACAAGAGTGGGTGGGGAGATAAACCTGCTTCTGCAGAGAGACACCATCTCTTGTTGGTGTGTGCGATCCTGTTTATGTGTGTGAGGATGCACATGTGGATGCCAGAGTTAACCTCTGCTATCGTTCCTCTGCTATCTGCTCCAAGGAGCTGTCTACCTTGTTTGATTTGTAGCCAGATGTGGTGGTACACACCTTTAATCCCAGCACTCCAGAGACAGGCAGGTGGATGTCTGTGAGTTTGAGACTATCTTGATCTACTTGGAGAGTTTTAGGCCTCTGGAAGTGCTGTATGTATTCTTAGCCATCACTCAGTGCCCCTGACCCCTAAATGTATGTGTGTCTGTGCCTGGGTGGGTATGTGCACATGAGGGCAGTACCCACAGAGACCAGAAGAGGGCGTTTGATCCCCTGAAAGTGGAGTTACTGGTGGTTGTGGGCTGCCAGACATGGATGCTGGGAACTAAATTTGGGTTGTTTGCATGAACAGTAAGTGCTCTTAACTTCTGACCTGTCTCTCCAGCCTCCCCCTGCCCCTGATTTTTTTTGTTTTTTTGTTTTTGTTTTTTGTTTTTTTTTTGTGGCAGGGTCTCTCACTGGGTTCTGAGGTTTACAGATCAGGCTAGGCCAGTAATATCCAGGTATCCATCTGTTTCTGCCTCCCCAGAGGCCGCCACATCTGATTTTCTTTCTCATATTTGTTTATTTATTGACTGGGATGGGGGGTGGGATGCATGATTAGGCGTACCCTGAACAGCCGGCGAGAATCATCATCAGTCTTCTGCTGCTGCACAGGACTTGAACTCGGGCATTAGACTTGGTGGCCTGGGCTTGAGCCAGCTTGCTGGACTATGACTCCCTACATGGGTGGATGTCTGGTTCTCATGCTTACATGCAAACTCTTTCTGAGTTTTGTCGCCAGCCTTGTTCACTACACAGGGCCAGTCTTGCAGTTTGCACCATCTCCAAGTGATGCCATCAGATCAAGAATGCACTAACGGGTTAATTGGCTGATAGCATTGGTCTTTTCCATCCACTCACACCCACAGCGCACAGCTGTCAGTGAAGCCATTATCCTAAGCACCTCTGGGGCAGCTTACCTTACAAACACAACCTTTGTGTGTTTTCAGGGGTCGATTGGCCTCCAGAGGACTGGAAGCCTGCCCCGGAGGAGGGGAGACAGGGCCAGCCAGAGGGGATCCTCCCGACCTTTGTCTCTCCACTGTACAGGTGAGGACCC
Source organism: Mastomys coucha (assembly GCF_008632895.1). Classification (NCBI taxonomy): domain Eukaryota; kingdom Metazoa; phylum Chordata; class Mammalia; order Rodentia; family Muridae; genus Mastomys; species Mastomys coucha. The sequence continues at coordinate 18,529,512 of NW_022196904.1, forward strand.
TTCTGTTCCCCTCCTGCCCCCACCCTCAGCCATCCTGGGCAGAGGATGGAAAAATTGCTTGGGTGTTGGCTG
>NW_022196904.1:18529870-18548468 GCF_008632895.1 Mastomys coucha
TGGAAGGAGGAGAGGGAGGAGGAGGCCAGCTGAGGTAACCATCATATCTCTACTTTGTTCACCTAGACACTCAGTGCTTCACCCAGACATTGCACACATGGAGCGACTCCTGAAGCAGGCTGTGGCTGAGAGGGAACGGCTGCTCAAGGCTAGGGTGAGACCCCAGGACCCGCTCCTTAGAAAGGGACGTTTGACCCCACTCCTTTACATGCACAAATCCAGACCCAGCCCTCCTCCCTCAGACTCCGGGCTCCAAGTATGAGTCCTCCTCCTTCAGACTCAGGAGTCCAGAACCCAATCCTCCTCCCTCAAACTCAGGGCTCCAGGCACCAGTCCTCCTCCTTCAGACTCAGGAGTCCAGGCCTGAGCTCTCCTCCCTCAGATCCCTGTATCTACAGTGGTCCAGCCCCAGCCCCCTTATTCAGACATTTCTCTGTCTTACGGGTTGGGATCCTGCTTGATTCTCCCTCACAAATCCACAGGAAGGGATGAGAAGCCGAGAAAGTTCCAGCCCTACAGTTCCGGCCATTATGGTTAGTCCCCTCTGTCCCTTCTGGGTGCTTTTGCCTCTTGACTTTTGCCTTTTATTATACGCCACTGTCTCCTGTCGTCCAACCAGAAGGGTCCTGCTTGACCCTTGAAGAGAAGTCCAATGATTCCCATCCTACTCGGGTTTCACTCCCTCGTGCATGGTCTTTGCTTAGGTAACTGACTCCATCTCTCTCTCTCTCTCTCTCTCTCTTTTTTTAAAGATTATTTATTTCATTTATATGAGTAAACTGAAGAGGGCATCAGAAACCATTACAGATGGTTGTGAGCCACCATGTGGTTGCTGGGAATTGAACTCAGGACCTCTGGAAGAGAAGTCACCTGAGCTTTCTCTGCAACCCCATCTTTTTTTTTTTTTTTCCTTTTTTAACTATTTATTTGTTTACGAAAGTTGTGTGTAGTTAGGCAGGCAAGCAGGGGCCACAGTGCACATGTGGAGGTCAGAGGACTTGTGGAAATCACTTCTCAACTTCCACTACGTGGGTCCCAGGGTTGGAACTCACACCATCAGGGTTGGTGGCAAGCGCTTTTTCCCAGCTGGGTGATCTTTCCATCCCCCTGTTCTTGTATTCTGTATGCTTAGCTTGCTTTGCAGTCTGTGTGTTAGTCACAAGCTGTGCCCTGAGCTACGAGCTATGATCCCAGGTCTTTCTCCTCCTGTCTTTTCCTTCCTGTCCATATGCCAGTAGCTATTTCAGCTGTTATTATAGACAAAGAGTAAACATTTGTGGCAGTTTAAAAAAAATTAATTATAGAAAGACTCAGGAGATGTAGCACTGAAGCCCAAGTACTATCACCTGCACTACATAAACTAGTTGTGGTGATTTATGCCTGTAATCTCAGCACTTGGGAGGTAGAGGCAGGAAGATCATCAGAAAGTCAAAGATTGTCTTCCACTATAGAGCCAGCATGGGCTACAAGAGACCCCCCACCCCCCGACTCAGTAGAGCCAGGGAGCAGGAAGGGCGTTGTATCCTTCAGGGTTGTTCTGCACAAACTTGTCTTCATTAAAAATGCAGCACTGGTAACATCATTTATTAAAGAGCCCCTGTGGAGTACCTTGTGTGTCCCCGTGTGCTCGGGTGCATGGACAAGCATGTGTCTGAGATTCGCGCCTCCATGATCAAGGGCTGACTGGTGGGGTGGGTGCTGAGCTGCCCCATGTTCACTGTAGGGAACTGGGGCTCGGGTGGACAGAGTCCATGAAAGTGGCACACTCAGGAGGGTAAAGTTCACTGTTCTAGTCCTGCCTCACAAACTTTGTGACTGACGGGACTCATCTGTCAAATGGAGACTTTTTCTTTGGTTTTGGTTTGGCTTTTGAGGTGATCTTTGTAGCCCAGGCTGGTTTTGAACTCACTATGAAGCTGAGATTAACCTTGAACTTCTGATCCTCCTACCTCTACTTTGCCAGTGCTGAGATGACAGGCCGTGCACATTCTCTGCTTTTCCTGCTTTTAATCAGCGTCTATAGCCCTCGAAATCATGACAGTCCTGCCTCAGCCTCCCCGGTGAGCCACACACGCCTGGCTTCACGATGGTGGGTGTTAGTATCATTGCAAAGGCTGTCTAGTCTGCAATCCCTCTCTTTGCTCAATGACCCCCTTCTCTGTGCCCTGCAGGCCCCGCCCCCGCCCCCACCCCCACCACGCCCTCCAAGTCCCCAGGTCCTGGACCTCCCACAGCACCTGGAACGCTGGGGCCACAATCCGGAAAGCTGCCCCCACTTGCGGGTGTCCGGGGGCTGCTGTCGTGGGCCCCTGGTGAAGATGGGCGGCCGCATCAAAACATGGAGGAAACGCTGGTTTTGCTTTGACCAGCAGGCGCGCCGTCTGGCTTACTATGCAGGTAAGTAAGCTAGGAGGCCAGGCAGCCAGGCAGCTTCAAGCCAGGGGTTGGAAAATCAAGACCCGCCCCCTCCCCGCCCCCACTTTCCCGCTGCCACTAGGACCCAGGGGTTAGGCTCCCAACCCCTTCCGTACACTCGGGAGTCTAGGTTAAAGCCATTCTGTCCCGTAACACGACTCCCAACCCCCTCCTCCTAAACCACCCAGAATCCCTGCTTCTAATCACTAACACAGAAGAGTTTGGATCAGTTCTGGCCCCAGACAGTGACCCACCCGCTCGAACACCTGGAGCCCAGGCCATCCTTTCCGGAGGGACCCAAGTGCTCCAGCACTTCTGTCCCTGGACCCATCTCCAGGCTTATGTAGTCTCTAGACCTGTGTGTCTCGCATCTAGCATAGACATCCACCTCCCTCCAGCCTTAGGGTTACCACATTGTCCTAATCTATACTAGAACCCAATGGCCCCAGTACACACACACACACACACACACACACACACACACACACCGGTCTCTAACTAGATCTGTTTCCTCTCTTTCTTCCCACCAGACAAGGAAGAGACCAAGCTCAAAGGTGTCATCTACTTCCAGGCCATTGAGGAAGTGTACTATGACCACTTACGCTGTGCCTTCAAGGTGACCCCTGCTCAGTGCCACAATGCCCTCCTGCTGAGGACTGTGGCCAAACCTCAGCCTATCTCTAGGTCACCCAGGGGAAAGCCGCTCTTGCTACACTCATGGTCCAGCTCTGGTTTAGCATAATGCTTGTAAGCCCAGCACTCAGGAGGCAAGGGCAGGAGGGTCTCAAGCTGGAGGCCTGGGTTATAAGGGAGACAAAATGTAAAGGCCGAAGGAGATGTTGGCAGCTGATACTTAGAATCTTCTTTGGAAAGGAGCCAACCATGGTTAATTGGTTGGTTGGTTTTCTTTTTCTTTCCATCTATCTATGTCTATCTATCTATCTATCTATCTATCTATCATCTATCTATCTATCTATCTATCTTAGTCAGGGTTTCTCTGTGTAGCCCTGGCTGTTCTGGAACCAGCTCTGTAGCCCAGCCTGGCCTCGAGCTCACAGAGATCCATCTGCTCTGCCCCCTGAGTGCTGGGACTAAAGGTGTGCGCCACTACCGCCCAGCTGTTTGTTTTAAAATACATCTTATAGATTTTTTTTATGTCACATGTATGATGTCTACAGAGGTCAGAGGAGGTCATCAGAGCCTCTGGAATTGACATTACAGATGATCGTGAGCACCATGTGGGAACTGGGAACTGAACCTTAGTCTTCTGCAAGAGCAGCCAGTGCTCTCAGCTGCCAAGCCATCTCTCCAGCCCCCAGCTATGGGTTTTTAAAGACCAAGTTGGAATCCCAGCTGATTTAAAACAAAACAAAAACCCCAAATGGGTACATTTCAGCCGCTTCCCTTGGGACTAAAACCATAATGGCTATAAGAAGGGGTTTACCCATTTGCTGGTCAGTAAATGGGCTCCAGCTGGGAATGGTGTACTCTCAGCCCTCAAGAGGCTGAGCAGCAAGTCTAAGGCTAGCCTGAGCTACGAAGTCAAACCCACTTTAAAAAAAAAAAAAAGAGGCGGGGTAAAAACGAAAATAAAAATTAAAAAGCCAGGTATGGTGGCACACACCATTATCCCCACACTGAGGTGCCAGAGACAGGTAGATATCTGAGTTCGAGGCCAGCTTGGATGAATTCCCGGCCAGTGGGTGAAATCTTGTCTGGGGGGGTGGGAAGAAAAGGGAGCGGGCATTCTAGCTCGGTTTAGAAAGACAATCGTAGACATCGATCCAACCACCCTCTCTCCTTGCTTATTCCAGAGCCCCAGCCCTCGCCTGACCTTCTGTGTCAAGACCTACGAACGCCTTTTCTACATGGTGGCGCCCAGCCCGGAAGCCATGCGGATTTGGATGGACGTCATCGTGACAGCTGCGGACGAAAACCACGCCCCCTGACCCCCTGAGCGGCCCCGCCCTCTGAGAAGGGCGGTCCCCGCGAGCTGCGTCCCTAGACGCACCTTCCGGCCTCCGAGGCCCCGCCCACTGCAGGCCGCTCTCGGCCCCGCCCCTTCGCCCTTCTGGGATCTCTGCAGCCGCTCCAGCTCAGCTGGCCTGAGCCACGGGGGTCTGGGCTGCCGGCGACAGCATCGCCAGGCCCTGGAGGCCCCGCTTGGGGGCAGGAGGAAGATGACAGGGGCGGAAGGAACTATTTATTGGTGCTCCTCTGATACTGAATTAAACACGGTGAAAAAAAACAGGGTTGCTGGTGTGAATCCCAGCGCTGAAGTCCTTCCCCCGCCCCACGCCCTCCCTCCACCCCCACCCCGGGTCCTAAGGGTTTTCCCTGATAGAGACTTTCCACCCCTAAGGTCGTGCATGGATGGGAGAAGAGATGGGCAGACTAGAGGCCTTAATCTTCTGTGACTTGGGGTTTTTAGTATGTAGATTTATCTGCCTCTATGCATTTTTTTGACCAGCTGGTCAAACAGGTTCTAGAAACTTCTCTGCGTCCTCGGTCCTGAATTTTCCTTAGGGTTTCCCCCTCTGCTGTCTTCCCTTTCTAAGGTTTTAGTTTAGTGGCCCCACCTGAAAGTCCTCCATTCTGATTCCCAGATGACCCACCCAGGCACTTCCTTTTGATCCCTCCCATCCCGCCCTGTAGTTCCCAGTGACACCTGTCATTCCATAAGAGTTAGACAAAAGGGAGAAGGGCCTTTGCCACCTCTGGGTCATTGCTTATACAATTTGTTTAGGTACTTGGCCCATTTCGGTTCCTAACTTATATGAGGCATGTTCTCTCCTCTTCCAGGAAGCCCTCCCTGGTTGTCTTGGCTGAGTCACATAGTTCAGCTAGCCCATCCTTATTGCAATCTGGCTATTTTATCCTGGCCTTGACTGCCCTGGGTCATTCCTGGCAACAGTTCTCCTGCGCTGTCTCATCACTAGTGTGCCCTTGAATACTAGTGGTATTGAACTGGGTTTAATGCCTGAATCAGTTTGTGAGAAAGTGATTCTGAGGATGATGGATAGCTGCACATCAGAAAACTTCTTGGGCTGTTGTCTCTCTCTTCATTGTTTAGGTATCATCTGGGGTGTCCCCCTAGCTGGCCCCCCAGGCAGAATTCGATGCCCATGAAGCAGCCAGCTTTAAGAAATCTGGTGGTCAGAGTAGCCCACGGGTCTCGAAGAGCCTGGTCTTAATTTAGATTTAAATTGTGTTTTCTAAGTCAAATGTGGGAAACAATGGAGTGAGCCTGCCTGGCCTCAGGAGAACCAGAAACCCATTCCAGACAAGGCCCCAGGCACATCGAGGCTTGCATCATGGCTGCCTCTGACAAGGCCTCTGTTTATGTGGGAACCCCTCTCTGGATCCTAGGCCAAGTGAGTGAGGAGCTTCGGGGAGTAGATCGCCCCAGGGACCTGGCCTAGCAGGCACCAGGCTCTGAGTTCCATCTCCAATACAGCAAAAGTGAAGATTGCCAGAAAACAAATGCATAAATAACATGCAAATAAACAAGTAAACAAATATGCAAATCAACCAAACAGCCTCCTGTTCCCTGGGTCCTGGCCCAGCTCAGGTCAGGAGCCCAAATCCAGGCAGGCCTGAGCAGGAGCGGACTCCCCACCCTGGGTCCCACTCCCTCCCAAGATGCTCGCTTTTCTGGTCTGACCAGTCAGCGTTCCTCCCCTGAAACTCTTCCCACGCTCCTGGGGCCTGTGGGGCCTCCTGAGCCACAGGCAGGCCAGTATCACTGTCAGCTAGCCACTGAGACTTCTATCTCTCTCAAATAGGTTTGCAGACCTACTTGACAAAAGGAGTCCTCCAGAGAGGGAGAGAAAGTTATCTGGAGTCACTCAGTGAGATTCAACTTTCAGCCTTTCCAGTTCTGGACTCCACTCCTCACTCCCTGTACCACCCTTTCCCTATACGATAAAAAGGACACTTGGAGCCACATCCTTAATCCCAGCACTTGGAAGGCAGAGCCAGGCAGAACTCTGTGAGTTCGTGGCCAGCTTGGCTATAAAGTAGGACCCTGTTTAAAAAACAAACAAAAACAAGCCAAATCTTTTAAATAATACCTTGGAGTCTCGGAGAGAACATAAATTCAGGGTCACATAGTCAAGGTGTAGGGCTGGGATCCTGAGGCGGAGGCAGCACAGCTGAAGCCAGTTTTGAATGAATCACAAGAATCGCTCACTTTCTCTCTGAGTCTTCCCTGGATGACAGGTGACCCCACCTAAGTGACCGAGGTGCTTGTCATTGTTGGGAACAGGGGTGCTGGGCAGCAGAGATCTCTCTGAACACAGCTGCCCTTTCCCACCATAGTCTGGGCTTCTGGGGCTGACCGCCCGTCCACTGGCCTATGGAGAAGAGTAGCTTTCTATCTGTGACTCAGTTTCCCCCTCTTAGGAATGGCTACTGTGCTCCCCTCTTCTCAACAGGCTGCTTATAAAAGGACTGGTATATTCTCTCTCTCTTTTTTACAAAGTGTACTCTGTTTATTATTGTGTGTACATCTGAGCACACGTGGAGGTCAGAGGATGTGTTCTCTCCCACAACGCGGGTCCTGGGAACCAAACTCAGGTTGTCACGCTTGGTGGTGAGCGCTTTTACCCTCTAATCAATCTCCAAGGTCCACCATTTTGTAACCCAGACTGGCCTTGAACATGCAATCCTCTTGCTTCAGCCTTCTGAGTATGGGGATTATGGGCCTGCATCACGCCACAACATCCTGCCTAGGAGACAGCCAGAACCAAAGACCTAGGGACTATCAATAATCAATATAAGTATTAGCCAATACTATCACCATCTATTTAAGTTATGAAAGCTAAGGCTTTTGCAGCACCGAAAACCGCTTGAAGCTTTTCACGTACATCTGACATTGGTCCCAGAGCAGCCTCTGACGAAAGTCTACCATTATGGTCTCCATTAAACACGTGAAGGACATGGAGGCATAGAGCAGGTGATTCACACACACATCTGGGACCTCAGTTTGGGGAGGAAGAAGAAGGAGGACGGTTGGGGCTTGCTGGCCGACAGCCTCATTCTAGATTCAGTGAGAGACTCTGTCTAAAAGGAGTAAGGTAGAGAGTGATGTGGAAGGACACGGGACATCCCCTCTGACCTTCACAGTATGAGCAAGGGTGTGTTCACTTGCAGACAGGTGTGTGTATGCATCCTTCGTGTGCATGCACACACACACACACACATACATACATACATACACATATGTACACACACATACACACATATACATACATATACACATACAAACATATATACATATGTACACACACATATATACACATATACATATACATATTAGCACATACACATACATTCACACATACATATATACACATGCATATACACATACAAACATACATACATACACACATACATATACACTCATACACACCCATATGAGTGTATACACATATACACACAAAAAAAAGATAAAACAAAAGGTAAAAAGAGATCTGGTGATGTAACTTCAGGGTAGAAGTTGCCAAGTATGTATGATATCCAGGTTTCATACTCAGTATAGTCAACAAACAAAACAAAACAACCTTGTGCCACAAAACAAATGAAAAAAATAAAATAAAATAAAACTGAGCAACCAAATAAACAAAACAGCAAAGCCCAGAAGAGACTCTGAGAGTGACATTAAAGGCCTATGGAAACAGCTGAGCTCACGTTCCACTTCTGCTACTCCCAAGCTTCTCCCAGCCTCGATTTCCTCTTCTGTGAAATGGGCTCCGTTTTCCCTTTGCAGAGCTGTTGTGGCCTAAGAAGTGCTGAGCACAGAGCTACTGTTCTGTGACAACAGAAGCGTTCCTCACCTTAGGGGAGAGCACTAGAAACACGTAGACTGCTGTTCTGAATAGTTTCTGCTCCACTCTTGGGTTTTATTACCATTCGTGTCATGGTTATCATTATTGTTAGAGAATGGAATTTATAACAAGAAAGAGCAGAAAATGGACTTAGAAACCTCCTGCTTTCCCTCCCTCTTTTCTTTTATATGCTGGGGATTCATGAATGCTAAGGAAGAGATCTACCACTGAGCCACGCCCCCAGCTCCTCACTGGGGGATTCTAGGCAGGGGCCCTACCACTGAGCCACACCCCACCCCCTCACTGGGGGATTCTAGGCAGGGGCTCCACCACTGAGCCACATCCCCAGCCCCTCACTGGGGGATTCTAGACAGGGGCTCTACCACTGAGCCACACCCCCAGCCCCTCACTGGGGGATTCTAGGCAGGGGCTCTACCACTGAGCCACATCCCCAGCCCCTCACTGGGGGATCCTAGGCAGGGGCTCTACCACTGAGCCACGCCCCCAGCCCCTGACTGGGGGATCCTAGGCAGGGGCTCTACCACTGAGCCATGCCCCCAGCCCCTGACTGGGGGATCCTAGGCTGGGGCCCTACCACTGAACCACACCCCAGCCTCTCACTGGATTCTAGGCAAGCACTGTACTGCTGAGCTACACGAAGCTGAGCCACACCTTTAGGCTTCCCTCCCATTTGATTCATCAGTAATCCCTGGTAGGTTTTAAGAGGTTCTTCCTCTTAAAAATGTTCTGGATTCCTTTTTTCCTATGTCTCTCCAGTGTCTCATGAAGCTGACCTAGAACTTGCTTTGTAGCTTATGAAGGCCTCGAACTCTGCGTGTATCATGTGCTGGGATTCCAGGCTGGATGGCTACTCCTGGCTAGAGAGACACATTTATAATGATATGGACTCCCGTGTGGTGGTTTGGGCGGCAGTTCCAGGAAGCAGGGTTTTGCTCTGTGCTGGGTCCTGTCACAGAACAAGCACAGAGTTAGAGTCTTCGTGGATCTGATTTTTGATGCAGGAAGAGCAAAGCTAGGCTTAAACCGTAACTTCCAGTAACATAATAACCTGAACGACTTACCAGAATGTGGGCTTGTGGAGTCACATCATGATTGGTGTAATGATCTTGTTTGTTCCTTGTGTATAGGCATAGTCACACGGGTAGTCTTGCTTTTGCGTAGACCATTCATGGTCACAGGCAGCCCTGGCCTAGGTCAGGGTGCTCTGAGATTACTCATGTCCACTGCAAGCGCATGGCTCCTACATTAACAGGGACAGCTCCTGACAGTTACTGGTTGGTTCCTTTTTCCTCCTCTCTGTGTCCCCCCACCCCCATGCCCCAGACAAGATCTCATACAGCCCAGGCTTGCCTCAAATTTCCTATGGGGCTGAGCATAAGCTTTACCTCCTCCTGCCTCCACCTCCAACGTATTCATTCCCCCCCACCCCCCCCAGCTCTGGGGATAGAATCTGGGCTCCATTCATGCCAGGCAAGCCAATGAACTCTCTTTTCTCATTTCGAAAATGGCCCAGTGGCTCTGGTCTTCCTGACTCCTTTGTGAAGCCTGGAGGGAAGTTTGAAATAGGGTCTCACTATGTAGCCCAGGCTGGTTTCAAACTCAATGCAATCCTACTGTCAGAGCTTTCTGAGTCTGGGATTTTTAAGCATGAGCCTTTATACCCAGCTCTCCCTTCCTCCCTCTCCCACCCCGCACCCCTGCCCCTTCTTTGTTCTTATTACTCTTGACTTCTCTAAGGCTCATTTGTATAGGCTCTGTGATTCTGTCTCATTACATTTATTTATTCACTATTTAGAGGGTATGTTGTGCTACAGATATGTGGAAGGCAGAAGATAGCTTTTAGGAATCAATTTTTGCTTTTCCCTTTCTGCGATGTGGGTCCCAGGGATCCAACTCAGGCCCAGGTTTGGAGACAAGTGGTTTTAGATGCTGAACGTTCTCATCCCGCCCCACCCCTCTAGATACAGCCCAGACTCAGGTCAAACTTTGTCCTGTCTCGGCCTCCTACGAGCTAAGACTATAGGACTGTGCCACAAGGCCCAGGCCCAGCTTCCTCGTGTTTTTCTTGAAGAATGATGTACTTCCAGTGAGGTTCCTAAGTATACAGCTCAACAATTCTGTATGTCACAGGCACATACACACAAGGCCACCCTCCCTAGATGGAGATAGAAGAGGTACCCTCTGGGATAAGACTCACTTAGAGGGAACCTTTGTTCATTTTCTAAACCAACCCATTTATTTCTGTGGGCTAGTTTGGTCTGGCTCAGAACTCCATATGAACAAAGTTACACTGTGAGCTGCCTGACTTGTCTCTTTGAGTCACTGTTTTAAAGATCCATCTATGTAGCTGTGTATACCACCCACTGAACCTTTCCATTGCTGAGCAATGGTGCATGGGTGAAGGGACCACTTTTGGTTTTTCCTTTTGTTTTATTTATTTATTTACTTTAGTAAGACGATACTGGGGATGGAACCCGGGGTTTCATTCATGCTAGGTAAATGCTCTACCACTAAACCTTAAGTACTATCTGATCTTTCACTGTGAGATTCTAGGCAGGGGCTCTACCACTGAGCCACACCCCCAGCCCCTCACTGGGGGATTCTAGGCAGGGGCTCTACCACTGAGCCACGCCCCCAGCCCCTCACTGGGGGATTCTAAGCAGGGACTCCACTGCTGACCCCTAGGCACTATCTTAGCTCTCCAGTCACTTTTTTCCTTTAAATTTAAAGGACTTATTGCAGTGCCCAGCACACATGATAGGTGTTCAAGAATCAAGTATGCAATGTATTTTGATTCTATATACCTTTCCCATCACCTCTCAATAGATACCTGATACTATTTCCCAGCTTAACCATATTGAAAAGTCTACTCACTTCTCAATTCCAACTCTGCATGTAGCCCTTTATCCGGATTCCTCCGGAGCCTTAATCTCTTGTAAATTATAACAGAGTTGTTTGTTTTGGCTTTTTGAGATAAGATCTCTTTCTATAGTTCAGTAAGGCCTGGAATCACAGTGCCTCAAACTCATGGCAATCCTCCTGCCTCAGCTCCGTGAGTGCTGTGATTACAGGCATGAGTCACCATGTCTGACTTGTAAATAACAGTTTTCCCAATTGTTTAATTAATATCTGAATCTGCCATCAGATTGGGAGCTCTGCAAAGACAGACAGTGGTTCTGCCTCGGGGTCTCCAATCCCGAGGCGAAGGCAGGCAGGCATACCACATAAACTCAGGACCCTAGCAGACCCTGAATGCCACTGTCTCTCTTTGAGCCCCTGTACTCCCTCTACCTCTGAAACCCACCCATACTTTTATCCAGGGGACTAGAGGGAACCTCTACTCCCGCCCTTTCCCTCCTTGGCAAAGGCACAGGGCAGGGGCCGCTCTCCCTGTGGGTGACGCACCTAGAGGCGGGCCCGCCCCACAGCGGACGCTGAGTTGGCCTGGTTGGGCAAGGCCAGGGTTGCCCCAGGGTAGGTTACTCATCTGAGGCTCAGGTAAGAGGACCCGGGTTGGAAGGTGGCACACCCAGGGGGGACGCGGAGAGAGCAGGACACAGCTATGGATGCCGCCAGGAGAAGAGATACACAGCCAGTGATGTGGACCACCGGGTGGCTGCTACTGCTACCGCTACTGCTGTGTGAAGGTGGGTGTGTTGACAGGAAAGTAGAGTTGGGGCCCCTAAGGAAGATAATTCCCCTGCTCTTCCCAGAAAGTCTTTTAAGAAAAGTTGAACACAGCCAAAGGCAATTCAGCTGCCCCTGCCCTGGGCAGAGGGGCTGTAAGGAAGTTCTCCCACACCGAGCAGGCAACTGAGAGAGGCACCCCTCCCCCATCCTAAGATAGGGGCTGCGATCCCCTTCCTCCGGCATAAGCAACTAGGAGAGGGGAAAGCTCCCAGTGCTGGCACAGTGGGTAGTAGGAAAAGGGTCAGTGTGTCCTGCACCCCGAAACTTGTGGGAGGGCTTCTACTGCTGTTCTGGATGCACAGTAGAATCATCTCACCCCGGGACAAAGGCCACTGGAGAAGATGTTGTCTTTGTGGGGAGAAGGCTTTAACAAAGAACACTAGATTCTACCCGGCCCTCACCCGCAGGAGCGCAAGCCCTGGAGTGCTACAGCTGCGTGCAGAAAGCAGATGACGGATGCTCTCCACACCGGATGAAGACAGTCAAATGTGGTCCCGGAGTGGACGTCTGTACCGAGGCCGTGGGGGCGGTGGAGACCAGTAAGTGCTACCCACCCGGTGGTCCCTGACTACCCCTTCCCGACTCCTCCAGTGTGGCTCCGCGTCCTTAGAGACCTTTCAGATCTGGCCACGCCTTTCCCTTTCAGCCCTCTCTGAGACCCTGCAGCACAGACTTCTTTTTTGGGGCTTAGGCAGGTAGATAGATAGAAGGCGGGAGTCGGGGGCGGGGTGAGGGGTTGGAGTGCTCCTGAGAGTTGCAATCTGTACAGGAGGGACATCTTTACCACTTTCCCTCACTCCCTGCAGGAATGCTTACCCACTAACACAAATTATTATTTAGTGGAGGGAGACGAGTCCTTTGAAAGGGATCCTAGTTTCTTAGTCAGTCTCCGCCCTTAATGCCTCTGAGTTTCCAGACCCCTCACTCAGGAATCCCACCTTCCCCCAAGTCAGATACAGGGCCTCCTCTCTATGCATCCGTGTGAAGTTGTGGTCTGAACTCAAGACCCAGCCAGCACAAAACATGACGGATAACGCTCCACACCAAGCTGGATCCTCAACTCCCTTTAAGTTTGTATTTTGAGACAAGGTCTTGCTGAATTGCCCTTAAACTCACTATGAAGTTCAGGTAGGCCCTTGTGGTTGTGAGTCTCCTCCTTCAGCCTCCTGAGTCACCTGGCAGCTTGTACCACCAGGTCTGCCTTTCCTGGCCGCAGGGTACAAGCTAGACCGGAACTCCAGACCCCACTGCCTCAGCCTCCCCAGTAGCTGGGATTGCAGGCTTGTACCACCAAGTTTGTCTCCTAGCCTTTTTAAAAACTTGTTTTCTTCCAGTCTCTTAATTGGATCTACTTAATTGGAAGCTACTTTCCTGGGGCTCCTCCCCCTTTTGACCTAGTCATTGAGGCTTTCAGTTGAGCCCGGCTCTCCAGGCTGTTGCATTTGCCAATCAGCCTATTCTCTTTGGACTATATTCTTTGAAGCTCTTCTCTTTGACTACACCACCCTCCCTCCACCTGTAGCTCTCTACCCACGGATCTGCCCTCTTTGAGATCTCCACTTGTTGATCCAGGCCTGACCATCCTGGTGTATTGTTCATTCAAAGCTCCGCCCACCGGCCCTGTCTGCTCTGACCCCACCCCTTTTCCTCCGCAGTCCACGGGCAATTTTCTGTGGCGGTGCGAGGCTGTGGTTCCGGAATCCCCGGCAAGAACGACCGCGGACTGGACCTTCATGGGCTCCTGGCCTTCTTTCAGCTACAGCAGTGCGCCGAGGACCGATGCAACGCCAAACTCAACCTCACTTTGCGAGGCCTCAACCCTGCAGGTCTGTCGCGGGCGGAGCCTCTCTAGGGCTGGGAGCTAAGGCTACTGCAAGCTGAGGCAGGGCTGCGGGGGATGGCGGGGTGGAAAACTGCAGACATCAATAATGTATACGCCTCAGGTCCATACAGGGAGTGTGGCTAGGAGATAAGGGGTGGAGTCACAGGTACAGCTGGCCGGTTGTCTAGATCTCTGTGCAAGACAGGCTGGCCTTGAACTTGAGATCTTACTGCCTTAGCTTCCTGAGTCGCACCCTCTTGACCCTTTCTTTTCTGTTTCTGCTCCCCCACACCCCCTGCAGGTAATGAGAGTGCATATGAGCCTAATGGCGCAGAGTGCTACAGCTGTGTGGGACTGAGCCGCGAGAAGTGCCAGGGCTCCATGCCGCCGGTTGTGAACTGCTACAATGCCAGTGGCCGTGTCTACAAGGGCTGTTTCGATGGTAACGTCACCTTGACCGCAGGTGAGCCAGCCCCCTGAAGGAGCTTGAGACCTGTAGGAGTTGTGATAGCTGTCCTAGGGGGAGCGCTTCACCTAAAGGGTCACCCTTCTGCCCTCTTCACACCCTAAATACTGGGGACTGCTTTTAACTTGCTGTGACCTACGGCATCATGGGAAATGTAGGCTATAGACTAAAGTCTACTTACAGACTTCTGGGGTGGGGGGGGAAGGAGAGGGAGAGGGAAAAGGAGAGGGAGAGGGAGAAGGAGAACGACAATGCCTATAGAAGACTGCAGGATACAGGATACAGAATGGAAAACCATGAACTAAGACTTGGGTTTAAACTTATAAGCCTTTTGCCTGTGTGACTTGGGAAATCTGGTTTGAGCCCTGAAAACTTAGGTGTCCCACTTGTTCCACAATATTAAAGGATGTAGTTCAGAGCTGGAGATATAGGTTCAGTGGTAGAGCCCCTGCCTAGAATCCCCCAGTGAAGGGCTGGGGGTGTGGCTTAGTGGTAGAGCCTCTGCTTAGAATCCCCCAGTGAGGGGCTGAGGGTGTGGCTCAGTGGTAGAGCCCTTGCCTAGGACCCCCCAATGAGGGGCTGGGGTGTGGCTCAGTGGTAGAGCCCTTGCCTAGGACCCCCCAATGAGGGGCTGGGGGTGTGGCTCAGTGGTAGAGCCCCTGCCTAGAATCCCCCAGTGAAGGGGTGTACTCACTCCATGGCAGGTGAAGTTTTCAAGTCCTTCTAGTGCCAGGTGTTTCTCAGGAGACTAAATTTAGCAGGGAACTGAGAGAGGCAAAGGGAAGGTTGTGTTTGAGTTTTGCTCACAGATGAATCTCTGTTAAAGCCTTTGTTCCAAGACAAATCTGGAGCTTGGATTCCACCCTTCTCAAAGCATTGTGTGGAAATACAGTCATCATAGGCAGATGCCAGCAGCACAATGCTTTGCAGAAAGTGGGACCAAAGTTAAGATGTTCGGACACACGAGTGCACAGCCTTCTGTCTCATCTCGGGGTTCACTGCTCCTGACTTATTCCAGAAGTCCCTAAACTTTATCTGGGCTATGCCAATCCCTATCTGTTCAATGATAGACCTTTTTGTGTCTCTTCCTTGCAGCCAACGTGACTGTGTCCTTACCTGTCCGAGGCTGTGTCCAGGATGAGACCTGCACCCGGGATGGGGTGACGGGTCCAGGATTCACACTCAGCGGCTCCTGCTGTCAGGGCCCTCGTTGTAACTCTGATCTTCGCAATAAGACCTATTTCTCCCCTCGAATCCCACCCCTAGTCCTGCTGCCCCCTCCAACCACTGCAGCCCCATCCACTCAGGCCCAGAACTCCTCCAGCCTGACCTCTACAGCAGCCCCAACCACGACCACTTCCACCGTCAAGCCCACCACAGCCCAAGCCAGCCACACTTCTTCCCATGAAAGAGAACACGAAGTCATACAGGAAGAGGGGTCGCGGTTGAGTGGAGGTGCTGTGGGCCACCAAGACCGCAGCAATGTGGGGAAGTATCAGGAGAAAGATGCCGCCCAAGTCCCAGCTAAAGGAGGCTCTGGTGCTCTAGGGTCCTGGTTGTCAGCAGTTCTGTTGACTGTGGTTGCTGGCGCGATGCTGTGAACATCTCATCTCGAACCGTCCATTTCACCTAGATTCCCTGGCCCTGCCGTACCAACTCTTTCTATTTTTGCACTTGACTGGACTGGCTCCGCCCCCATCCTCCAGCATCCCCAGTTCCAACTGCACTGGTTTGCAGCTTCCGGAAACAGTCTACTGTTGTAAATACTCCCCTGGGGTGGCCCTACTTTTTTTGATGCGGGCACAGCATTCCCCTTGATGGTGTCCAGGACAGTGGGAACAGAAATCTACTGGCTGAGAGAGGCCCGGAGAGTCCAACCGCAAGCCTCCTCTTCCAGTTTTCCCGATCAGACTGGGAGATGGCCAGGCAGGTGGACAATGGATCCATCTTTTGAGCGCTGCTGGGCATCTGTGCAGGAACCTGGTCGCCTGTCTTCCTTGGGCGACTGTGAACAACTCCAGGACAGGGTCTTGCCTCTGGCCTCTCTATGTGTTCTGTCTGGCACAGCAAGGTGTCAATAAAGATTGTTACTTTGTATAGTGAGTTAACTGACTTTCGTCCACCTCTTTCATCTTTCATATCAAGGTTTTTTTGTTTGTCTGTTTGTTTTTGTTGTTGTTTTTTCAAAACGGAGCTAAGGACAACCTATTCTTATATAGTGAGTTCTAGATCAGCCAAGGTTAGACACCAAGACATTGTCTCAAAAAAAAAAAAAAAAAAAAAGCTGTTGGGATGGATTTTTGGGTAAAAGCCTGAGAACTTCAGTTCGTCTGTGAAGCCCACATGGTGGAGAAAATAATCGCTTGTCCTCTGACTCCAGAGGTTGTATGTGTGCCATACAACAAAATAAGAAATACGTGTTACAAAGAAATTGCACGTGGGTAGGAGGGGAGGTAGGACCATCTGCACAGCCTCAGTCCTCCAGGAAGACCAGAGGGTAGTGGTTAAGAGTATAGATCTGTGCTGCACATTGCACTTGGTCTACCAGCCTGTGACCCCAGCATTCAGGAGGCTGAGGCAGGATGGCTGTGAGTTGGTGGCCTGAGCGACATAGTGAGTTCCAGACCAGCATGGGGTACATAATGAAATACTGTGTAAACCAGTGGGTCTCAACCTTCCGAACGAACGCTGCAACGCTTTAATACAATTCCTGTGTTGTAGTGATCCCTAATTGTAGATTATTTCATTGTTACTCCACAACTGCAGTTTTGCTACTGTTATGAATTGTAATGTAAATATCTGACATGCAGCATATCTGGTATGTGACCCCTGTGAGACGGTCATTTGGCCCTAAAGGGATCATGGCACACAGGTTGAGAATAGAAGCCTTCGATTCTAAATCATACTGCCTGAATTCAAATCATGCCACCTGCATTCAAATCCTGTCCTGCCAGGCACCATTAAGAAAATGTAGGAAAGTCATTCCAACCCTCTTTGCCTAAATGTCATTTATTTACTTATTTATGTTTGGCTTTTTTTTTTTTTAATTGAAAGAGGGTCTCATTGTGTAGCCCTGGCTGGCCTGAAATTGCTTCATAGACCAGGGTAGTCTTGAACTCTGAGACAGAATTTTACCATGTATCTTCCACTAACCTTGAACTCAGTTTCCAAAGTGCTGGGATTACAGATCTGCACCACACTTTAGCTTTTTCATTTTAAAAAGAGGTGATCTAGAAAGTAAAGAAATAGAGGTTTGGCGGGATGGCCCAGAGAAAAAGCTGGATGTGGTGATACATTGTTATAATCCCAGCTATAAAGGGTAGAGATAGAATTTCTAGGAGACAGACTGACAGACAGGCAGCTAAGAGTTCCCTGCTAATGACAGACCCTATCTCAAAAAGCAAAGTGTGGGTCTGGAGTGATGCTCAAGGGTTAAGAGCACTTGCGGTGCTTGACGACCCAGCTGAGCTGAGAACCCTCAACAACACCAGCTCTGGTAGAGCCCTCTTTTGGCCTCCACAGGCACTGTATGTACTCCATGTACAGATACAGGCAGATGAAACACTAAATACACATAAAAACAAACAAATACATAAATCTTATAAAATAAAGGTGGGCAGTGATACACACACACACACACACACACACGCACACACAGACGTACACACAGAGAGAAGATTAGGAATACTCAGGCATGGGGAGAGGCAGGTGCCAAAGGTCAAAGGGAGGTGTCTTGGAGAGGATCCCTGTGACCAAAACTAGGACAAATGGAAAATCAAATTAAATAACCTTAGCAAAGAACCGTAACCCACAAGAAACAAACAAGAATCCATATGGAAAGACATGGGTTTGTATTGAAAGAAATTTGACTCCATATTGGGAGATACGAGCCAACACTAATACAAATAAGTAAATAAGCTGGTGTCACAGTTTGTGTCAATCTAGACAGATGGAGAGGGACTCTCAGTTGACGCATGGCCACCATCGGATTGGCCCGTGAGCATGTCTGTGGGATATTTCCTTGACTGCTGGTTTAGTTGGGAGGGTCCAGTCCACTGTGGGCAGCAGCGTCCCTAGGCAGATGCACCTGGGATTTATAAGGAAGACAGCTGCTGAACAAGCCACAGAGAGCAAGAGGCAGTAAGCAGCACTCCTCTGTGGTCTCTGCTTCAGCTCCTGCCTCCAGGTTCCTGTCTCGGCTTCCCTCGATGATAGACTATAAAGTAGAAGCATAAGCCAAATAGACCCTCTGCTCCCTCAAGTTTCTCTCTGGCGATATCCTATCAGGGTTAGGAGTGAGAGTGGAGCTCTCCAGTGAGGAGGAGGCAGGAGGCAGGAGGCAGGGGGCAGGAGGCA
>NW_022196904.1:18549027-18554393 GCF_008632895.1 Mastomys coucha
GGCAGGGGGCAGGAGGCAGGAGGATCAAACATTCAAGGCCAACTTGGGCTAAGTAAGACCCTGTCTATAAACAAACAAACAAACAAACAAATAAATAAATAAATAAAACGAAAAGAGATTGGCCAGGGAGGTGACTTGATAGAACACTGGCATTAGGATGCAGGAAGGCTTGGCTTTGAACCCCAGTGCATCATTAAACTGGGTGAGTTGTTTCATACCTGTGATGCACTTGGGAGGTGAAGGTAGAAACATCAGGGCATTTGGGTCATCTTTGGCTACATAGTGAGTTGGAGGACAGCCTGAGCTACAATGAGACCCTCAAACAAATAAAAAAGAAAATTCTTTCCTTATTTATTTTGGGTTTTTGTGTGTATGGTTCTGGCTGTCCTGGAACTTGCTCTGTAGATCAGGCTGACCTCGAACTCAGAGATTTGCCTGCCTCTGCCTCCTGAGTGCTGGGATTAAAGTTGTGCATCACCACTATTATAGAAAGCTATTTCTTGTGATCAAAAGTCAATTAACAAAAACAGAAGAAATGTCCAGGCAGGCATGGACTCAATACCTAATAGTCTCGGCTCTTGGGAGGCCGAGTCAGTAAGATTGAAAATCCAAGGCTGGTCTGGGTGGACATGTCTTAAAACCCAGAAAAGCAGGGGCTGGGAGATGGTTTAGTTGGTGCACGAGGACTTAAGTTTGGATTCTCAGAACCCAGGTAAAAGCTGTCTGTGGTGTGCCCTGTAAGAGGGGAGGTAGAGTAGAGACAGGGAGATTTCCTGACCTTGCTGGCTAGTCTAGCCATGTTCAGTGAGAGATCCTGTCTCAAAAACAAAGTGGGAGGCAGGAGGATCCTTGAGTTTGAGGCCAGCCTGGTCTACAGAGCAAGTTCCAGGACAGACAGGGCTATACAAAACAAAACAAAACAAAACAAAACAAAAAAAACCCTGTCTCAAAACAACAATAACAACAACAACAACAAAAATCCCAAAACAAAAAACCCCACAAAACAGAAACAAAATGGGAGAGATTGAAGAAAGCAGTTCAAGTTGAGCCCTGGGTACCATAACTCATGTACACGTTCATGTGCCCACACATATGCACCCCCACCCACATGAACACAAACATGTGCATGCATGCATTTACACTGACAACACACACACACACACACACACACACACATACTGTGCTGGTGAATTTTTGTCATCCCACACAAACTAGAGTCACTAGGGAAAAGGGAATGTCAATTAAGGAATTACCTTCATCAGATTGGCCTGTGGACCTGTGGGATGAGTGGGAGGACATAAGCCACTGTGTGCAGTGCCACCCTTGGGCAGGTAGTCCTAGTTGTGTAATAAGGAAGCTGAGCAAGCCACAGAAGCAAGCCAGCAAGTGGTGTTCCTCTGCTTCAGGTCCTGGCTTGATTTCCTGGTTGGGCATCCCTCCATGATGGAGGTAAACTGAAACAGACCTTTTCCTTCCCAAGTTGCATCTGGTTAGTGTTTACCACAGCGATGGAAAGCAAACTAGAACACACACACACACACACACACACACACACACATGCATCGTTTAAAATATCTGGCCAGGCAGTGGTGGTGCTCATCTTTAATCCAACACTCAGGAGGCAGAGACAGGTGGCTCTCTGTGAATTCGAGGCCAGCCTGATCTACATAGAGAGTTCCAGGACCGCCAGGGCTGTTACACAGAGAAACCCTGTCTCGAGAACCAAACCAAACCAAACAAGAAGAAAACCATGATGGAAGCAACCTCATCAGAACAATCACCGGTTCAGTGGAAAACCACTAACAGATGCCCACACCGTAGGCACAGGATGCGCCCACAGGCTCCATTTAGATCGACAGTAGATGCTTTGAACATAACATAGATAGAAATAGTGATTTAAGAGGAAAAACATGACCAAAGCCACCTGAACCAAGTAATCAGGAGCATGCAGAGCCACAGGACAGACACCATGTGGGTTGCAACGGGCAGAAAAGACATGCAGAACCTGACTGCAACCACACAGACACAGCCGACAAACCCCAGGTGTTCAGGAAGGATGGGCGATCCATAGCAGAGCTGATTGAAATACTTGCAAAAAAAAAAAAAAGTTGTGGGGAGGGGCTGGTGCCTGAACTCATATGCTTCACACACACAATATTACCGAAAATAAAATTCAGATTAAAAAAATCTCAGCAGAGGGGCTGGAAAGATGACTCTGGTTAGGAGTACTGGCTGCTCTTGCAGAGAGGACCCAGGTTCGATCCCAGCACCCACATGGTGGCTCACAGCCAGCCATTACTCCAACTTCAGGGATCCAATGTCCTCTCTTGACCTCTGCATGCGCTAGGCATGCAAAACATTCATACAGGTAAAAATGAACAAAATCTTGAAAAAACCCTCAAGAATTGACACGAGATCATTTAGGTTCGGGTATTAGTTTCTATACGTGTATTGTGTGCACTTAAGAGACACATTGAAGTGTATTTAGGGAAAAAGAGGCAATGTGTCAATCACTTTCAGGCTGTTCAGAATAAACAAATGTATTATTAGGAAACTGAATAAGGGTATATGATAGCTTATTTTTAGATAGTCTTCCTATGAAGACCTTCTGGCTCAGACTTTTAAGTTCTGAGAGATATAAGAATTCTTTGCGGGGCTGGCGAGATGGCCTGGCGGGTAAGAGCACTGACTGCTCTTCCAAAGGTTCTGAGTTCGGATCCCAGCAACCACATGGTGGCTCACAACCACCCGTAATGAGATCTGACGCCCTCTTCTAGCGTGTCAGAAGACAGCTACAGTGAATTACGTTGGAGAGAGCGGGGCTGGAGCGAGCCGGCAGAGATCCTGAGTTTAATTCTCAGCAACCACACACATGATGGCTCACGGCCATCTGTACAGCTACAGTGTACTCATACACATAAAATAAATAAAACAAATCTTTAAAAAAAAAAAAGAATTCTTTGCACTGTTTGTTTGTTTGTTTGTTTGAAACACAAGGTTTCTCTATGTAGCCCTGGCTGTCCTGGAATCACTTTGTAGACCAGACTGGCCTTGAACTCGAAGAAATCCATCTGCCTCTGCCTCCTGGGTGCTAGGATAAAAGGTGTGGATCCACCACATCCAGCCTCTTTGCACCTTTTTAAAAGGAAAAAGTCTCACGTAACCCAGGTTGCTCTTGAACCCACAATGTGCCTAAGGGTGGCCTTGAACTCTCAATCTTCTTGCTTCTAGCACCCAAGTGCTGAGGATACTGGCGTTCACCACTGTGCCTTGTTTCTAATACCCTCTTCTGAATCTCCCCCACCCCCTCCTTGCTGAGTGAGTTGAAGCATGTCAAATGGTGGTTTTAGTTTCCAGTGTGGCCTCATCTTCAGAACAGTATGTATCTCATAATATGGGATATAGGTATGAAGAGAAGATCCCATAAGTCACATAAACCAGTGCAGTGTGCAGCCAATCCTCAACAAACGTCAGCCTTCTCATCCACACGGTGGGCACAGGCTCCATACATCAATCCTGGATGTTTTAGTGGCTGTCCTGGAACTTGTTATGTAGACCAGGCTGGCCTTGAACTCATGGAGATATTCCTGCCTCTGCCCCGAGTGCTGGGAATAAAGGTCCGAGTCACTACGGCTAGCATTTCTGCTAATTCTTTTAAAATACTTATTTTTACTTTGTGCATATGTGCATGTATGCGTATACACATCACAGCCCCCCTGGAAAGTGGTGTTTATGAGCCAGTGTGGGAACTGGGACCCGAACTCAGGTCCTCTGCAAAAGTAATACACGCTCTTAACCCCTCCCTGCTCTCTCTATCCAACCATTCTCTTTGGAAAAAAAATTTTTTTGGTTGTTTTGGCCATTCCCCTGGCCCTCACAGGTTATTTTTTTTCCTAGCCCAACCCACATAGGCCCTATCATTAAGATAGATTCAGTTGTCAGTGAACTGTAATCCTAATTGCTGTGATGAATGTCAGGGTAAACTTCCCGGTGGGCAGGGCGGGGGAGGGGGGTGCATTTATGCTGAAATCCGTGTCTGTCCTAGGCTTGCATGACATTGACAGCAAGCAGTTTACATCCTGTTTTTACTGCCTAGGTGAGCTGGGTAGGTGACTTCACTTCTGTGTGCCCACTGTCGTCTCTGTGTAATCACACGGGCTTCCGGGCTCCAGTGTGAACCTGAGCGTGCCAGTTCTGCAGCCGAAGAGCACGGACAGCTACTGTTGGGTCTGTTTTCTCTGCTTGGATCTCCTAGACAACACACACATTGCCTGCCCCTGAAACACACAGGGGAATTTGGGTACCAAGCTAGTGAGTCAGAAATTTTCAGGATAGGATCGAGCTTAGTTGGCAGAGTGCTTGCCTAGAATAGAGGCTGAAGATGTAGCTCAGTGGTAAAGCCTCTGCCTAGAGTGAGGGGCTGGGGGCGTGGCTCAGTGATAGAGCCCCTGCCTAGAATCCCCAGTGAGGGACTGGGGGTGTGACTCAGTGGTAGAGCCCCTGCCTAGAATCCCCCAGTGAGGGGCTGGGGGCGTGGCTCAGTGATAGAGCCCCTGCCTAGAATCCCCCAGTGAGGGGCTGGGGGCGTGGCTTACTGGTAGAACATCTGCCCTGTGTAAGAATTTGTGTTTCATTCCCAGCTCAGCAAAAGAAAACCAGTTAACTAAATAAACAATGCATATGTGTTTGTGCATACTAACTATCCCAGAATTTTGGAGACTGCGACTGGAAGACTGCCAGGAGTTCAAGGCCAAAATAGTCTGAAGTCACGGAGAAAGAATGACAGTATCTCTTCCCTGTGTCCTTCCCAAGCTTTGAGTTTTGAGGTTCATGCATGGGGAACAGATTTCAAGAGCAGGCAGGGCTTATTGTAGACAAGGCGGGTGTGACAAGGGACAGGGTGGCTCTGCTTAAACTGGCCTTGCTGGTTCTCTTCTTCCCAGTATGTGATTTTAATGAAGGGTTTATACAATTTTAATTATGTAAGCAATTTATGAATTTCTTCTTGCTATAAACCATTAAACACACATTCACACACATATACACTCACACACACGTACACACACTTATGTGCACACACGTGAATACACACTTATGTGCACACACGTGAATACACACATGCTCACATATGCATATACATACTCATACACATACACACATTCATGCATACACATGCACACACCCTCATACACAGACATACACCCACACTCACATGCACACTCAGACATACACAGACAGACTCACAGATACACAGTCATGCACAACACATACATAAGCTGAGCCCTTTGAGAACTGGGCTGTCAACTGGATGGGGTAGGGAAGCTGGAAAGTGACTGCAAATGTCTTTTTTTTTTTTTTTTTTTTTT
>NW_022196904.1:18554538-18557034 GCF_008632895.1 Mastomys coucha
CCTGAGTTCAATTCCCAGCAACTACATGGTGGCTCACAACCATCTGTAATGGTATCTGATGCCCTCTTCTGGAGTGCCTGAAGACAGCGACAGTGTACTCACATACATAAAATAAATAAACAATTCTCTAAATGAAAAAGCATTAAATTCCCTAGAACTGGAGTTATGAATGGTTGGAAACTCAGGCCCTCTGTAAGAATGAGCGCTCTTAACCACTGAGCCATCTCTCCGGCCCATATATATCTTTCAAAATAATAATTGCAGGTCACTTATTAAAAAAGCATTAGTGTGGGTGCATGCACATGCATGCAGAATGTATGTGTGCAGGGTGCACATGCCATGGCAAGTATGTGGAGGTCATAGGCCAGTTTTCTGGGGTCATTTCTCTCTTTCCACCTTTGTGTAAGTTTCAGGGGTTGAACTCAGGTGGCCAGGCTTTCAGGCAAGCACCTTTTCCCCTGATGAGCCATCTAGCCAGCCCAGCTTGTAGCTTCTTACCTTTGGCAAGGGATTTGCCTGAAGGCTTTGGCTGAGCTCTGTGGCTGGCATGAGGCTGGCCTGAGGGTAGAAACTAAATCTGTAATGTCAGGAATAATCCACAAAGAAACAAAATCCAGGATTGGCGCGCATGAGTGAGTGTGTGCGTGCATGTGCGTGCGTGCGTGAGTGTGTGCTCGTATGATGACTTTATGCAAGAAGACCTGAGTTCAGGTCCCTAGAAGCCACATAGAGAGCCAGGTGTGGCTGTGGTGGTCTGTGCTTGTAAATCCAGTGCTGGGGATGGGGATGGCGGTGCAGGTGGATCCTCTCCAAGGCAGCCAAGCTCAGTCAGCAAGCCCCAGGTCCCAGTGTGAGCTCATATTTCAAGAGTAAGGTAGGGCTGGCCATGAGGATGTGTGACTGCTCTCAGAAGGAAGAGGCAGGTGTATCTTTGTGAGTTCCAGGCCAGCCTGATCTACATGGGGAGTTCTAGGCCACCCTGGTCTACACAGTGAGTTTCAGGTCAGCCAGAGCTGCATACTATTTTTTTCTTTTTAAAAGTAGATGATATTTGAAGAAGGACACTCCATGATGCTAGGAATAAGGTAAATATCAGGAGACTGGCCAAGTCATTGGGGGCATATTCAGACAGTTTGAAAATTCGTAAGCATAAAATAACAACAACAAAGTCACACAGGTTGTAGTGACACACATCTGCAGTCTCATCCTCTTGGGAGTCTGAGGAGAGAAGGTCACAATTTTGAGTCCGGTCTCAAAATGAAAAATTTAAAAAGGCCTGGGGTATGGCTAAGAAAAAAAATATTTGTACATATATATTAATCTGGAACAGTCTTGAAGATTTAAAATTGATTTTAAAAAAATAATTTGTTTATTTTTATTTTACATATATTGTTGATTTGGTTGCATGCATGTTTGTGTGAGGGTATTGGATCCTCTGAAACAGGAGTTACAGACAGTTGTGAGCCACCATGTGGTTGCTGGGAATTGAACCTGGGTCCTCTGGAAGAGTAGCCAGTGCTCTTAACTGCTGAGCCATCTCTCTAGCCCTCATGGCTTGCTTTTAAAGACTTATTTTTATTATCTTAAACCATATGCAGGTGTCTGTGTCTGTGTGTGGGTATGGGAAGGTGCCCTCAGAGGACAGATGTGTCAGGTCCCCTGTAGCTGGATTACAGGCAGCTGTGAGCCTGATAGGAGTGCTGAGACCTGAACTTGGGTCCTTTGCAAGAGCAGTATGTTCTCCTAACCGCAGGGCCATCTCTTCAGCCCCACTCCAATGCTGTCTTTTAGCCGAGGTAATAAACAGAAAAGTTTGCTATTATTATGTAGATGATCTCTGTATCGATGCCTTTTGTGTCTAGAATGTATTAAGATATATTTTCAGGGCATTAGATGCCACTGTCTGTGAATGAGGACTGGCTAGCAGAAAGTGGGGAGGGGGCTTCTTCGTCATCCTGTCTGTCTGTGGAATCTTGGACTAATCTAGTGTCTTCTTTGGACCTTAATTTCTCCATTTAAAGAGCCTGGAGGTCTTGCAGAGGGGTCTGCACCCTATCCTCCTGGCTTGGGGTGTTAGCTTCATCCAGTCAGAGTCTGGAATAGACGGCAAGTCCGCAGTCCACAGCCCTCCCCTCAGGGAGAGCGCCACCTCTTTGGTGCTCCGAGGTGAGCTCAGGAGATGCCATCTGTACCTGAGGCTCTTCATTCCTACCCACACCCTCTGGCTTCCCACTCTGTGTTCTGGAGAACCTGTGTCTGTCTGTCCAGTGCGCTCTCTGGAGGGGAAAGTGGATCCCGACAGGCCATGCATCACCAACGTCACTGATAGCTGGTTTGAGTGTGGACATGAAGTGTGTCCTCAAGACCCGCATAGTGCAACAGTATTCAGAGGTGATCAATCCAATGATGAGGTTAGGGATGTGATGGTAAGGAAGGAGGTAGGAACAGGTTGAAGACAACGGGTCTCTTGGAGCTGTAGCTTGTCCCTGGCTCATC
>NW_022196904.1:18557044-18567795 GCF_008632895.1 Mastomys coucha
ACTCACAGTGGCCAACCACCAGGGAGCAGAAGTGGTAAGCTTGGCCACAGGTCGCACTCAGGAGAGAATGTGTGTAATGCTTCCTGGTGTGGAAGCTTGCTGACTAGAACATCGACCTTCCAATGGTGGAGATTTGCAAGCTAGGGATCAAGATTGAAGGCTCTGTAGAAAAGAGTCCTTGAGCCTTGGTGGCAGGATATTCCAACGGTTAGTACACACTTGCCTAGTATGTGAGGTTTGAGGCCCTGTGTGTGTGTGTGTGTGTGTGTGTGTGTGTGTGTGTGTGTGTTGAGAAAGGGTTTCTCTGTAATCCTGGCTGTCCTGGAATTCACTCTGTACACCAGGCTGGCCTCAAACTCTGAGATCTGCCTGCCTCTGCCTCCTGAGTGCTGAGATTAAAGGTCTGAGCCACCACCACTCAGCGACACTGGTTTTTTTTTTTTGTTTTTGTTTTTGTTTGTTTGTTTTCCTCTCAAGACTAAGTTCAGATATCGTTTTCATCAGACAAACTTACTGGCTAGGAGCCACCAGTGGAACTTTTCTGTCTAGGGGAGTGAACCCATCTCTGCCACTGGACTTTGTGTCCACGGACAGGGGCAGGGCAGGACGATGTAGTCCACGTTATACAGCTCAGGGCCGGGCACAGAGCTCTGGTGAGTGAAGTTTCCGGACGCGTCTGCTGAGCGAAGGCTAATGGGATCCAGTTGCCTCACCACCTATTCCTCAAGCCGTTTCTGAGAAGCGGGTGTGTGCTCTTTCCCTCTCTTCTCCTGGTTCTTTTCTTCTCCGTGGATTTCCTCAGATCAGAAACTTTACAGCCAGCTTACCTTGTTCTAGAAGCCATGGCAAAGGCAAGAGGCTGTGAACCTATGGAAAGCCCCAGAGAAATCCCCACTCCCCTTGGCCATCTGGCTAACTCAGCCCAAATTCCTTGGCTGATTCAACTCTCAAAACATTTATTTAAAAATTAAAAAAAAAAAAAGGAATCTGTACACACCTGTGTGAGTTTATGTGCACTGAATGATCACAAGAGCCCAGGCTAGGATATCAGATAGCTAGAACTGCAGTTACAGACGGTAACGAGGAGCCAGGATGTGGGTGCTAGGAACCGAACCCTCGTCCTCTGCAGGAGCAGCTACAGCTCTTAAGTCAGGAGCTATTTCTCTGGCCCTGCAGCATTTATTTCTATGTTTCCATTTTTTCAAACATTTTTAAAATTTATTTTTCATTTCATTTTATTTTAGAATTAGGTGTGTGTGTGCATGTCATGAATAACTCCGGAGGTGGAGACATTGGGAGTTCCGGGTGATGGTGAGACACCTGAGCTGCGTGCTGGGAACTGAGTTCACACCCTCTGCAAGAGCTTTTATTTGTGGGCTTTTATCCCCTGAGCTATCTCTCTAGCTCCCTTTATTTTCTTTCCTTTTTTTTTTTTTTAAATTTAAAGTTGTTTTTTTTTTTAAATTATAATTGCTTTGAACATCTATCTCTCCAGCCCAGTTAAGTTTTGTTTGTTTTTGTTTTGTTTTTAAATCTATTTATTTTATGTATGCGAGTACACTGTCACTCTCTTCAGACACACCAGAAGAGGGCATTGGTCCCCATTACAGATGGTTGTGAGCCACCATGTGGTTGCTGGGAATTTGAACTCAGAACCTCTGGAAGAACAGTCAGTGCTCTTAACAGCTGAGCCATCTCTCCAGCCCCCTTCCCCCCTTTATTTCTTAATCAGCTCCACTCTTCACCTTCCCTCTCCTTCCCTTGACAGCATGGGCTACCATTTTCCCTTCCCTTCCCTTCTTCCTCTCCCTACCCCAGTGCTCCACCCTCCTTTCCAGAGGTCCTGATATATAGCTATATAACTCACCCTGGCTTAGAACTTGCAATGTAGCCTAGGCTACTCCGGAATTTACCAAATGCTGGGGTTATAAGGTGTGTGCCAGCATGCTTGGCTTCACAGTGAAAAGAAGGAAATATTACGACAGGGTGTCATGTAACCCAGGCTGGTCTCGCTGTCTATGTATTGAAGGCTATCTTGAAATTTTCCTTACCTCTGCCTTTCAAGTACTAAGGTAACTAACTGCCTGTGACATAGTGCTGGGTTTATGTGGTACTAGGTAGGGATGGGAGGTAGGGTTTGAGGTATGCTAAGCAAGCACTCTACCACTGAGCCACGCCCCCAGCCCCTCATTGAGGGATTCTAGGTAGAGGCTCTACCACTGAGCCACGACCCCAGCCCTTCACTGGGGGATTCTAGGCAGGGGCTCTACTTCTGAGCCACACCCCCAGCCCCTCACTGGGGGATTCTAGGCAGGGGCTCTACCACTGAGCCACACCCCCAGCCCCTCACTGGGGGATTCTAGGCAGGGGCTCTACCACTGAGTCACACCCCCAGCTCCTCACTGGGGGATTCTAGGCAGGGGCTCTACCACTGAGCTACACCCCCAGCTCCTCACTGGGGGATTCTAGGCAGGGGCTCTACCACTGAGCCACACCCCCAGCCCTTCACTGGGGGATTCTAGGCAGGGGCTCTACCACTGAGTCACACCCCCAGCCCTTCACTGGGGGATTCTAGGCAGGGGCTCTACCACTGAGCCACACCCCCAGCTCCTCACTGGGGGATTCTAGGCAGGGACTCTACTGGTAAGTACATTACTTTCCCAGCTATTTCCTAAACTCCCTTCCTCCAGCCCAAACCAGAGCTCCTTTGTTGAAACCCTCTCTGTAAACCCCCGGGTCCTTTCAATGGCTACCTTTCAGGCCTGGATGACAAAGGCTGCTAACCTTTCCAGTTCTAGTGCCTCTCCAGACGTTGTGGCTTCCTGACCTGCAGTTTCTGCTCTTGTCTGCTGTCTCTTTCTAACACTCAACCCAATGACTCAGTAAGAACTTGGTGTTTGTTTCCTGCTGGGCGTCCTAAGTAGGGAGCTGCTCCTGACGCCAGCCCTTACTTGAGTCTGTCCCAAATGCTTTGTATGAAGTAGCCTATTCATTAGCATGACGGCTGGTGTACGGGCAGAGGCCTGCGGAGCTTATGAAACCAGCTTTAATTCTCAGAATGAAAAAATGGCCCACCCAGGATTTGAATCCCGTGGGCGTTTTAACTGTTAATAATAATTATTGAGTAACCAGGGGTTACTGTTGGGGTCTTTGAGCAGGGCAGTTCAGAGTGCGTCTGACGCTGCCCTCTGGTGGCTATGAGCAGTATTGCAGGACAAGAGTTCTTATCCAGCTTTGCTCTTCCTTGCCCTGAGTCTACAGCATGGTCACTAATAAAAATAGACTGCCCCACTTTCCAGGCCGTTTTTCCCTTTTCTTTTTGGAGAAGGTGGAGTTGGAATAGGGCCTTAAGGGAAAAGTATCACGTGCTGAATCCTGAGGTGATGTGGGGGAAGGGTGACCACCATTTGGCAAAGAGCCTGAACATTTAGAACTTTGTCCTGTAATCTTGGTTGGAACAAATAAACCTCAAAGATAAAGAACTGAAGGTCAGAATGAAGTTAAAAACAACCAGCAAGGTGTGAGGTGGAGCATGACTGTAATTTCAGAGCTCCGGAGGCTGAGCTAGAAGATAATGTGAGGTCAGGGCCATCCTGGGCTACATTTTGAGACACTCTGTCTCACCAAAACAAAATTAAAAAAAACAAAAAAACAAACAAACAAAAAAACAACCAAAACCTACAAAAGGTAGCCTGTGGTTCAGCTGCAAAGAACTAGCCTGTCATGTTCAAGGCTGGTTTGATCACCAGCACCACAGAAATAGACCCTCCCCCCCACTTTGTTTATTCTGGGATAGAATCTCTATGTACAGTCCAGACTGGTTTGGAACTCACACTGTAGATCAGGCTGGCCTTGAACTCAGAAAGTTGCTTGCCTCTGTCTTCACTATCACACGGCTAACATATTTTTCTATTTAAATTTTGTCTCCCCCCTTCCCCCACCACTAAATGGGGTTTCTCTGTGTAACTCTGCCTGTCCTACAATTTACTCTGTAGACAGGGCTGGCCTCGAACTCACAGAGCTCTGCCTGGCTCTGCCTCCTGAGTGCTGGGAGACTCTGTTTTTTTGTGTAGAGGTGTCAGAGTCAGTCTCTGTGTGGACAGCCCCCTTTCTCCACCCCATACAGCTTCCTTCCCTTCCCTGTGTATGGCTTTTCCTCTGAGTGGGTGCCATGACACCTCCTCAAACCATCCTCTCCTGTCCTTGCTCTGCTTCTGTGTCCCCTGACTGCTCACTCCTATACAGCACCATTCTCAGGAGTGCTCTGTTTTCTGTGAACGTGGGATTTTAGCATTTTTCCTTGTTTCTTTATGTAAAGTGCGAGGAGCTCCAAAGATTGTAGTGACAGAACAATCTTGTTAGCCTTAAACAATAAGAGGTGGGTGGGGGATGGGAAAGAAGGGAGGAGAGACAGTTTTTCTCCTAAACAACTGTATTCAGCTAAGCATGGGGGCAGCATCCTAGCACTTGGGAAACAGGGGTGGGTGGACCAGGAATTCAAAGTTGTTCTCAGCTACATAGTGAGATTTAGACTAATTTACCTTTAAGAAACAAAATCAATGGCTGGGAGTCTTTATCCTAGCATTAGGGAGGGTAGAGGCAGGTGGATTTCTGAGTTCGAGGTCAGCCTGGTCTACAGAGTGAGTTCCAGGACAGCCAGGGCTACACAGAGAAACCCTGTCTCAAGTTCCACTCCCCACAATCAACTAACTAACTAACTAACTAACTAACTAACTAACTAGCTAACTAACTAACTTACTAACTAACCAAACAACCAACCAAACATTAAGTTGGATGCAGAAATGCACAACTTTAATCCCAGAGAGAGGCAGGAGGATCTCTGCAAGTTCCAGGCCATCCAGGACTACATAGTGAAACTCTGTTTAAAATAAAATAAATAAACAAGTAGGAGATGTATTCAGGAGTAGCTGGGGTTTACCATTATGGTAATTTGAGTATGCTTGGCCCAGAGAGTGGAATGGCGCTATTAGGAGGTGTGGCCTTGTTGGAATAGGTGTGGTCTTGTTGGAGGAAGTGTGTCACTGTGGAGTTGGGCTTTGAGGTCTCCTATGCTCAAGCTCCGCCCAGGGTGGAAGAGACCCTCCTCTTGGCTGCCTGCTGAAGACTGTCTCCTGCTGCTCTGGCTCCTTCAGCACCCTGTCTGTCTGGACACTACCATGCATACTCCTATGATGATAATGGACTGACCCTCTGAACCTGTAAGCCAGCTCCAATTAAATGTTGTCCTTTATAAGAGTTCTCTTGGTCATGGTGTCTCTTCACAACAGTAAAACCCCAAGACAGCAATGGTGGACCAGAGTCACATTCTAAGGATCTGAGACAAGAAGAGCTTTGAAAAACGAACCAGGCAGAAAGTGTGGCTCAGGCTCTAACGAAAAAGATGCAGGAGGCTGGGACTTCTGCCTAGAGTCTACCAGTGGCGGCGGAGAGTGTTGCTAGCGTGCACAAGGTTCTGGGTTCAATCCCTGGCACCATAAATATAGAAAGCTAATAAAGCATGACCTCCACAGGTGCCTCTCTGAAGCTACCTAAGACCATCGGTAATCTGGGCTGGTGGCAGGAAGTGGTGCTTACTCTCTGGTGGGGATCTGGGTAATGTAATAAGATTCTGTCTAAAATTTTAAAAAATGTTAAAATGTGCTGAGGATGTAGTTCAGTGATAGAGTGCTTATCTAGCTCCCTTAACACAATGTCCTGGATTTGATCCCCAGGACTATAGGAGACAGACAGAAAAAAAGAGAGAGAGAAAGAGAGAGAGAGAGAGAGAGAGAGAGAGAGAGAGGATATCCCCCAAATCCTAGCATTTACAAGATAGAAATAGGAGAATCAAAAACTCAGTGTTAGCCTGGGCTAAGTAGTGAGTTCAAGGCCAGCCTCATCACATGAGATTCTATATCACAAATAAATTATATATTTTATGTATAATATACAGTAATATATCACATAGATTATATAATATATCATATATTTTATATTAAATATATTTATTTATTATATATTAAGTATATTTATGAATTGTATATGAAATATATTTATATACTATAGATTATTATATACTATATACTATATAGTATATAATGTGTAAGTTATGTGTTATGTTAAATATTATTATATAATATGTAATATAGGCGGATCTCTGGTTCGAGGCCAGCCTGGTCTACAAAGTGAGTTCCAGGACAGCCAGGGCTACACAGAGAAACCCTGTCTCAAAAATACCAAAAACAATGTAATTTATTCATAATATGTAATACAATTTATATAGATATAATATATATAATTTGTACACACACAAAGAGGAGCTATCCAGCTTTTCTGTGTCAGATACAATAATGCTACCTAACAAATTTCTGTAACACTCAGAAGCATTTATTTAGTGCATTATTAGTGAATTATTTATTTAGCAGTTGGTGATTTAAGCCCGGTTTGGCCAGGGAACTACACTTCTGGATCCAGCCGAGCTCAGTCAGAAGCCTGGTGGTCGTCAGTCCACTAAGGTAGGTCTGAGTCTGCTTCCATGACTGGACAGGTTTGACTGAGCGCCCCCCCCACCGCCCTGCCCCTCCCCCGTGACTCTCCCCTTTCAGTAAAGCTTGCGCTGACTTGTGCTCACACAATGGTGCCTTAGGCCTTGCCATAAAGGCCCCAGCTTGATACTGACTCTTTTGAAAGTTACATGGCAAAGGGCAGGGATGGCTCAGTGATTAAGAGCACCGGCTGCTCTTGCAAAGGATTCAGGTTCAGTTCCCAGAACCCACATGATGACTCATAACTGTTTGTAGCTTCAGTTTCTTCAGTTTCAGAGGATCTGATGCCCTCTTCTGCCCACCCTCCAACCCCCGGGCACCAGGCACATGTGTAGTTCAAGGACACTCATGCACATAAAACACCACACACACATACACACACACACACACACACACACACACACACACACACACACACAAGAAACCACACAGTGAAGGGCCCAAACCTACCTACCTATCTATCTATCTATCTATCTATCTATCTATCTATCTATCTATCTATCTATCTATCTATCATTTACTTATCAGTCTACCTATATATCTCTCAATCATTCATCTATTACCTGTCTATCATCTATCTACCTGTCATCTATCACCTATCTATACCATATACCATCTGTCTATCACATGCTGCTCTGTATGCAGGCACGCATGCACTAGTGTGCAGGAATGTGGAGAACAGGGGTCAACCCCTGTTGTCCTCATGTGTCATTCACTTTTCCCCTTGTCTTTAGACCTAGGGTCTCACTCTCCTAGTTTGCATTACCTGTCAGCTTGACACAGCCTAGAGTCATCTGAGGGGAGAGATCTCAGCTGAGGAACTGCCTGGCTTTGAATGGCCTGTGTGGGGTTGTCCTTGTTACTTTATTGGTTTTGGTGTTCTTTATTTGTTTGTTTTTGAGATAGTTTTATTTTATGTTTTTTAACCTTTATTTTCTTCCTCCAAAGAAAGATTTATTTATCTTTATGTACATTGATGTTTTGCTTGCATGTGTGTTTGTGAGAGGGTGTCAGATCCTCTGGAACTGGAGTTACAGATAACTGTGAGCTGCCATGTGGGCGCTGAGAATTGAACCCAGGTCCCCTAGAAGAGCAGCCAGTGCTCTTAACCACTGAGCCATGTCTCCAGTCCTATTTATTTTTTTCTTAATTATATGTATTTGTGTGTGTGTTGCTGTGTGAGTATGTGCATTTGTATGTAAGTACCTGATGAGGCAAAGGGCGTGTGTGTGTGTGTGTGTGTGTGTGTGTGTGTGTGTGTGTGTGTGTGTGTTAGATCCCCTGGAGCTGGAGTTACAGGAGTTAGGAGCTGCCTTACATGGATGCTGGGAACTGAACTCAGGTCCTATGGAAAAGCAGAAAGTGCTCTTAACTGCTGAGTGTCTCTCCAGTCCCTGGCTTGATTATTAACCAAGGCAGGAGGGCCCAGCCTACTGTGAGCAGCACCATCCCTAGGCAGGCAACCCTAGGCTGTGTCAGGAACTCACCTAGCATGACCTGTGAGTGAGCTGCAGGGTGAGCCAGCAAGCTGCACACCTCTGCGACTCCTGCCTTCGTTTCTGGCCCTGGCTTTCTTCAGTAACAGGCTGTGATGTGGAAGTATGAGGTGCAGTAAACCTATCTTCTCTCTAAACTGCTTTTGTCAACAAAGAGCAAACGGGGTTTCTTACCAAGTAGGCTAGGCTAGCTGGCCAGGGAGCCCCAGGATCCCCCTGGTCCTGCTAAGCTACCTGGCCAGGGAGCCTCAGGATCCCCCTGGTCCTGCTGAGCAGTTTGTTTGTTTTAAAGATTTATTTATTTATTTTATATATGTGACTACACTGTAGCTGTCTTCAGACACCCCAGAGAGAACAATGGATCCCATTACAGATGGTTGTGATCCACCATGTGGTTGTTGGAAATTGAACTCAGGACCTCTGGAAGAGCAGCCAGTGCTCTTAACTGCTGGGCTATCTCTCCAGCCCCTATTTGTTTGTTTTTAACGAGGGTGTTGGGATCAAACATGGATTCTTCTGTTTGTATGGCAAGCGCTAACTAAGCCATCTCCCCTCCAGTATCTATCTGCCATATATTTACACTATATATAATAGTATATAATGTGTTTATAGCATAAATATATTGCTTAAATGTTGTATAAATATATTATATAAATAGATTGTATAAATTACATATATATATATATTGTTGTTGTTGCTTCTCTGTTTTTAAAATTATTTTTCTCATCACTGTGATGAAATACACAAAAGCAGTCCAAGTAAAGGATTCTTTTTGGCTCACGGTTTGGAGGGAGCAGTTGGTTCATCCTGGTGAGAAGAATATACTAGATGGAACAGCATCAGGAGTCTGTAGGGGTTGGTGTATCTAATATGGTCCCATCCAGGAAGCAGAGGGCCAGACAGGAACTGGGCTAGTCTGTAACTTTTAAGAACTTGCTCTGCTTGGGTCTGGAGAGACTTCTTAGATATGACATCAGTTTCCATTCTTCACATTACGTGGCTCACAACCATCTGTCATCCAGTTCCACAGGATCTGATGCCCTCTACAGGTCTCTGATGGCACTGGCGCTCTTGTACACAGACCCTCATACACACAAAACACAGAAGCCCACCCCCAAGGGTGTCCTAAAGGCCTCCCACCCACCCCCACAAACAGCACCCACAACTGTGTTAAATACATGAGTCTGTGGGGAACTTTCACCTTAAGATCATAATTATTAGTTTGTATGACACAGGCTAGCCATCCTCTGCCTCAGCCTCCCAGGTGCTGTGAGGACAGGTCAGTGCTGGCATGCGTGGCTTTATATTTTCAATTATATATCTATTTTTTCTTCATTTTAAAAAAGATTTACTTTTAATTTATGTATGTCTTTTGCCTATATCTATATATCTATATCTACGTGTGTGTGTGTGTGTGTGTGTGTGTGTATGTGTTTATGACCAGTGCCTGTGGAAACCAGAAGAGGGTGTCAGATACCCTGGAACTAGATCCTCCATATGGGTGCTGGGAATTGAACCTGGGTCCTCTGGAAGAGGAACCAGTGTCCTCAAGTGATGAGCCGTTTCTCCAGCCCCTGTTTCTCTTTATTTTTGCCATTAGCTCATTAGTTGTTGGTTTATCCACCAACATGCAGAGAAACCTAGAGGCCACCCTCAGGTCCTTTCTGCTCCCTGCGACTTCTCTTCCAGTGCCTCTCCACGCCTCACAAGTCTGGATTCCATCCCGGGTCTGCACAAGTCACATTCCCATGACAGCAGCCCTGTGAAGCTGGAGCCGTGATTATCCAAACTTTACAAGCAAAGGGCAAGAAACCGTTTGCGGGAGTAGTTTCCCAGGTAAAGCAGCTGCTGTGAAAACAATCAGACCACGTGGTACTAGGACTTGTGGGAGAGCAATGAGCTTCCAGGGCCACTTGTCACCAGCGTACGCATGAGGACACCCCCACTTTCCTGACCCACAGTGGGAAGGATAGAGGAACTGGGCTGCACCGTATCTGTCACTCGCACAGTGACTTTGGGTGTGGCATTTTCTAGTTCTTGGTCTCTGCTACAGGGTCCTCTTCATCCTCAGGCCTCACTGGCCTCCTGGTCCAGTCTGTGGCAACCATGAGGTATTTACTGAAATTCTGGGAAATCCAAAATGTCAGACATAGGCCTTTCATGCCTCTTTCTGAGTTGTCACTAAGGATATTTAACTTTCCACCTGATGAAGGCTGTGTTTGGAAGACTTACCATCCCTCCAGATGTATTTATGTGTCATCTGAGAATTTGGAAGGCTCAAGTCCAAGGTCTGTCTGGGTTAGAGAGTAAGGAGAAGGCCAGGTAGGCAGACAGAGCGAGCACAAGCCTTCCATGGACAACTTAATTCTATTTTAAATTTAATTAGTTTATTCTTGTATAAATGAATAGTCTTCCTGCCCGTATGTCTGTGTGCCTAAAGAGGTCAGAGGAGGGTGGTAGATACCCTAGGACTGAAATTACAGTTGTAAGCTGCTATGTGGGTGCTGGGAATCAAATCTAGATCCTCCGGAAGAGTACCCAGTGCTCTTAACCACTGAGCCATCCATCTTTCCAGCCTTCACTTACTTTTTATTTTATTTTATTTTTTTAAAAAGAAAGTTAAAAAGATGACTGGTGCCACAGCTCAGTGGTAGAGCCCCTGCCTAGAATCCCCCAGTGAGAGATCAGGGTGTGGCTCAGTGGTAGAGCC
>NW_022196904.1:18568015-18571713 GCF_008632895.1 Mastomys coucha
AGTGAGGGGTCAGGGTGTGGCTCAGTGGTAGAGCCCCTGCCTAGAATCCCCCAGTGAGAGATCAGGGTATGGCTCAAGTGGTAGCATGCTTGCCTATCATGTTCAAGGCCCTGAGTTCAATCCCTAGTACTAAAATAAATGCGTGTGGACTGTTCATTTCCCTGTTTAGTTTTGAACCCTTGGTCTCTGAGCAGTAGGGACAGTGGTATTTCCTGACTCCTCAGTGATGTTGTTTCTTGCTGCTGCTATGGGGACAGGATCCTCTGTGGACCATGATGGCCTTGGGAATAACTACCCTCCTGTTTAGTCTCCTGAGTGTTGAGATGACACACTCCACCACTCAGCAATATCATTATTGCTTAGAATGAAGGATACTACCTCAAGTGATGATCTTGCTTGGAACTGTCTACCAGGGCCAGAGGGAGGGCTCAGCAGGTAAAGGCACTCGCTGCCAAGCCTGACATGCTGATTTTGATCCTTAGAGTCCACATAGTGGAAGGAGAAGCCACTCTGACAAGATGTCACTGACTTCCTCATATGTGCGGTGGCAAATACGCTAAATAAATACTTGTGAAAAATTTAAACAGGCCGGGCGGTGGTGGCGCACACCTTTGATCCCAGCACTTGGGAGGCAGAGGCAGGCGGATTTCTGAGTTCGAGGCCAGCCTGGTCTACAATAGAGTGAGTTCCAGGACAGCCGGGGCTACAGAGAAAAACCCTGTCTCGACCCCCCCCCCCAAAAAAAAAATTAAACAGAACCCTATACCAACAAACCAGATGGGAGATAAGTGATAGTGACTGTGAATGTGGAAAGCACCCACAGCCTGCTACCGTCTCCCGAGCAGATCAAGACAAAGGCTGCTCTTTCCCCGCTACAGTCCCAATTTCATTCGGGACCACGCCGGTTCCGGGAGAAGGGAATGCTGGGAATGAGCATGCCAGTTCAACAAGCCGAAAGGCAGGTGTCAGGATCTCAGGTGAGGCAACCTTTATGTCAGTTACTTGTGTGTGTTTATGTGTGTGACCGAGATGCAAATACCAGACATGCAACTTTAAGGGGTGTGGGGTGGGGATATGTACTCTGGCTTCCGGTTTCAGAGGGCTCAGACTGTGGTAGGGCAAAACTTCACCACAGGAAGCCAAGAGATCATAGAAGGGTCATAAGATCCCTCTCTGCCCCCACCAGGGACTGTCTCTCAGTGACCTACTCCCTGTTTCCTCCAACCAGGTGCCGTCCCCTAAACTTTAGGAACCTCTGGAAATAAGACAACCAGCTCAGGACCAAGTGGTCAAAACAGGAGTCCCTAGGAGGCACTGCAAATATAAACAAACTCCCCACATGAGACGTTCTTGCCCATTCGGTCCATGCACTCCCCTTCTGAGCTACAACCCATTCTTTTTTTTTTTTTTTAAGGTTTAGTTTGAGAGAGAGAGTCTCACGGAGTTTCTGAGGCTGGTCTTGAACATGTGATCTTCCTTTCTTGGGTTTCACAAGTAGGCAGACCAGATGACGTTTCCTCTCTTAATATATACTCAGAAAGACCTCAAGCTTGTGTTGTGTGGTTTCTATGGTTTGGAAAGCTCTCCTGAAAGATCAGTGTGTTAACTAACAGTTCAGTCTCCAGGCTGTGGTGCTCCCAAGAGGTGAGGGGACACCGAGGGCAGAGGTTCCTGGGACTCTCTGAGTTCTTCCTCTCTGTTGTGTTTCCTGGAGGCCATGGAGTCAGACTTCCCATGGGCTTACAATCTGGGGCACTTGTGCTGCCCCAGGCCCTAGGTAACAGGGAAAGCGACCATGAATCTCTTATAAGACCCTGCCCGGCCTTAGCTTACCGAGACCCCCTGAGTGAATCACGTGGAGTCTGATCGATGCAAAAAGCAAGAGGATTTTTAATGTTCCAATGCTCTGGGGCCATCCCAGACCCTAAGGAGAGGAGGCGACCCCTGCACAGCTTGTTCAGTGAGCTTTTCTACAATTTTCAGGGCAGCAGCCATTAGACACAATGTGATTGGCAAAACAGTGTGACTTTTTAAACTGATTGGTCTTCAGGGAATGAGGTGGCAAGGTCTTCCCTTGTCTGAAGGTGGGCAAAGGTCCACCCTGTGGAATGTGTCTCCACCCACAGGTTGGTTCTCACCCTGTGGACTGAGGAATGTTAATTAGCCTTTCCCTTCCGGAGAGTTCCACCACCTTCCCAAAGTTCCTGAACTTATCTCACTAAGCTGGACGGAAATTCCTGGCCTCCTGGTGTTTTTCTGAGATGTCCCTGTTTACTCTGTTCTCACACTCTGAACCCATGAATCACATAAACCTTCCTTCTTTACAAATTGATTATCCCAGGTGTTTTATCACAGCAACAGAAAACTAACACACAGGTGATATTCTAAGAACTTTATTAAGATTAACTGAACACTAATTCTAATAACAATAATAACCATGTAAGATATGTGCTATTCCTCCCCTCCCCCCATATACAGACAAAGTAACGTGGAAGTTAGGGGTCACACGGCTGGGAAAATTCAGAGCTGGGATTCTGGCCACACCATTCGGAAATGAGGCGTGCATCATTGTGTATCATTTCCCTCAGGCATGCAACCCTGCTCCCCATTTCTGAACAGCCACACCAGCTGGTTTAACCTTGCTGGTTTTAGTTGTACAGATCCGAGGGAGAGCTCCATCTTGTGGTAGAAGTTGGAACCACAGTGCTGTAGTCTCAGCCTGGTTTTCACACTATCCCGGAAGTACTGGCTTGAGGTCTAGCTCAGTTGGCGGGTATTAGTTCAGTATACTCTGAAACCCTGGCTTTCACGACCATTGCCCCAGTTACTGGAGGGGGGTGTGTGTCTATGATGCTTGCTGGTTATCCTAGCACTTGGAAATTGGAGGCCAAGTCAGAAGTTCAAAGTTACTCTCAGCTTCACAGAGTTCCAGGCTAGTCTAGGCTATGTGGTACCCCGGCACGAACAAACAGGCAGGGAGGGGTAAGGGTAAATTATACGTTTTATTCCCAATGTTCAAAATGTAACTTGGAAATATTTGTTTTTATGATTGATGTGTATGTGTCTGTGTGCATTATGGATCATCTGGAGCTGGAGGCACAAATAGTGGTAACTCCTGGACGTGGGGACTGGGGACCAACTCAGGTCCTCTGCAACAACAGGAACTCTTAACCACTGAGCCAGCTCTCTAGCCCCTGTTATTTGTTTTTTAGAGTTTGGGCATAAGTAATTGCTGTTGTCCCAGCATTTGGAAGGCCGTCTAAATTCACATCTCTACACCGGTAAAGTAGTACAGCTCTCAGGCTTCATCTAAAGTGTTTTTCTTTCTAAAAAAATAAGATTTGGCAGGCCAGAAGGCATTGGATCCCCTGGAACTAGGCTCACAAGCTCTAGGAGGTTGTGAGCCACACTATGTTTGTGTTAGAAACTGATCTCATGTTCTCTGGAAGACAGGGAGATCTGACTGCTGCCCCACCCCGGACCCTCAGAAAGTTCTTTCATGCATTAGTCTGTGGTTAAATGTCTTAGTTAGGGTCACTATTGCTGGGATGAAGCACCATGACCAAATGCAAGTTGGGGAGGAAAGGGTTTATTTGGCTCACACTTCCATATTACTGTTCACCACTGAAGGAAGTCAGCAGGGCAGGAACCGGGAGACAGAAGCTGATGCAGAGGCCATGGAGGGGTGCAGAAGTCAG
>NW_022196904.1:18572224-18578572 GCF_008632895.1 Mastomys coucha
CAGGAACCGGGAGACAGAAGCTGATGCAGAGGCCATGGAGGGGTGCAGAAGTCAGCAGGGCAGGAACCCGGAGACAGAAGCTGATGCAGAGGCCATGGAGGGGTGCTGCTTACTGGATTGCTTTCCATGACTTACTCAGCCTGCTTTCTCTTTCTCTTTCTTTTTCTTTTTCTTTTTTCTTTCTTCTTTTAATTATAGGTTAAATTCAGCATGTAATTTTTTGGGGAATTAATTATTTTATTTATTTATATCACAAATGTTGCTTCCCCTCTCAGTCCCTCTTCCCAAAGTTCTTTACCCCATGCCCCGTCCCCTTCACCTCTGAGGGGGTACTTCCCTCTCCTCCCAATCTCCCTTCCCTGGAGCATCAAGTCTCTATAGGATTAGGTCATCCTCTCCCACAGAGGCCAGACAAGGCAGTCCTCTGCTACATAAGTGCTGGGGGCCTTGGACTTAAGAAGTTTAACAAGAAGGAAGGCCCACATGAGGATGCTTCAATCCTACTTAGAAGGGGGAATAAAGGGAGGAAGAGGGAGGGAAGACCCTAGGTGGGAGAAGGGAGAGGGAGGGGAAGAGGAGAGACAGGAGAGAAGCCCAGGGGGGCAAGAGAATGAATGGAAACTTGCAGCCTCTGGGGTGGGGTGGGGTCAATCTCTAGAAAGTCCCAGAGACTTTCTAGAATGTGAGAGACTCCCACATGGAAATGCCCAACAGTGGGGACATGGAATCTGAAGAGACCATCGCCAGTAGATAGGCAGGGCTCCCAGTGTAGGGATGGTGTCACCAACCCACATTCAAATTTTTTGATCCAGAATTGTTCCTGTATAAAAGAAATGCAGGGGGCTGGTGAGATGGCTCAGCGGGTAAGAACACTGACTGCTTTACCGAAGGTCCTGAGTTCAAATCCCAGCAACCACATGGTGGCTCACAACCATCTGTAATGAGGTCTGATGCCCTCTTCTGGTGTGTCTGAAAACAGCTACAGTGTACTTACATATAATAAATAAATAAATCTTTAAAAAAAAAGAAAAAGAAAAAGAAATGCAAGAACAAAAATGGAGCCAGAGAGTCTAAGAAAGGCCATCCAGTGACCGGCCCAACGTGGGATCCATCCCATGGGTGGGCACCAAACCCTGACACCATAACTGATGCTCTGCTGTGCTTGCAGACAGGAGCCTAGCATGGCTGTCCTCTGAGAGGCTCTACCAGCAGCTGACTGAGGCAGATGCAGAGAATTACAGTCAATCATGGGACTGAGATCAGAGAAAGAAGAGTTAGGGGAAGGAGCTGAAGGGGATGGCAACCCCATAGGAAGACCAACAGTGCCAACTAACCCAGACCCTTGGGAGCTCCCAGAGACTAAGGCACCAACCAATCAGCCTGCTTTCTTACAGCACCCAGGACCAACAGCCCATGGATGGAATCACCTACGATGGGTTGGGCCCTCCTCCATTGATCACTAATTAAGCAAATGCCCCACAGACTTGTCTGCAGCCTGGCCATATGGAGGCATTTTCTTAGTCGATGTTCCCTCCTCTTGACACAAGCAGGAACCTGGAGACAGGAGCTGATGCAGAGGCCATGGAGGGGTGCTGCTTACTGGCTTGCTTCCCATGACTTCTCAGCCTGCTTTCCTTTTCTTTTTCTTTCTCTCTTTCTTTCTTTCTTTCTTTCTGTCTTTTTTTCTTTTTTAAATTATAGGTTAAATTCAGCATGTATTTGCTTTTTTTTCCCTAGAATTAATTATTTTATTTATTTACATCATAAATGTTGCCTCCCCTCTCAGTCCCCCTTCCTAGAGTTCTTTACCCCAACACAACACAAGCATCAGTAATGGTGTCAGGGTTTGTTTAGCTTGTGTCGAGTTGGCTTAAGAGTAGCCAGCACACTGGCACAGGGCATTCAGAACCAGTCAAAGTGTGGAGAATAAGCATCTATCTGCAGAGTGCTCAGTCCCTAATGGGACATCGTTATCATGTTCCCCAAAGGGCTCAGGGCTGATGCTTGGAAGGGATGCAAAGATTATAAGATCCAGAGGTCAGGGAGGGCCAGACAGAGGCAGTGTCTTCGGACACAATAGGAGCACTGCAGGCAGTCTTCCAGCAGCCAGTGGCTGCCTGCACAAGATCAAGCTGCTCAGCCCTGCAGCTAGGAGCAGCATGCCACCTCCTCAGCTAGAGGTAGGGACGGGTAGGACGGTAGTTGATGGCTTCTCATGGAGGGAGTCAGTTTTCTTTTCGGGTGTGGCCCTTGGTAGATGCCAGGGGTTGACTCCAGGCACACAGGTACAGATGCAGTAAAAACTGGAAGCCTTTCATTATCTAAAACACAACAGTCCCCCCAACCCCCAAAAGGACATGTTAGTTGGGACAGAGCAGGAAGGTGGGGTGGGTCTGGAAGGAGTTAGGGAGAGAAGTTTGGCTTATGGGTATATGTTCGTATGAAATTCTCAAGGAATTAATACAAAATTATGTTAAAAATGTCTAACTCAGGAGGCAGAGGCAGGCAGAACTCTGTGACTCTGAGGTCAGCTTGGTTTACACAGTGAGTTCCAGGCCAGCCAAGGATACATGGTTCACAAGGGCAAAGGGAGCAGAGAGGACAGGCCAGTGGATGGGGGGAGGTGGGCTCGGAAGCCCTGTGAGTATGTGTGGTGAAGAGGACACTGGGACCAGCTGCAGGGAGGCAGTTTGACTTTACATGGGCTGATTCAAGGTTTGTATAGTTTTGGGAACAGACAGGAGGGGTAGAAACATCCAGGAGGGGTAGAAACATCCAGGATGGACAAAGGTCACTGGCTGAAGGCTGAGGGTACTGGAATGTCTCATTAGCATGGGGAAGCACTTCAGGAATCTCAGGTCTGGCTGGAGGGAGGGTTTTTTGTTTTTTTTTAAAGATTTATTTTATTTATTTTATGTGTATGAGTACACTGTAGCTATACAGATGGTGGTGAGCCATCATGGGAATTGAACTCAGGACCTCTGCCGACCCAGCTCACTCTGACATAATTCACTGTAGCTGTCTTCAGATGCACCAGAAGAGGGCATCAGATCTCACTGTAGCTGTACAGGTGGTTGTGAGCCACCATGTGGTTGTTGGGATTCGAACTCAGGACCTTCGGACGAGCAGTCAGTGCTCTTACCCGCTGAGCCATCTCGCCAGCCCCTGGCTGGAGGGTTCTTATCAGGAGAAAGGAAGTCGAACCTGTCATCTAACTAAGGTTACCTGACATTCTGCAGGTCGAGGTGTGGGGTTTGAACTCCTCAGACAAGGTCAGAGAAGGGGAAGTCCTGCCAATGGAGGGAGTCCTATTTTATGTTCGGAGCTCAGGCAGCCATCAGGTTAATGGCAGACTTGGACCTTAATTAGCAGTTTTCCCACAC
This sequence comes from Mastomys coucha, assembly GCF_008632895.1. Classification (NCBI taxonomy): domain Eukaryota; kingdom Metazoa; phylum Chordata; class Mammalia; order Rodentia; family Muridae; genus Mastomys; species Mastomys coucha. Next base: position 18,575,608 of record NW_022196904.1, read on the forward strand.
AAAACAAAATCTAGAATAATCAAGTAAAATAAGATTAAAAATCAAAATGATGCCTCCCTCCACTTGTTTGCCCTTTCTTTCCTCTATGTACCATCTATGTTTCAGGACCACATCCATCCATTCCTGTTGCTTAAGGTCTGAAGGATGCAGAGAGGGGAACCCTTAGGACATGGGGGGATGGGCTCATTAGACCTGGAGAACTGAGGAGCCCCATGGCCATAGCTGATAGAAGACTCTCAAAGCAGCTGGCTTTGGCCTTAAGTTTGAGCTGGGAATCCTACAGAGATTAGCATAGTAGGTGAGAGAAAAATCAGACTCTTGGTCAAATATCTATGTTTATGTCCTGGCTCTGTCTGAAGTCATTTCTTGATAATCTCTATCTCGACTCCATTATATATGTGTATACACATATATAATGTACACATATATACAAACACAACATATATACACATATATAAATAAAAGTACATAATTAATATTATTAATTAAACATAATAATAATTGGCTCACTCTGTAGACCAGGCTGGCCTGGAACTCCCAGAGATCTACTTGCCTTTGCCTCTGGATTGCTGTGACTAAAGGTGTTAAAACACCTAGCCGTTTTCTGAGACAGGGCCTTGCTATGTGGAGCAGGTTGGCCTGATATGCCCTGAGTATTGACATTACAGCCATGTACCACCTTCCTGTCTCTGGTTATAGTTTGTGAATGTGAGAAATTAAAATTTATCTGAACTGTTTTCTTATCTGGAAAATGTGTGTTACAGACATTAGGGGCTCCTCTTGTTTGGCACTGAAAATCCACTTCATGGCTTGAAGCAAGCACAAAACACAAATTTGGGTAGGTGAAATGGCTCAGTGGATTATAGAAGATTTGGGTGAAGGACTGAGGGACCAGGAGGGGACAGGAACTCCATAGGAAAACCAACAAAGTCAACTAACCTGGACCCTTGGAGGCTCTCAGACTGAACCACCAACCAAAGAGCTGCCCTCAACACACTGCCTCTGCCTCTGCAGTGCTGTAGCCATCCCCCCCCTACACACATACACACACACACACACACACACACACACACACACACACACACGTAGCAGATGTGTAGCTTGGTTTTCATGTATGTTTCCCAATAACTTGAGCAGAGGCTGTCCCTGACTCTGTCGCCTCTCTGTAGATTCTGTCCCCTAACTGTGCTGGCTTGACTGGAGTCAGTGGGAGAGATGCGCCTAGCCCTGAGAGACTTCATGTGCTAGGGAGTGTGTAGGGGGATACCAGGGGGTTCGCTACTCTCTTAGAGGAGAAGGGGAGGAAGTATAAGGGGAGGGACTTGTGTGGGGGTACCCGGAGGAGGGGATGTGGTGATCGGGATGTAAAGCAAATAAATAAATTTATGGAGAAAAAAAAAAGTGCTTGCCACTAAAGCCCAATGATTTGAGTCCAATCCTTGGGACTCTCATGGTGGAAGGAGAGAACTCATTTCTGAAAGTTGTCCTTGGACTCCCTCCCCCTGCCTCCCTGCCACACAAATGCACACACGAACACACATTTAATAGCAAAGCACTAATTTTATTATTATAAGTACACATGCATCCTCTTTCTCTGTTCTTCAACTCCATTCCCAATTCTTCCAATTGGCATCAGCAGACAGAAGGCTCCCTCCTAGCCAAAGTCCCAGTGTCTGGGATCAAGGCCTCCCCTGACTTCAAGTGTCCCCTCAAGGGAAGTGGGTGAGGGGGAGCAGCAGTGCCGGAAGCAGTAGTTCCAGCACCCACAGGGAGGTAGGCATCCAGGAGGCCCCGATTTCTGCCTTTCGGGGCTGAAGGAATGACTGGTAACTACAGGTCTCCTTCACAGTCATGGGTCCCACTGAGTCTATCGTGGCCATCAGTCTGCAGCCGATTGCAGTGGTGCAGCCTTTAACATGCACAATGGAGTCCATGCCTCCTAGGAGCCAGAAAAGATGGGGCAACAGAGGAAGTTTAGGGAATGGGGAACCCAGTCTTGCCTCACCTCTAGAACCCCGAGCACCAAAACCTTGAGGGATCTTTACCTCCTGAGAATTCAAGCCTTCCTTGATAGCACTGAGCTGTGCCATTGGCACAGGGCAGAGAGGGGGCACTGGAACAGGACCCCAGGGCCACACATGTTGGGCAGTGGCGGGTTCCTGACATGTTGGAGATTGCTGGATGGGGATAAAGAGAGGGAGAGTTAAGGCTGTACCCAGCACCCAAGAAGCTTGTCCTGGCTGTTGTCTCCCCTACGTCTGTCTTGTAGAGGCCAAACTAACCAAGACCATTACTAAACCTCATCTACTCTTTCAATTGATTTTCTTTTCATCAGAACCTCAGTCAATGGCTGTAGAGATGATGCAGCAGGTAAAGGCATTTATTGTACAAGCCTGAAGATCCGAGTTCAATTCTTAACACCCATATGAAAGTGGAAAGAGAGAATTAACTCAACCTGTCTTTTGACTTCCACATGTGTAAGCATACACGCGTGCGTGCGTGCACACACACACACACACCACACTAAAAAAGAAACCCCAGTGACCACATAACTTCCATACTTTGCTTAGCCATGGTGACTGAGGTGAAAGGACAGGTGTAGCAGAAAGATTTGTGGATAACCAGTGGTATTACAACTCAGGTACTACACTCAAGTTAAAAAATGGAGGGACGGAGTAACTGGGACCAGCGGGACTAGGCACACAGGAACTCTGCCAGCCCAGTGGCTTGGGTTCCTTCCGGTCTGTCTGGGCTGGTGTCCTGAGCAGACCTTGGGCGCAAGCTCTACAACCAGTCCCACAACACCCAGAGGAAGCTGCTGCACTCACAGAGGAAGCTGCTCTCACAAGCCCAGGATCACAGGATCCCAGAATCACAGGATCACAAAGACAGCTTGGCTCTGAGGAGTTCTAACACAACCAGGATCACAGGAAGGACAGGCTCCAGTCAGATTTAGCAAGGGCAG
>NW_022196904.1:18579696-18579933 GCF_008632895.1 Mastomys coucha
GGCAGATGTCATACAGACCCTACAAGAACACAAATGCTAGCCCAGGCTACTATACCCAGCAAAAGTCTTAATTACCTTAGAGGGAGAAAACAAGATATTCCATGACAAAATAAAATTTACACAATATCTTTCCACAAATGCCAGCCCAGGCTACTATACCCAACAAATCCTTCAATTACCATAGATGGAGAAAACAAGATATTCCATGACAAAACAAAATTTACACAATATCTTTCC
>NW_022196904.1:18580853-18588035 GCF_008632895.1 Mastomys coucha
ATTATTTTTAAGTATACAGTTAATATGTTTGGAGTTATTTAAAATTTATATTAAGAAAAATGTATTTTTACTATTGCTGTAGATGAGCGTCTACATAAGACAGTTAAATTGACTGTTGTTTTATATCAAAAAACTTTTATAATACTTATTTTTATTGTTATAATATTTTATAAATTTTAAGGAATATGACAAAAAAGATATTGTAGGTATTGAAGGGTGGTCTCTGGGAGGAGTTGGGGTACAAAATGAAAACAAGAATGTGGTTTAATTCTATTTACTTAAAATATGTTTTTAAATGCCAGGCAGTGGTGGCACATGCCTTTAATCCTAGCACTTGGGAGGCAAAGGCAGGTGGATTTCTGAGTTCGAGGCCAGCCTGGTCTACAGAGTGAGTTCCAGGACAGCCAGGACTACACAGAGAAACCCTGTCTCGAAACAAAACAAAACAAAAACCAAAAAAAAATATTGTTTTAAATGTTAACAAATTCAGATAAACTGAAATCATGTAACTTTTCTCATCATAATGCAATAAAAGTTAAAAAAAAAAAAGAAATGGAGGGACACCTAACTACCTAAGATGGCTCAGCAAATATCTTCAAGGCGCTGAAATCCGAGTGAAGAAGGCTGTATGTGAACGTGGGTTTGAGACAGAGATGGGGGTAGGGTAGCTGTTGGGATGGTAGGAACAGGCAGGGGTAAAGTGGTTTTTTTTTTCTTCATAAAAACAATACCTGTACCATCTATGTTTTTTAAAAAAAAATCACTTTTAAGTGTGTATGTATGGTGCATGAGTGTTCGTGTGGGTGCAAATGTGGGTGCCTCAGTATGGAGGCCAGAAGGCAGCCTTAGGTGTCATCCTTAGGAATGCTGTCCTTTGTTTCAGGGTCTCTCACTGCCTTGGTGCCCACCAACTAGGCCAAAAGGATCCTCTTCCTGTCTCCCTCTACCTCCAAGAGCTGGGACTACACGCGCAGGCCATCAGACCTGGCATTTCTATGTGGGTTCTACCGACCCACCTCTCCAGCTCCCATCTATAGTGTTACAAACTGTGAACGTGAGTCTAAGAGGGGCTTGGACTGCAAAAGCAACAGCTCAGAAAAGGACCTTGCAGACTGGGGGACTCTCTTGTGTTTGGCCCACTGAGGACCAAACTGAGCAGAAACATAGAGAAGACAGCCTGATACCTTAGTGCTCATCCCCATGTTCTAGGTACCTGTGGTGTCTGGAACTTCCCAGACTGAATCTAGGCTCTCTTTGTTGTTGCAGAGGGAGTCATTGCAGTAGTTACTGTAAGAGATGGCAACCAGTCCAGGAGGTGCAGTGTACTGGACGAAAGTCATTGTCTCCACTCCTTGAGGGACACAGCTCTTACTGGCCAAAACGACGGTCTTGGTTCCTTCTGTGACACAGGAAGTAGACAAGGTGAATGGCGGGCCCAATGCTCAGCAGGGAGAAAGCAGAGGACACAGCTCTTCTCTCTCTCAAGCCTAAAGGATCCCCCTGTCTTTGCCTCCATGGTGCTGGGACTACAAGCTCATGCCACCTATGCCTGGGATTTTTCTGTGGGTTCTGGGGCTTCAACTGAGATCCGTTGAGCACCTCACTGACTGGGCTGGGTTTCCAGTGGCCACCTTTATTGCCACAGGGTCAAGAGTTTATCAATAAACACAGGTCAGTGGGAGTGAGAGGGAAAAGAAAGAAACGAAGCTGAGAAGACAGGCAAGGTGTTAGGCCTGGAGACCAAACCGGACAACTGGACCGCTGTCAGCCTGCAATGAGGAGCCAGCAGTGGGGACTCACCATTCTCATCTATCTTACCTGCTTTAATCAACAGTACTGTTTCTTGGCAAAATTCTCCAGGGTTGCACTTTTCAGCCTTTGAAGTCCAGTTAAAGGTACGGCCTGGATCGTCTTCCAAACTCAGGGTTTGACTCACCTGGCAGTAGGTATTTTGGGCCACTGGGAAGAGGAGAAAAAATAAAATTGCCCTTCTCTGTGGGGTGACCCTTCCCCACCACCCTCTGTGGGCCAGTCATTTCCCACAGATCCCCCAACACGTACGAGTCCGATGCGAGGCTATTAGAAGAAAGACGAGCAGTAAATACTGGATGTGGCAGGCTCCCATGGCTTCTCTGAGATTGGGAAGAGCTGAGCAGGACCTGGGAACTGATGGAAGACACAATTCAACCAGACAGAGAGGGGTTAAATCTTAGCTTTCTCTAAGTATCCACTTTGTGGTAGATTTATGGTGTGTGAGACCCCAAGTCTGTCTTGAAGTAGCTTGTGAGTTGATCCAGACAGCTATAGTTAAACAACAGGAATTTGGCAACTGTCTTTCTTCCACTTCTAGATACAGAAGAATGGGGCCTTCTGCTGGAAACTTCAGGGGCTAACCTTAACAGCAGAAACCTCTCAAGGTCTCCGCATCTTAGCCCTTAGGATCTAGCTCCACCAGAACTCGAATTCTGAGGTCACTGTCTTCTTCATCCTAGGATTCACATGTTTGAGTTCCAGCTACTTTCCTTCCAAAGGACACATGATTCTAGGCAGCCAGCTTATTTCCTCAGACTCAAAAGTCTAGGTAAATTCAGCTCCTTGATACTGAACTATAGATTCCAGCTCCTCCAAAAGAGCAAAAGTCCAGAACCCGGCACTCCTAAAAGAGGAAGAGAATCCAGTTCTTCTTCCTTAAACATAAGGGTCCCATACCAGCCTCCTCTGCCTCAGAATACAGGCTGAAGGCCTCAAACTCAGCCCTTCACCCTCAGACCCAGGGCTCCAGATTCCTAGCCCTCCTCCCTCAGACTCAATAGACAGACCTTTGCCTCTTCCCTCAGACCTGGTAGCCAGATCAAACTTTAGCCTCTTTACTTAGACAGTCAGCCACACTGGTGGTCAGACTAGACCTTAGCCTCTTCCTTCAGACACAGTTAGCCAGTTTCCTCCCTCAGACCAATGAATTCAGACCCCAGTCCACCTTCCTCAAATCCTGGAGCCTGGGCTCCAGCTTTCCTCTCTCAGACTCAGAATTCCAGATCTCTAGGCCTCCTCCCTCAGACCCAGGAATCCGGGTGGCCAGCTTTTCCCCCATCTTACTTAGCATTCCAGAGTTCCGGACTCCCAACCTTTCTCCCTCAGACACAGAATTCTAGACACCCCGTCCTCCTCTCCCAGACCTAGTAGCTAGACCATGTCCGCTCCTTCAGACCCAGCCAGGCCTGTTGCTCTCCTCCTTCAGACCCAGTAGCCAGACTCTAGTCTCTTCCCTCAGACCCCGGAGTTCTGGCACCAGCCTTCCCACGTCTGACTCAGCTTTCCAGATTCCCGACCTTCCTCTCTCAGACCCAGAATTTCAGATCCCCAACCTTCTTCCTCAGACCCAGAATTCCCGACTCCCAGCCTGCCTTCCTCAAACCCAGGAGTCCCGGCCCCTAGCGCTCCTCCCTCAGACCGAAGGGTCCCTCAGTCTGCCTTTTTCCCTTAGGAGTCCCGCCCACGACCCCTCCTTCCTGCTTCCATTTAGCTTCTCTCCTTGGGTTTAGGGAATACCTGTCTATTTCTTTTTAAGCCAGCAAACTTTTTTCAGGCCACGTTGTATCCTCGGTGCACCGGGCTTCGATGGCGACCAGTATCGTCTGCCGTGTTCCTGGTGCGGCTCCAGGAGGCACGGAAGGCGGGGCCAGCAGGGCCCTGATACTCGAGGTCCCATTGGTTGAAGATGACTCATTGCATGGTCTTATTGGTCGAGCTTGGAGAATCACTGCATCTCATTGGTCCCCAGAGAAGCCAATCACTGGCGGCTTCTGAAGGTGCACATGCGCCGCCCCTGGCTGTTGCTACCGTGAGTGTAAGTGGTAGGGGTGGCTCTAGGATAGGTGTTTCCCTCCGTTTGTGGGACACTGTCTCAGCTCCTCCAACAGTTCTGGGTAGTAAACTTCAGCCTTTGCCCATAAATACCTACCCAGGGGGTCTTTCCTATTCCTCGCCATGCCCCTGTTCCAGCACCCACCCAGAGGCCCGAACCACATGGGTCAACTTGATCTTTCTCCCTCTCCGTTTAACAATGGAGGCTTTCACCCTCTAATGCTGACCCGAGGATTACCCGAGGAGAGGATAGTCCTCTTTCCTGTTGCTTAAGATGCCTCTAAATATTGTAGGTATGAGTAGCAATCGGGTGACAGCCCAGGTTGCTTGCACATTGAATGAAACCACTTGTGTTTGTCAAAACTGTGACAGAGATGAACACTTGGACTAGTTACACATGGATTTAAGTTCTTGGATTACATTTTAATGTGTGTGTGTGTGTGTGTGTGTGTGTGTGTGTGTGTGTTCATTTGTGTGTCAAGGCACATGTCTAGAGCTTAGAAGTAGTCAGTTCCCACCTTCCAGCATGTGGGTCCGGGGAATCAAACCCAGAATTGCTAGATTTGGAAGCAGGGACTTTTAGTCTCTGAGCTATCTGGCTGCTTCTCAATTCTCCTTTTCCTCTTCCAAGTAATTAAAACAAAAAATGGGTTTCATTTCGATCTTTAAATACATTTTACTTTGTTCAACTATTGTTTTGTTCAGGCAGAGTCTTCTAGCTCAGGATGGCCTCGAACCCTCTGTGTAGCTGAAAATGACCTTGACTGAACTCTCTTCTTGAGTCCTGGATTTAATAGTAGGTGCTACCATTTATACAACACTGGGTACTAGGGATTATAGCCCAGGTCCTCGAGCTTGCATGGCAAGCACTTTGACCACTTGGGTCATCTCTCCAGACTCTCAGAAATGTCCTTTTTTTTTTTTTTTCTGAGACAGAGTTTCCCTGTGTAGTCCTGGTTGTCCTGGAACTTGCTCTAGAACCAGGTTGGCCTTGAACTCAGAAATCCACCTGCCTCTGCTTCTGAGTCCTGGGATTAAAGGTGTGCACCATGAGAGCCCAGTCCCCAAATGTCTTTTTGAATCTTAACAAATAATGTAAGAAACAAAATTTCAATTACATTACTCATTAGTCTTAATAGTAAGAATTTGGCTTCCTAGGATTCAATACTATTCAGACAGGTATGTGATTTGTGGAGGGGATAGGGAAGGATTATGACAAGATAGTAAGCCCCAGGATTATAGAACATTGTGTGTTAGGGTCTTTAGGGATCAGAGAAATTATTTCCTGTTCTGTATAGTTTTTTCTCTTTGGGATGTGGGCCCAGGGTTTATTGGAGCTAACTAATCCAGGAGGGTGAATGTTTACAATTTCAGAAAAAAACCAGCCAAGCTGGTTTCTATAAATGGACATTATCATAAATTCTGAGGATTTACAATTCAATGGGACTTTTAAAGTAATTGTCGACAGTCACCACTTGCTATACTTCCCATGATTTGGGTCACTTATCTTTGTCACAGTTGTACGATAGAAATATTGTATGATTGCCACTGAGAATTCCTGTTCATTTTTTATGACAGAGTGTCCCCAGGTAGGTAGGGACGAAACTTGCTATATAGAAAGTCTGGCCTCAAACTTCTTGGGGGTCCCCCTGTTTCTGTCTCTCAGGTGCTAAGATTATAGGTTCCTACCACATCTAGGATGGAGTTGTTTTCAAACCAGACCTCACATAGCCTAGGCTGATCTTGAACTCACAGTGTAGCCAGAGAAGACAGGCTTGAGCACTTGGTCCTCCTACCTCCATCTCCTGTGCTCTGGGATTTCAGGCATGCACCCCAAACCTGGTTCACACGGTGCTGCAGATGGAATTGGTGCTTTATGCATGGACATGAGCAGTTTATAGCTGCAGCCCTGAGAGTTGTTTGTAAGTGGTAGTGTGTCAGTGTTCTGGATATGCTGACCACACCCTGAACATGCTCAACACTACTGAAATGGACACTGGAAATGCTTACAGCTAAAATATGTCGTCTCTTTGTATTTTGAGACAGAATCTCACAGAACCCAGGCTGGCTCCAAAGTGGATAGTAGCGAAGGATGTCCTTGAAGTTCTGACTGTCCTATCCTCCACACCAGAACCTTTTGATCCTCAAATGTCTGTTCAGTGGCATCTTGGTAGCTTTGAGTAAGCACACCCCTGCAATGGGGAAATAGCAGGAAGTAGAGCCTTTTTCTTCCTCCTCCCTAGGGAATCACATGTTCAGAATTTACCATATAAATTCTTTATGTTTTAGTCAGTGTTCTACTGCGCTGTGGAGACACCATGACCACGCTAACTGTTGTACAGAAAACCACTTCATTTGCTTCCTCACAGGCCAGCTGAGGATACAATAGCTGGATCTGAAGGCAGCAGGAAGAGAGAGCCACTGGGCCTGGCTAGGGATTTTCAAACATCAAAGCCATCCCCCATTGACACACTCTAACAAGGCCACACCTAATCCTTCTCAAGTAGTGCCACACCCTGAGGACTCAGCCACTGGCACACACTAAAACTGAGGGTGGGCTTCTGTTCAGGAGTATGCTCATTAGGAGGGGATTGCAATGTCTCCTAGAGCCCCTTCATATAAGCTTGCAAACTTAGAAAGTTGACAGCATCCTCAGACATGGGACCTGCCTGAGTCAAGTTCACAGTGGTCCCAAGGCTTTATTTATTTATTTATTTATTTATTTATTTGAGAAAGGATCTCACTGTATATTAATAGCTTTGGCTGATGTTGAACTTCTGGTGATCATCTTGCTTTGGCTTCAACTGACTTTTGCTGGAATAACAGGGGTGACCTATTGTGTCATGCCTTCCCCCAACAACTCTTTTTATGGTCCTAATTATTTTCTTTGTTTTTTCTAGACAGGGTTTCTCTGTGCAGCTGTGGCATTCCTCGAACTGTTTCCATAAAACGGGGTGCAAATTTTACTCCAGTGCTGAAATTAAAGGTGTGTGCCAGCACAGCCAGCTCTGTGGTCCTGAACTAGCTATACTAAGTGGATTCCCCACTGACAGATCTTTGCTGTGCAGTCTTGTTTCTCTCAAGTTTTCAGTCCCTCTGCCTCAGCCTCTCAGGTTTATTTTTAATCAGGTATGTATCTCTGTATCTGCCTGAGGGCATGGACGTGTGAGTACAGTGTTCTCACAGTTCAACACAGGGGTTGGAGCCTCTAGAGCTAGGGTTGTACATGGTTGTAACCATCTAACCTGGCTGCTGGGAACCAGCAAGAGCAGTATGTACTTCTGACTGTACAGCTGTCTCTCCAGCCACAGCATGTTG
>NW_022196904.1:18589685-18600179 GCF_008632895.1 Mastomys coucha
AGGGTGCTCCAGGTTTGTGAGCTGTCACTCATGTCACTCATGGTGGGGCAAGCTTTGGTGAAGCAGCTGTGTTTGGATGATTTCTGCTCCTGTAAGTCACTCCTCACCCATGCATAGTCCTGGAAGTAACTCTACTACAAACCTCATGGTTTACCAAGGTGGGCTTTGGTGGTATTCATACATTGCCCTGTCAAGGAATCCTAGTGTGGGGTGAGTGGATGTTAGTGTTTGGTCCCCAGGAAAAGCTTGGTCACACAGCACCATGAAAACCAGGCCTTGGCAGCTAGACTCACCCACTGTGTGCCCTCTTCTCCTCATGCAGAGAAAGCCAGTATTTGTAGAAACAACAGCAACTTTATTTTTCCACACGTGTGGTCAATGTGTGGTTGTCTGCTCTGGAGCCAGGTGAGTTCAGTGGCTCCCATATCTAAACATGAGGAGGCAGAGGTGTGTGGGTGAGGGATGAGGGCACCCGACAGCGCAGGCTGACAGTGCCCAGTGTCAGGTCTTTGGGTTATGAAGTAAGAGGAGGGCTGGGTATGGGTGGCCAAGAGGGATTAAGATTGGCTGGGAAATGGGTTCAGGAGAGAGGACAGATCTCTGTAAACGAAGGGCTGAGAAGAGGCCTGAGCCCTAACATCCAGGTCAGGAGGGTGCTAGGAATAAGTATATGTGAGAGTGAATCCACATTCTGTAATACAGAGAGTTCCACAGCAGAAAAAATCCCAATTGAAGTTTGCTTTTTCAATAAGAATTTGTCAGGTGATAGCAGGCATCCATCAATGCTAAAAGTGGTATTGAGTTCACCTAGAAGATAAAGATCAAATCACTGGTAAGTGTCAGGAGCTTAAAAAGAAAGAAAGAAAGAAAAAGAAAGAAACCACATACCCAGGAGTCTAGGCTCCAGCCCTCTTCATGTGGACCCAAGAGTCTTGGTCCAGGTCAAGGATTTCTTCCTCAGACCCAGGGCTCTAGCCTCCAAATGTATTCCTCATACAGCAGTCAAACTAGGCACACCTCCCTCAGAGCCAGGAGTCCTCATCGCTCCCCCTGAACCCCCATAGTCATGGCCACAGTCTTCCTCATCCTGGGGATGCCGCCTTCAACCCTTACCTCCCTGGAGTGTCAAGTCACTAGTATAACAATGAGTGCCCTTAGGACAGAAGACAAAGTTAGAATTGTGGGAGCAGAAACCCTGGAACTGCAAGCAGACAGGACACTGGGTGGTTCCCAGCTCAGGGGAGTCTGAGGAGAGAGAAGAAGGGGCTGTAGGGCATGCTCTCAGCTGCAGCCACAGGCTATTCACCCCCAAGTGGTGGGTCCCTTGGTCACATACCTGCAAGTGACAGGGGGTCAAGTAGGACACTGGTGCTGTTAGCGTTGTTGCACAACTCAGTGTCACAGAAGTGGACATAAGAGGCAGCCACTATACCAGGTCCTCTGGAAAACAGCTGGATATTTTTGGTCTTCTTTTCCCCAGGGTTGCTGGAGCCTTTGCTCCCCAATAGGAGAGATTTATTACCTAAGGGGGGTACCAGAGTGAGGGCTCTTCATGGACAGAAAGGAGGGTGAGAACTGGATGCCCAGTTCTTGGGTCCCTTGATGCTCTCTCTCAGGGACAGTACAATCCTCAGTGGCAGCAGGACAGATCATGATCTCAGTCTGCCACAGAATGAAGTCCAAACCTGGCTCCCTCTGCTCTGCCCATATAGATCCTGTTACCAGGCCCCTCCACACACACCGAACCCCTGTGCAGCCTCACCTTGATCTCTTCTACCCTGCTGGGTTTCTCTCTACACTCTGCCCTCCAGACCACACTTGGCTCCCTGTGCTCTGCTTCTCTCTCCTTCCCACTTCCCTGCAGGACTCAGGCTTAGCAGAACCCAACGCAGGCACTTAGCATGCATCCTTCCTCTGTCCATCCATCCTTCCTTCCCTCCTTCTACTCCCTCCCTCCCTCCCTCCCTTTTCCCTCTCTCCTCCTGAGTTTCCTCTAGTCCAGGCTGCTCTTGAACTCCCAAGGTTGCTGCAGATGAAGTTGACTGTCTCCACCCACAGCCCCATGCTGGCATTACAGGCACTCAGTACCACACCCAGTTGGTGTGGTACAAGGGTTCAAGGTCAGGGTTTTTCTCTTAACTAGCACAGGTCTTCCGTATATACCCTTATCACAGCTCAGCAGAACAAGTCACAGAGACAGGACGTCCCAGGCTTGTGAACAGATGGGCAGAAATGCAGGGAATAGAATCCTGGGCCTAGCCTGGTATGGGAGTGTGTCCCTCCAGCTGAGAGCACGCACCTACATCTATGAGCAGGAGTGTCTCCTGACATATTTCCTTAGGTTCACCTTTCTTGGACTCAAATGATTTCCACTCAACTGCTGTCTTACTGAAGCCACTGCCAAGTTTCATCATGATTCCCTTGTGACAGGTCAGAGTACCTGTGGAGAGGAAAATCCAGGGTTTGTGAGAGTTAAGGAGCCCACCATGTCTGTCCTTGCAGCTTCTGGGCTAAGTGAGGCCATCGCATTCTGAATCAGACTCCGAATCACATAGGATGGCTGTGGCATCGCTGTCTTCCATTAAGGTGGAACTCAGAACTCATTACCTCCAAGTTCTCCCACTATTTGCAGTGGCCCATAGTGGGGGCTGCCTATTTACTCATTTCTCAGCTGCCCTCCTCCTGCAAACCACACCTGCACTTTCTGTTCCACCCCACCTACATCCTCCCCATCTTCCTCAAAGGTGGCTCCTTTCCCCCAGTTGCTCCAGCTGCAGTTCTGCCCCCATTCTCATTCATTCTTTCTCTGCAGCCCATGATGCAGTCCCCAGGAAACCCCATGACTTACTCTGCACAGTTTCTGCAGATCCTGAGCATAGTCCCCAGCTCTAATGCTTCCAGCCAGCAAAGATGACAGCAAGGCCTTTCTCAACCTGTCATGGGTCTCTCTGATCTCCCTTCGCTTCTACTCCACTGTAGTTACCCCCCACCCCCAGCACCCATAGATACTCCTAAATGGTTAGGTAATAAGGTCAGGCTATCTGAGAAGCCATGAGGCAGAAATGTCTGGTAGGTCCCCATGTTTTCTAGAATGAAATTTTCACCTTAATGGGCTATAGAGATGTGTCAGTGCTTAGAGCACTCACTGCCCTTCCAGGAGCTGAGGTGATTCCCCAAAAGTATTCCCTCCTGCAGGCACACACACACACACACACACATGCCTATACACAATTAAATGTGATAAAGATACACCTAAAAACCTGAGTTCTTAGAATGGCCCCCAGGCTCCTGTGTGGCTCAGCCTTCCTCTGTCTTCCTGTATACATCCCTCTTTGTCCCTATGCCCCCGATACAGTCCCACAGGTGAGGGGGCATCACATAGGGTCTGGGAAGAAAAGGAGGATGAGGCACATTCTAGTGTGACAGGACTTCTCAGGGGAAGGCAAGAAGATGAGGAGCACAGGGGGCAATAGGGTAGGCACCCAATATTGATGATGGAACAAGGGACACATAATCTTTGATTTCCTGCCTGAAAATGTGGGCAGGGTGCTGGTCTCCAACAGTGGGCAGGAGAGCTAGGTGTGTCCAGACACAAGGTCCTTCTCAGGCCTTTGCACATACATGGTTTCCTCCTTCCATGTCTGCAACTCTTTTCTCCTTCAATCCATTAAGGGGCACTGAATGAAATGTAGAGCATTCTGACACTCAATGATGATTGCCAGTTGCTCTTCTACATCCTCACCTGAGCGGGGGAAGAAGCCCAGCAAAGAGAGGAGCAGAACATACTGGATGTGGCAGGCTCTCATGGCTTCTCTGAGGCTGGGAAGAGCTGATCAGGACCTGGAAACTGATAAACTACAGGAGTCAATTCAACCAGACAGAGAGGGGTTAATCCTTGTTTTCTAGACAGGGACAGTTCTAGGCATCATAAGACAAAAGGCCTGGAGCCCTCTGATTTAAGTTTCAGTCAGGACTTCAGAGCCCACACAGAATCTTCCTCTGTCCTCGGGACGCAGCTCCACCACAACCACAACTGGAATTCTGAAGGCCCTGGTTTGTCTGTCCTAGGAATGTGGCTTTTAGGTTCCATTCTCACAGCCCCAACTCCCAGGACCCAGGATTCTAGTCGCCCAGCTTCCTTCTTCAGGCCTCAGTACAATCCTTTGCACCGTGAAGGGTCATACACCCCGGCCTTCTCCTTCACTAATATGGCCAGACTCCAAATGTTACCCTTGGACACACAATCCAGAACTGGGCACTCTTCAAAAAACCAAGGGAACGAATCCAGTCAGAGCAAAGCCCTCCTCCCTCAGATTAGGGTGTCCAGGGCCCAGTTCTCCCTCAGACCTAAGACTTGGATATCCATTTTCCCTTCATCAAACTCAGGTGTCCAGGCGCAGCCACCTTTCTCAAACTGAAGATTCACGCAGTCCCTTCCTCTTCCTTTTTTCTGCTAATCCTCACTGGCTCTTTTTTCAGGCCTGGGGGATCTGGTCTCTTACTACTCCTTTTCCTAGTAAGCAGCAAATTCTTTCTGGCACCAAAATATCCTCACCAGGATCTTGGGCTTTGAAGGCGGTTCCAGATGCGGTCTGAAGTAACCTCTTTGCACATGCGCGACTCAGACTGCCTAAAATGGCAACCTCAGTCAGACAAGTGTCTTGAAGTCCCATTGGTTGGTGAGAACATTGGAAGGCTTCATTGGGTAAGCATGGGAAATCGCTGCATCTCATTGGTCTGCATAGAAGCCAATTACGGCACGCCTCAGAAGGCAAGCATGCCCAGAAAATGACTTCTAAGTCACTGGCGGTTGCTGCTGAGGTCACCGAATCGCAGGTCACGTGGTATCTTGGCAGGCTTTTTGAGGAACGTACTTTGTTTGTCCTGTCACTGGAGATGCTTCTATGTCGAACATATGAGCAGGGAGCGGGTGACAACACAGATTGCCATCAAAGATGTTTATCCTCTTTATGCCTGGAAAGATGATTAGACACAGATAAGAATTTTTTAAAAATTACATTTGATTTTATGTACTTGTGTGTTGATGTCATGTGTCAAGTTGCACACGACATTGGACAATTTGGGGAGTCAGTTTTTTTCTTCTACATGTCAGTCCCAGACATCAAACTCAGGGTGTCAGGCTTGGTGACAGATGGATTTATATGCCGAGTCATCTCCCTGATTCTCACTTCTTTTGTTTATATATATGAGTTATTTATATAGTAATTAGAGTACTTGGAAAATTTTCCTAAGTTCATGTAATATACTTCATTCTCACAAATTTTCTTTTTAACTTTACATCCGGCTCACTGCCTCCTCAGCCATCCCCTCTCATAATTCTTCCCTCATTCCCTCCCCCCCCTTTTCCTCTGAGTGGGTGGGGACCCCCCTGGGTATCCCTCCAACCCTGGCACTTCAAGTCTCTGGGAGGCTAGGCTCTTCCTCTCCCTTTGAGGTCAGACAAGGCAGTCCAGCTAATATCCCACGTAGAGGCAACAGCTTTAGGGACAGCCCCTGCTCCAGTTGTTCGGGACCTATGTGAAGACCAAGCTGTACATTTACATATGTAGGGGGAGGCCGCTTAGGACTGCACCTCACACAGCACGCTGTCTATATGTGTTGCTGGACTCGCTGCTGATGTGAATGGTGCAGTGACCACCGAGGGCAGGCAGGCGTCCCCCAGGCTCTCAGAGTGCTGATGCTTTGCCCTTTGGCACAGCTGCAACACATGGGGCTTCAGAGGGGAGCATGCTGTTTCACATGGGTGCCAGCTCCTTGCTTGGAAGGAAGGAGGCATCAACTTTGTTATATTTTGTGAGTTGTCACATAGGTAAATATACATGATGCAGTGGGTTAGTATTTATTTTATCTTTACCATGTGTATGGGTGTTTGCCTGCATGTATATTTGTGCACCACTCATGTGCCTGGTACAGGCAGAGGCCAGAAGAGGGTATGGGAGACCCTGGGACTTGAGTTACACACTGTTTTGAGCTGCTGTGTGGATCCTTTGCTGGGAATTGAACCTGGGTCCTCTGGCAGAGTGACCATGTCTTCAGGCTTGATTTTTTTATATAGAAACAATGTCATAACAAGAAAAGGGTTCAGTGATGCTCTTAGTTTTATATATATAGAACTTACAACTAAAATGACCCTCCAGCCAGATGATGCTGTGTATACCAAATCTGGTGACTCAGCTATATGACCTAGGAATACTGTTATGTCCCTTTAGTATTCCCGGGATGTGTGCTTCATGGAGCTCATGTGCATGTGTGAGATGTTTCCATACATGCATGGGTGAAGGCCAGTCGTCTGTATTGAATGCTTTCTTCTCTCACTCTCTACATTATTCTATTGAGAAAGGCTCCTCACTGTACCTGCTGGATGCCTGTGATCTGCCTTTCTCCACCCATCACTGGATGTACAGTCACCTGCTGCTGCGCCTGGCTTAATTTACATGGGTACTAGGGATTGGAACTTAGGTCCTCCTGTGTGCCTGGTAAGCACTTTACCAACTTGAGTCATCTCTCCAGACTCCCAGAAATGTTTATTTAGAACTTAATAATATAAGGAACAAAATATTCCAATTACATTGTTCAGGAGTCTTAATACTCAGTAAGAATTTGACATCCTGGAGTCACGAGTCTTCTGTCAGGTGTATGATTTGTGGAGGGAAAAGAGGAAGAATTTTGGACCAGATACTTTTAGGTCCCAGCTTATAGAACATAATGTGTTGGGGTCTTTTGGATTTAGAGAGAAATACACCTCTAATTTTTGTTCTTTCTAGTTCTTTCTCTTTGGAATGTGGGCAGCAGTTATTGGAGCTAACTAACTCAGGAGAGTGAATGTTTAAATATTCAGAAAGAAGAGCCAACCTGGTTTCTATACATAAAGATTATTTTAAATTTTGAGGATTTACAATTGGGTTTTTTTTAAAAGTAATTATTGGATAGTCACCACTTGCCATATTTCCCATGATTCTGGTGTGATGTATCTCTGTCCCAGTTGTACGGTGGAAACATTGCGTGGTTGTGTCTGAGGATTCCTGTTCATTATTTATTCGGAGTGTCCCCAGGTTGGTGATGGGCTTTTTATCTCCCTCAGTGATGCAGATATAGGACAGTTAAGTAAGATTAGAGGTAGATATGAGCAGCTTTAGTAGGGGGCAGCTCTGGGGTGGGTTCACCGACCTCACAGGTAGAGGGTAGCGAACTCCACCGTCTCAGCTAAAGCAAGGGGGTTTTATAGAGCTTATGCGGGTGAGGAGTGATGACGTGTGAGCTAGGAGCTGGGGTCATGCCCACACATGGTCCGAACCTGAGCCCTGGGTGGGCACTTCTGGGTTCATTGCTGGGAACGAGGAGGTGGTCGGTGATGACTTGAGCCTGGAGCTTTTTCTGAGCAGGTGGTAAGTTTTCTCTGTGAGGACCGGTCTCCTGGCTTGTGCAGGGGCAAGCAGGGGTCTAAGCCAGTGCGTCCAGCTGAAACTTGCTATATAGAAAGGCTGGCCTTAAACTTTTTGGGGTTCCCCTGCTTCTGTCTCTCTGGTGCTAAGATTATAGGTTTGTACCACACCTGGCTTGGACTTGTTTTCAAACAGGATCTCTGTAACGACCTTTTGTTACTTTGTGGGCTCTTTTTTCTCTTTGACCTTTCCCAGCTTTTTCTGAGCCTTTCAACCAGATAACACTCACTAGGAGAGAAAAAAAGGGCGTTCCATTGAGTTCCTTGGGGCAAGTTTGATTTTTGCTGTCAGGATGTCTACTTTCTTCTTCATTCTTCTTTGGGCACGATTACTTAACACACTGTGACCTTCAGCAACCAACAATCACCAGCATCCCAGCCTGCCTCTCAGGACCCTAGAATTAAGAATATACTCTCTGAAAAGTCCCCAGAATACAAACATTATGCAGTGGCAGAAACTAACTGCTGCTGGCAAAATCACGTTCCTGCTAGCACCTGAAGCAAGTCATAGTCAGCTGCTGAGGACAGTCTGAAGCAGCCCCCATATCCCACATCTGGGCTGCTGTGGACAGTCTGAAGCAGCTCCCATATCCCACATCTGGGCTGCTGTGGACAGTCTGAAGCAGCCCCCATATCCCACATCTGGGCTGCTGTGGACAGTCTGAAGCAGCCCTATATCCCACATCTGGGCTTAAAACCAAAACTTGTTCCCATAATATTTCTGTGTTTTTTAAAGAAACCAAAACTCCAAAATTTCACTACAGGCCTCATGTTGCCCAGGCTGGTCTTGAACTCACCATGTGGCCAAAGAAGACAGCCTTGAGGTTTTGATCATCCTGCCTCCATCTCCTATTGCTGAGAACAAGAAAAAGGAACTTGTTCTAAATACTGCCATTTCATTTTCAGACTCCATTTATTCATAGGGGGAAACTAAGTTCAAGATCCCAGGCCCTAGGGGAGCCCGCCAGAGTTTCCAGCTAAGTCCTCCTGTGATCTGCAGTCACAGCACACAGCGTCTTCAGTAATAGGGTCTTACAGGCTAATTCCAGAAGCCTCTGCCCACACTGCCCCTCATAACTACAATAAAACCCTTCTCCTCACCCGTCCCTTAGAGTGATCAGGTCTTTATTTTCATTCATAAAGTCCCTGGAGCTTGTTCCCAACCTCTTATTGCTTGGGGTTGATCACACATCCTCTGTAGGAGAGCAGCTCCTCCGATTGTTTCCCAGAACCGATATGTTCTCACTGTACAAAATGAGTGGTTTACTTGCCTACACCGTGTTAGTGTAGCTGTTGAAGGGACTCTAGTAGGATTGAGCCTGACAAACAAGCCTCTGGCAGACCCTGTCCTTCCCCTATTGCCTGTTGCAAAACAAACAAACAAACAAACAAACAAACAAATCTAACAAAAACGGTTAGATTCTATTCCTAAAGCTTGCCAACAAGGTCTACTCCCTTAGTTTGACCACTTTTTTCTCCTGAGGCTGATGACCAAGATCCAGCTCTCAAAGTATGAAGTCCAGCAATCAAAATCCCCCTTTGTCCACCCTAATTAACATGCCCAATTAAAATTAAACTCCTCACCCCAACAGTAGTTTCCCCTTGTACCTTTATAACCTGCTGTTTTCTTAAGGGCCACATCTGTCTCCTCTAGATAGGCAGTTTTTTGTTCCACCCTCCCTCCAGGACAAACACCTCTTCCCCCTCCCCCTTGCTCCTTTTCCCTCCTCCTTCATCTCCTGTCTTTGTCTCTCATTTCCTGCCCTTTGCCCCTCTGGGGCAAATAAATCTCTTTTGTGCTGAAAACTTGGCCTTGGGGTGTCTGGTGCCAGTAGGCCCTTTCAGGGATTGACTCCCCATCCAACATCCCGGGCTGTTGGGTGGGGCAGTTCCTGGCTGAGCAAACCATCACCACCTAGTATAACCCTTTGCTGGAGTAAAGTGTACCCTCCTCAGACTGGGGGGATAACTACCCACTCCCACAGGCTTGATAAGTGTACTTAAATGCTTTAACCTTCCTTCTAGCCCACCACCCACCAGAGGTGGTGGAAAAGAAAGGTTAACAGGGCAAAGGAGGATGTGGACCGGTTTAAGAAATAGTGCTTTGGGGCAAATCCAATCAATTTGCATTGTTAGGACAACAGCAGTTCAATTCACGTGAGTCAGCAGGAGTACCTCAATCCACTCCCAGACATCATTCATGAATCAGCAACAACAGTTTGATCCCCAAGAAACTGCGAGAGTTTGCCGATCTGCCAGTTCTGAGTCTGTGGAAGTGGCAAGAAGCCGCCAGAACACCACCAGAAGTTCTTTGGTTCATTTCTCTCTATGAAGTTAAGTCAAATGATGGCCAGGAAAAAGTGGCAAGGTAAACTAACATAGCATAATCCACTGTCTGTTGGTTTATATATTCATACCCTAGCCAAACACCACCTGTTCTCTCAAGCATCCGCTCTTGTTGTGAGTCATTTTAATTGCATCTCCTTTGTGTGTACATGCTGGGTCCTTTCTCTGGGACCACGGCTTGTGCTTCTGGCTTAGCTCTGAGATCGGCTGCCACTGTCCTTACTCCTGACTTGCCTACTCCTTCCAGCTAGCTTTGGCAAGCTTCCAGCCTATTGCCCTGGTTGCTCTCTTTCTCTGCCCACCTTTGCTTTGCTGACAGAAAACTGTAGACAGTTTTATTATTTTAAAACTAGCAAGATAGCACAATTGCTGTGCACTCCTGCCCTAAAATCTCTTGCCCTAACCGTATCAGCTAGCCTATTCCAGCCATCCGCTGGTGGCGGGGGCTGCCACTTCCAGCCACCCAAGATCTTACATGGTTGTTGTGTGCTTCCTGTTCCAAGGCCAAAAGACCTCCTTTTTCCTTTCTTTTCTTCCTCAAACCCAGAAGGCCCACCTTTACCCTTTGCCCAGCAATTGCCTTGCACCTTCGTTATTGACCAAATCAAGAACCAATCAGGGGCCGGGCGGTGGTGGTGCATGCCTTTAATCCCAGCACTTGGGAGGCAGAGGCAGGCGGATTTCTG
>NW_022196904.1:18600323-18602935 GCF_008632895.1 Mastomys coucha
AAAAAAAAAAAGAACCAATCAGGGAAACAGCACCCCTCCTACGTGCTCTAGCCAAACATCACGTGCCTCCTTTCCAGGCAGCTTCCAGAAAACCATCACCTGTCTATTCTCAGCAAAACATCCTCCCACATGTCTGCTTCAGCAAAAAATACCCTCTCATAGGACAGCTTCCAGAAAAATATCAGAAGATACAACTGAATCTCTCAAGAAACCAGAAATTTCCACTTTAACACCCAACAGGCCAGGCAACCTCTACTGTTGCTGCTTGCCATCAGTATTGACCCTGTGTGCTCATTGCAAAGAATGCAAAATTACCTCTAAAACTTTTAACTGCCTTCAGGAACTGTTTTATCCATATTTGTGTAATGGACCCCATTCATCAAGTAGGCACACCACTGCATACCACACAAAGGAAGGTCCCTCCCACCCCCGCCAGGCATTCCTAATCCCTGTGGCTCAGCCTTAGTTGTATGTCTCACTACCCATATCGAGAACCATGCAACTGCCATTTCAGCTCACAGGCACACTAACACATACCATAGAGGAAAAGACAACTGTATTTTCTCTGCAGATATTCCCACTTGGGCTTCCCGGCCTCACCTCAATGCCCTCCTACCCACAGACAGAACCATGTACTTACTCTTCCTCAACTTTGGCCATGTAAGGTCCCTGGCCAGGGACCAATCTTGCTATGTGACAAAGCTTTTACTTAGGAGACACAACACACACATCTGCTCAAGCCAGATTGGGTCCTAATACACAACAAAGTACAGATATGACCAAAGTCCAACTTAGTGTACCAATGAGTCTTATGCTGGAGTTACTTATAGGAATATGTCTGGGTGAGGAATCACTTACAGGAGCTTGACGTGGTAGTTCACCCCTATTGGAACAACAGAAGCAAGGTAAAGCAGAAGACAGATGGTCACCGTAAGTTCAAGGTTAGTCTGACCTAGCTATGGAGTTCTACATCAGCCAAAGACTATTGATATATGTAAGATCCTGTCTCAAATCAGTCAATCAATCAATCAATCAATCAATCAATCAACCAATCAATCAGTCAGTCATCTGCAAATTTGGCTCAGGTAGGCCCATTGTCTGAGGATGCCATGAATATCATTAAGTTTGCAAACTTATATGAAAGGATTCTATATGAGACCCATGTAAAAGCCAGCCATAGCAGCATGACAATTTAAGTTGAGCACTGTTTGATAGAGACAGGCAGATCTTGGGCACTCATCCAGTGTGTACAGAGATAAGCCCTTCTCCTAAGGATAATATGGAGAGTGAAAGAGGAAAGCATTGAATACAGACCACTGGCCTTCACACATGCACATATGGAACAGTATCCCACACATACATATGGGCTCCACGAAACACGCACTCTAAAGGGACATAATATGATTCCTAGGTCATGGAGATGAGTTACCATTTCTTGGTATTTGCAGCATGGGACAGGAGTGTCATTTGGGTCATGGCAAGTTGTACTTATATTTTATATAAAACTAAAAGCTTCACTGAGCCCCTTTCTTATTGTGAGGTTTTCTCTATTAAAAATAAATATCCAAGCCTGGAGATATGTATCCATGGTGAAGAGCACTGGTCACTGTGTCTGAAGCCTCCCCTGTGCTGCTGCTGCTACTGCTGCTCTCTAACGCCAGTGCGCCTCTCGCTTGCTGGGCTCCAGCCGAAGGGGAAGCGGGGTAAGTAAGAAGGTGCCCATACTATGGCTCATACAAAGCAGAGACTGCTGGAAAATTCACCAGTGGTAAAGCACCCAGGAAACAACTGGTTACAAAAGCCGCTCGCAAGAGTGCACCCTCTACTGGAGGGGTGAAGAAACCTAATCGTTACAGGCCCGGTACTGTGGCACTTAAGTGAAATTAGATGCTATCAGAAATCCACTGAACTTCTGATTCGAAAGCTCCCCTTTCAGCGTCTGGTGCGAGAATCTGCTCAGGACTTCAAAACAGATCTGTGCTTCCAATGTACAGCTATTGGTGCTGTGTAGGAGGCAAATGAGGCCTATTTAGTTGGCCTTTTTGAAGATAACAACCTGAGTGCTATCCATGTCAAATGTGCATCAATTATGCCAAAAGATATCCAGCTAGCATGCCACATACACGGAGAACGTGCTTAAGAGTCTGCTATGAGGGGAAACATTTCATTCTCAAAAAAATTTTTTTCCTTCTTCTTCCTCTTTTTTTTTAAACTTTTATTGCATTATGATGAGAAAAGTTACATGATTTCAATTTATCTGAATTTGTTAACATTTAAAAACATATTTCAATTAAGTATAATTGAATCACATTCTTGTTTCCCTTTTGTACCACTGCTCCTCCCAGAGACCCCCCTTCAATACCTACAATATCTTTTTTGTCATATTCCTTAAAATTTATAAAATATTATAACAATAAAAATAAGAATTATAAAAGTTGTTTGATATAAGACAACAATAAATTTAACAGTCTTATGTAGGTGCTCATCTACAACAATAGTGAAAATACATTTTTCTTAATATAAAATTTAAATAGCTCCAAACACATTAACTGTATACTTAAAAATAATACATCACTATTAGTATTTTCTTAAATGAACATGAATATATAAAG
>NW_022196904.1:18604960-18609908 GCF_008632895.1 Mastomys coucha
CAGAACACTAACCCAGACAGACCGGAAGGAACCTGAGTCACTGGGCTGGCAGAGTTCCTGTGTGCCTGATCAAGCTGGTCCCAGTTACTCCCAGTGCTGGGACAGATGTTTGTTCCTGCTTACCTCTGATCCTGGGTGTGTCAGAGCACCTGGGAATGGAGCTTCCTCTTTCTTCTTCCTGTTATCAGTAGTTCTGAATGTTAGATTTTTTTTTTCCTGTGGGGTCAAAGGTACCTAAGTCTATGAATTCGAGTGGAAACATAGGGGACAGAATCAGGTATTGGCAGTTTCTCCATGTTCATTTGTGTGTGAATTTTTCATATAAATGCAAGATGTAAAGCAAAATGTTTCAATGAACACAATTCAGCAGTTCAACTGTATAACAATTATAAATAAACCTGTTAAAATTTTCTGGACAATGTCAGCATTTGGATTTTTTTTTTTAAGTAAATTTCTTCTTGATGGCAAAAAAAGCACTGGTCACTCTGCCAGAGGATCCAAGTTTAATTCACAGTACCCACACAGTACCTCAAAACAGTGTTTGAGTCCCAGGGTCTCCCATGTTCTCGTCTGGCCTCTGCATGTACCAGGCACACAAGCAGTGCACAGACACACATGCAGGCAAACACCCATACACATGGTAAAGATAAAATAAATACTAACCCACTACATCATGCATATTTACTTATATGATAACTCACAAAATATTATCACAAGATTGATGCATCCTTCCTTCCAAGCAAGGAGCTGGCACCCATGTGAAGCAGCATGCTCCCCTCTGAAGCCCCATGTGTTGCAGCTGTGCCAAAGGGTAAAGCATCAGCACTCTGAGAGCCTGGGGGACGCCTGCCTGCCCTTGGTGGTCACTGCACCATTCACATCAGCAGCACATATAGACAGCGTGCTGTGTGAGGTGCAGTCCTAAGCGGCCATTATACACAGATTCCTGCCCCTCTCAGGACACTGTGTAAAGCAGAATCAGCCAGAGTCAGGAGACAAAGGGCACACGTGTTCTCCTTTGTGTGGGATCTAGACCAGGGAAGGACAAGAAAGTAAAAGGCTGTTGGAAAGTGGGAAGAGTAGTAGTAGACATAGACACGAACCAAGAGCCCAGGCTGGGCTCAGCTGCAGAGCACTTGCCTAGCATGCACAGGCGCTGACTTCCATCCCAGTGCTGCATGCATGGTGGCACCTGCCGCTAAACCCAGGACTCAGGAAGCTGGGTCAGAGGGACTGGAATTTCAAGGTCACTTTCAGTTACACAGAGGGTTCAAGGCCATCCTGGGCTAGAAGACTGTCTCAAGAAATAATGTGCAAACTCTGTTTCTGCTCCTATGGAAGGGTACCCTGAGACTCAGAGGCCCAGGAACTACACAGCTCTGAGGTTGGACAGTCTTCCAGTGGAAGGGCATCCTGAGACATGGGAGCCTAGGGACCACACAGCTCTGAGAGGAAGCCTCCTCAACAGAGGTGCTGCAGCTCCAGGGGAGGGTGTCCCCAAGCTGAGCTGAGGAGTCTCAGGAACCTCAGCCCTGCTTTACTTCGCTGATTTTTCCTTTCTTCTCTTCATGCTCCTTTGCTTCTTCCTGTGAGAGTCATACCAGGTAGCAAATCTCAGAAAAGAGATTTATTGGAGGGTCAGTGAATGGAGCCATGACATCAAGGATCGCTGGCTCTGCTTCTGTAAGTGGACAGCCGGGAATTGAACAAAGGGCAAAGCTTATATAGGATTTCTTTAAAAGACAGAGCTTTTCAGAGCAGAGATTTCCAGAGTGAAGATTGGGTTGGATTTCAAGTCTTGAGCTTAGGGAGCTCAGGGATTGGCGGTTTTTTTCACCCCCTTTTCCCTACATCAAGCGCAAGAGACCTTCGCAGTCAAAGCTGTTTTTGACTGAATCACCATTACTGCTGAACTGTTTGGGTAGGCTAGAGAGGAGGTGTCACCACCTTGGACAGTTCCTGGAGGACAGCTCCTGAGGCGGTATTTCTCCAAGGTGGTAGGCTGAGGAGGGAAAGGTGTCATTGAGGACAGCTCCTGTGGTGATACCTCAGGACATCAGCAGGCACAGGTGTTGACGTTTTGACAAGTGCCACCATATCAACAGCTCTAGCAGGGAACTACCCAGGGACCACACACGTGAAGAACATTATAAGAACTTAGGAACACTTTTCTTTTCTTTTTGTTTTGTTTTTTCGACACAGGGTTTCTCTGTGTAGCCCTGGCTGTCCTGGAACTCGCTCTGTAGACCAGGCTGATCTCAAACTAAAAATCCTCCTGCCTCTGCCTCCTAAGTGCTGGGATTAAAGGCCTGTGCCACCACTGCCCGTTTTTTTTTCCTCCCAAGGAAACTAATTACTTTCTACATAATAATATATTATTAGTAATTCTTAGTAAAAGAACGGAGAGCCAGCAAGATAACTCACTACATAAAGGCATCTATTGCCAAACCTGACATCCTGATTTTGATTCCTAGGATCTAAACGGTGGAAGGAGTAAACTCACTTCCCAAATTGTCCTCTGTCACATGACCCTCGACAGATGTGCGTCAACACACAAGCACACTAAATTAAATGTAATAAAAGAATCGACATCTATGTCTAATCTGAATGGTCATCTTCCTGGGACTGAAGAGGGTAAATATCTGTGGTGGCAATCTGTGCCGTCACCGGCTCCCTGCTCATATATACAATTTAGAAGCATCTCCAGTGACAGGGCAAAAAGGGCGTTCCTCACAGAGCCCTCCTAGATACCATGTGACACTGCCATTGGAAGATGACCTCGGGAGCAACTGACACTGACCTTTGCCCAACACTCACTTTCTGAGCATGCGTGCCTTATGAGGAGGCTAGTTATTGGCTTTACTGGGGACCAGTGAGATGCACCGTTCTCAAGACCTAGCCAATCAAAAGATGGGATGAATGCTCATCAACCAATGAGGTTTCGAGGGTAAGGTCTGGCTTAGGTTAACACATTGGGCATTGGGCAGGCCAAGAGGAGTCGCACATGCGCAGAAGGTCACATCAGCGCACAACCGGATTAAGGCTGAGGTACCTTAAAAGGTACCTTTTAAGGCTGAGATTCTGGTGAGGATATTCGGAAGCCTTAAAGAATTTTGCTGCTTTAAAAGAAAGAAGAGAAGAGGAAAGAAAAGAAGAGAAAAGAAAGGAAAAGAGAAGGAAAAGGAGCAGTGAGAGGCCAGATCCTCCAGGCCTAAGGAAAGAAGCCAGTGAGGAGGAGCAGAGGCGAGGAGGGGGAAGGGGCCTGCGTGAGTTATAGTCACAGGGACAAGAGCTAGGGCATGGACTCCTGAGTTTGATGCAGGGTAAACTGGTACTGAAGTCTTGGTTTTGAGGGAGAATTGGACCATGGACACCCTAATCTGAGGGAGCAGGGTTCTATTCTCAGGAGGGAGTTTGTTCCCTGTGTCTTCGAAGAGCGCTCAGTTCTGGACTTGGTGTCTAAGGGAAGCCTCTAGGATCTGACCAGCCAAGACTGAAGGAGGAGGCCGGGGATTGCACTCCTTCACGACTCAGGGCTGAGAATTGTACTTCTTGAGGCCTGAAGAAGGAAGCTGGGCGACTAGAATCCTGGGTCTTGGGAGTTGGGGCTGTGAGAATGGAACCTAAAAACCACATTCCTAGGACAGACAAACCAGGGCCTTCAGAATTCCAGTTGTGGTTGTGTTGGAGCTGGGTCCCGAGGATGAGATGCTGAGGCCTTGAGAAGAATCTGTGTGGGCTCTGAAGTCCTGACTGAGGCTTAAATCAGAGGACTTCAGGCCTATTGTCTTATGATGCCTAGAACTGTCCCTGTCTAGAAAACAAGAATTAACCCCTCTTTGTCTGGTTGAATTGACTCCTGTAGTTTATCAGTTCCCAGGTCCTGATCAGCTCTTCCCAGCCTCAGAGAAGCCATGGAAGCCTGCCACATCCAGTATGTCCTGTTCCTCTCTCTGCTGGGCTTCTTCCCCTGCTCAGGTGAGGATGTAGAAGAGCAACTGGCAATCATCATTGAGTGTCAGAATGCTCTACATTTCATTCAGTGTCTCTTAATGGATTGAAGGAGAAAAGAGTTGCAGACATGGGAGGAGGAAACCATGTATGTGCAAAGGCCTGAGAAGAACCTTGTGTCTGGACACACCTAGCTCTCCTGCCCACTGTTGGAGACCAGCACCCTGCCCACATTTTCAGGCAGGAAATCAAAGATTATGTGTCCCTTGTTCCATCATCAATATTGGGTGCCCACCTTATTGCCCCCTGTGTTCCTCATCTCCTTGCCTTCCCCTGAGAAGTCTGTCACACTGGAATGTGCCTCATCCTCCTTTTCTTCCCAGACGCTGTGTGATGCCTCCTTGCTTGTGGGACTCTATCAGGGGCATAGGGACAAAGAGGGATGTGTACATGAAGACAGGAAGTGCTGAACCACACAGGAGCCTGGGAGCCATTCTAAGAACTTAGACAGTTTTAGATGTACCTTTATAATTTTAACTATGTATAAATGTGGATATGTGTTTTTTTGTGTATCTTTGTGTGTGTGTCTGTCCCTGCAGGAGAGTAAATGCTAATACTTTTGGGAATCACCTCAGTTCTTGGAAGGGCAGTGAGTGCTCTAAGCACTGAGACATCTCTATAGCCCCTTAAGGACAGAATTTTATTGTAGGAAAGATGGGGATCTACCAGAAGTTTGTGCCTTCTCACAGCTTCTTGAAGTTACTCATGGGCCTGACATTATTACCTAACCATTTAAGGGGATTCATGTGTGCTGGGGGTGGGAGATAACTACAGTGGGGGAGAAGTGAAGGGAAATCAGAGAGACCCATGACAGGTTGAGAAAGGCTTTGCTGTTATCTTTGCTGGCTGAAGCATTAGAGGTGGGAACTGTGCTCAGGATCTGCAGAAACTGTGCAGAGCAAGTCACGGGATGCCCTGGGGACTGCAACGTGGGCTG
>NW_022196904.1:18611161-18611821 GCF_008632895.1 Mastomys coucha
AGGCACAGGCATGGTGTGCTACCTGACTCTCATAAACCCTGGATTTTCCTCTCCACAGATACTCTGACCTGTCAGGATGGATCCATGGTGCACTTGGGCAGAGACCTCAGTAATACAGCAGTTGAATGGAGAGAACACAATACCGTGATAACTAAGGGTGAAGAGATGTGTCAGGAGATACTTCTGCTCATAGATGTAGGTGCGTGCTCTGAGTTTGAGGAACCCATTCCTATACCAAGCCAGGCCCAGCCCTAGTCTGGATTCTATTCCCTGAAGTTCTGCTCAGTTCCTCTCAAGCCTGGGATCTCTGGTCTCCATGCCTTGTTCTGCTGAGCTGTGATGGGGGTATATATGGCAAACCTATGCTAGTTAAGAGAAAAACTCTGGGCTTGAACCATTGTACCACACAAACTGGGTGTGGTACTGTGTGCCTGCAATGCCAGCATGGGGCTGTGGGTGGGAAGAGTCAACTTCATCTGCAGCAACCTTGTGAGTTCAAGAGCAGCCTGGACTAGAGGAGACTCAGGGCCCAGGAGGAGAGAGAAAAAAAGGGAGGGAGGGAGGGAGTGGAAGGAGGGAAGGAAGGATGGACGGACAGAGGAAGGATGCATGCTAAGTGCCTGCGTTGGGTTCTGCTAAGCCTGAGTCCTGCAGGGAAGT
>NW_022196904.1:18612983-18620913 GCF_008632895.1 Mastomys coucha
GTGTGGTCTGGAGGGCAGAGTGTAGAGAGAAACCCAGCAGGGTAGAAGAGATGCTGATCAGGGTGAGGGTGCACAGGGGTTCGGTGTGTGTGGAGGGGCCTGGTAACAGGATCTATAGGGGCAGAGCAGAGGGAGCCAGGTTTGGACTTCATTCTGTGGCAGACTGAGATCATGATCTGTCCTGCTGCCACTGAGGATTGTACTGTCCCTGAGAGAGAGCATCAAGGGACCCAAGAACTGGGCATCCAGTTCTCACCCTCCTTTCTGTCCATACCTTGATTCCATGATTGTACCCTCCCCCAGGTAAGAAGTCTCTCATATTGGGAAGCAAAGGCACCAGCATAGCAAGGCATAGGAATGTCAGAAACATCACAGTGTTTGCCCGTGGACCTGGAATAAAGGCTATCATTTTTTACCACGTATGTGACGTTGAACTGTGCAACAGAGCTAACAGCACTAAAGTCCTAATTGACTCCCTCCCTTATGTAGGTATGTGACCCCAGAACCCAGAATTTCAGGTTCTGGGCATGTGCTTGTGGCTGCAGCTGAGAGCATTCTCTCCAGCCCCTTCGCCTCTCTCCTCAGCCCCAGCTGTGAGAGGAAGGAGCCTGTGTCCCGTCTGCTTGCATTTTAAGGGTTCTTGCAACCTCAATACCAACCTTGCCTTCTGTCCTAGAGGCACTCGTTGTTATACTAGTGAATTGACACTCTATGGAGGTAAGGGATGAAGGCGGCATCCCCAGCATGAGGGAGACTGTGGCCATGACTCCACTTGCTCAGGAGGAAGGATGAGGACCTCTGGTTCTGAGGGAGGTGTGCAGAGGCCTGGACTGCTATTGCAGAAGGAGTGTGGCTGGAGAGTATAACCCTGGGTGTGAGGGAGGGGCCCTCCTCCTGGACCAAGACTTGTGGGTCCACTGGGGGAGGGCTGGAGCCTGGACTCTCGGGTATGAATTTTTTTTAAAAAACTTTTCTGAACTATACCTCCTGTCTTTGTCTCTGACTTGATTTTTATTTTCTAGGTGGCCTCAGTGCAGTCTTTAGCATTTCTGGATGTCTGCTCTATCCTCAAAAGCTCTTAATGAAAAATCAGAGCTCAATTGGGACAATCTCCATAGTAGAAACTCGTATTTCATCAAAGGGGAGCAGTTCATCCTCATTTGTACTTGTCTGGAACACCCTCCTGGCCTGGATGTTAGGGCTCAGGGCCCTTCTCAGCCTGTCGTCTACAGAGATACGTCCTCTCCCGAACCCATTTCCCGGCCATTCTTAATCCCTCTTGGCCACCCATACCCAGCCCTCCTCTCACTTCATAATCCAAAGACCTGACACTGGACACTGTCAGCCTGCGCATTTTGGTGCCCTCATCCCTCACCCACACACCTCTGCCTCCTCATGTTTAGATATAGGAGCCACTGAACTCACCTGGCTCCAGAGCAGACAACCACACATTGACCACACACGTGGAAAAATAAAGTTGCTGTTGTTTCTACAAATACTGGATTTCATTCCGTGAGGAGATGAGGGCACACAGTGGGATCCATGGTGAGTCTAGCTGCCAAGGCCTGGTTTTCATGGTTCTGTGTGAGCAAGCTTTTCCTGGGGACCAAACACTAACATCCACTCACCCCACACTGGGATTCCTTGACAGGGCAATGTATGAATACCACCAAAGCCCACCTTGGTAAACCATGAGGTTTGTAGTAGAGTTACTTCCAGGACTATGCATGGGTGAGGAGTGACTTACAGGAGCAGAAGTCGCCTAAACACAGCTGCTTCACCAAAGCTTGTCCCAGCATGAGTGACATGAGTGACAGCTCACAAACCTGGAGCACCCTGCACAGCATGGAGGCAGGTCATGAAGCTTGAGGGTGCCCTTTCCGAGTGCCTCAGTTGGTGTAAACCTCTTGCAGGCAGCTCAGATGGGTTCTGCTTCTTCCAGACATCTCGTCTGGTATCAGACTCTCCTTGGCAGCTTGGCTTGTCTGAGAGTCTTCTGAGCTGTTATTGTGTTCCCAGGCATAGAGGGGCTAGTGAATCTGGTTGGTTTCAGGGACTTCCTGAAGCTATTTTGTATTGTTTTCTATGAATTTAATTACGTGTTCACTTTATGTCCCTGTCTCCTCCCAGTCACCTTCCTCACAAGGCCCCTCCCAAATTCTCCCCTGCACTTT
Organism: Mastomys coucha; assembly: GCF_008632895.1. Taxonomy (NCBI): domain Eukaryota; kingdom Metazoa; phylum Chordata; class Mammalia; order Rodentia; family Muridae; genus Mastomys; species Mastomys coucha. Next base: position 18,615,158 of record NW_022196904.1, read on the forward strand.
AGTTATGAGAAGGGAGAGGTCCTCCCTGGGTACCAGCCCATGTTTGCATGTCAAGTCTTTGCAGGACTAGGTGCATCCTCTCCCACTGAGGCCAGACAAGGCAGCCCAGTTAGTGAACAGGATTTACAGGCAGTCAACATAGTCAGGGTTAGCCCCTGCTCCAGTTGTTGGGAGACTCATATGAAGACCAAGCTGTACATGTGCTACATATGTGTGTGTTTGTGGGGGGCTAGGTTCAGCCCTTTTATTCTCTTTCCTTGGGGGTTTAGCCTCTGGGAGCCCCTAAGGGTCCAGGTCAGTTGACTGTGTTGGTTTTCCTGTGGAGTACCTATCCCCTCTAGGTTCCCCAACTCTTCCAGAAGATTTTCAGAGCTCAGTCTAATAGTAGGCCGCATAAAGTGGGTTTATGAGCCCCTCAAGTCGATGTCATTTGATGACTGTTTTACCCCTGGTTAAAAAAAAAATTCAGAATAAGCACTCTTTGCCATTGCATAGTATTCAGGTCTGGAGCCTTGCTTCAGCAATTCTGGCCCCTAATATTTGGGGGCTTGTCTGAGATCACTGGACAACCCTTTCACTTCACGGTAGAGCATTTTTAGGGGAACAAAGGCTCTCCACTGATCCATGAGTTGAGGCATGCCTCGATGTTGTGTATCTTTGTGTTTTTGTCTCTTGTCCTGTCTTGCTCAGTGTTGTCTCCTGCTCTATTCAGTGTAGGGTGTGTTGTTGTTGTTGTTGTTTTTCTTCTCCTTGTTTTGTATTTATTTGGCTGGCACAACCAGGAGGCCCCTGGAGGCAGGGTAGAAGTAACGGAGGCCTCCCTCTGGGCCAGAGTTTCCAAGGATGCTGCAGAACCCCTTACAATGGGAAATGTAGACTAGTCTATGCCAGGCTTTGGTAGAAGGTGACAAGACCAGGATGAACCTAGTAGGCAGAGCCTGAGGGCAGCAAAGGCAGCCCTCTCTGGACACTTTCCAGTGGCAGTGGGAGCTCCAGCCCAACACAATATTTGGTGGAGGCTGTTATGTCATTCATGATAGGTGGGCCTGACAGCAGGAGAGACCGCCTTCACCTTCACTGGGCTTTCTTTTTCAAACTACTGGCGGTTTATTATGTGCATGTGATTTATTTGTTTTCCCCTATTGCTTTGCACCATGTTCTTACACCATGGAACATCTGGGTCTGGGGAAAAACGGTTAAAACTTCATCTGCTGGCCACTCTTTGACTTAGTTGTAACAACAACAACAGCAACAGCAGCAGCAGCAGCAGCAACAGCAGCAACAACAACAACAACAACAACAACAACAACAACAACAAAAATGGCTAAATTGGGACAACCGCAATAGAAAAACTGATGCCGCCCTTGGAACCTTACCACCTTCCTGATCAAGCTGGCAGCAAGCCAGGCTCAGCTCGAGCAAGCTGCTCTTATAGGGACCACCACCAGCTTCTCAGCCTCTATGAAAGGTGATGAGTACAATAACTGGATTAAACAGGAAGCAAGGTGCTCCCCCCTTGAAATTACAGCTAAAATAAATAAAGTTCTGTCTGTCTGTTTTAAATACATAAATGGACGTGACCACTGCACATTTATTTCTGACTGGTCTTGAATATATATTTACTATGATTTGTATGTCTTTGTTATAAAATATTAATTTAGAATATATGGTTAATCATCTATAATATCGGTAACAGGAAATTGGTTTAAAACAACTCGGGTGAAAGCCATTCTGGGCCACAACACATGGCATGAGCTAAGCAAGGTCTCTGGAGATACTTTTTGAATTGGAATAATACTTTTATGCAAATCCTGTCCTAAAAATCAGACTTATAAAAGATAGAATTTATTATTTGGGGAGGTATCCAAACTTGGTAGCATGAAGGACTGGATTGTTTAAATGTTGAGAATTTTTTTTGTCTTCTAGAGATTATGATTAAATATATAAAGCTATGGACATTTTGAAATTTGTTAAATGTTTTATTGGAATGTCTTTGTTGGTATATGATGGGTACCATGAATGAGGAAATTTATTGGACACCAGCAGTCAGGTTATACACTCTGGAAGGGGAGACAATTATGATGAGAAGAGCTCAGAAAGTTCCTATTATGATAGCTATGGCTCTGATGATGAAAATGATGAATATTATAATAGAAGGTTTTCTTTTAAAAATGCAGCTATTAATTAATGCAATATGTTACCAGTTAGAAATACATTTCTGAGGTCTTTTTTATCTGTTGTAGCTTTGACTTTTTCGTTTCCCTTTTATTATGTAAAATATATTGCTCTATAAATTAATAAATAATGAATTTCTTATAAATAATAAAAATTAAGAAATTCGTTAATTAAAAAAAACATATTGAAGGGTTAAAACATTAGAAAGGTTAGGAATCATTGGCTCTTGGAATCCATGCCCCTCCCTTTCAGGTTGCCTGAGCTCTGGTGCTCCAGCAACCCTCTCTTTCAGTCCAAGAGCTGAACAGGAAAGAGCTCTTAGCCAAGATCAGAAAAATCCCTAGTCTCTTTATGAAATATGTTTATGGGTTAAAAACATTTTATTTTGATACTGGGAGAGCTTCGATCCAAAACTGTAAGTTTTAAGGCTACTATACAGTTCTAGTCTCATAAAGTCTACTATAATTAAGAAATACCAGTTGCAGGGCTGGAGAGATGACTCAGAGGTTAAGAGCACTGACTGTTCTTCCAGAAGTCCTGAGTTCAATTCCCAAACAACCACATGGTGGCTCACAACCATCTGTAATGGGATCTGATGCCCTTTTCTGGTGTGTCTGAAGACAGCTGCAGTGTACTTATATATATATATATATATAAAATAAATAAAATCTTTTAAAAAAAGAAATACCAGTTGATAGTTAATAACCTTATGAACTATCATATCCTTTATTATGTTCAGAAACATATTTAAAGTCATGCTAAGTACTGATGCAGTTTCAAGATAAAGCTTTATTTGGTTTCCCGTCTTTTTTTTTTTTAGGATTTATTTATTTTATGTGTATGAATACACTGTAGCTGTACAGATGGCTGTGAGCCACACACATCATGTGGGAATTAAACTCAGGACCTCTGCTGGCCCCACTCGCTCCAGCTCTGCTTGCTCTGGTGTAATTCACTATAGCTGACGCACCAGAAGAGGGCATCAGATCTCATTACAGGTGGTTGTGAGCCATCATGTGGTTGCTGGGATCCAAACTCAGGACCTTCAGAAGAGCAGTCAGTGCTCTTACCTGCTGAGCCATCTCGCCAGCCCCCTTGGTCTCCCATCTTATGTTTATGGGGTACAATTTGAGACAGGTAACTAAGAACAAAGATTGTCTAACTCAGATATGCTAGCAGGTGCTAGCCCTCAAACCAGACAGATCTGCTGAGTATGGTATTTAATATGTTTAAGCTTACCATGATAGGGACTCCCAAATTCTGACAGTGACCACCCCCCCCCCCGAGTCCCCAAAGTCTCCAAGGAGAGAAGGACACAACAACAGAGGACACCATCTAGATTGTGGTATGCTAACCATTTAGTGAAACTGTCCCAGTGCTTCACCTGCTGCCAGGGACTAATCTGAACTGAGAACAAGCAGGACACCAGGAGAAGTGATTGCTCCATGTTGCTTAAGACAAGAACAGTCCAAGTTCCTCCTCCTGAGGCAGGGCTCTAACGTCATCAAGCCTGGTGGCTGAAGATCTATCCAGCCCTGGGACCTGTGCCCTCAGCAAAGCCATCAGCATCATAGAGACCTAATGGGACAGGGCAACCATCTGGCTAATGGGTAAATCTGTCATTTTAATTGACACATAAGACATTTAGATTACAATTTATCCTTCTCAGATCTCTGATCACATTGATGCCTAAGTGAGCTGTAGCTTAACAGCCAGGCAACCAACACCTTACCTCAAGGTAATTCACCATTGTATTAGTTCATTAGTCAGTTCATTATAGTTGGGTAACACTACTAGGTCTCTTATGAAAAGGGCAAACAGGTTTGCCTTGCTCAGAGGCTTCATATTAAATGACTGCCCTTAATAATTAGCCGCCTTATGTCTCATGGTCAAAAAATTAGATTAAAAATTTATATAAGGTCTGAGGATATAAAAGCTTCTAAAATATTTAAAGGTCTAGGAAAGTGGCTGAGGTTAATAATGCAAATGGTAAGGGTTTGGAGGAAGTAAAGGAAAAAAGAGAAAACTTGGATGATAGAAAAATTATTTCAGATGGAAGATGTTTTAAGGTTGGTAATTGCAGGTTATAAAAATTAGAGGGTCAAGACAGTAAGTAACAGCCCTCCATGGCCTCTGCATCAGCTCCTGCTTCTTGACCTGCATAAGTTCCAGTTCTGACTTCCATTGGTAATAAACAGCAATGTGGAAAGTCAATGGAAACCCTAACTAAGACAGTTACCATGTGGATGCTACAAATCAAACCCAAGTTCTCTGCAAGAGTGTGGTTCACTCATTAAAATCTGTATGTAGCCTTCCAGTCCCACAACATACAGAGAAAGTTCCACTCCCAGGTGCTCTAACATGCCCAGGATCAGAGGTGAGGAGGACACAACATCTGTCCCAACACCAGGAGTAACTAGGACCAGTGAGACCAGATACACAGGAGCTCTGCCAGCCCAGTGGTTCAGGTTTCTTCTGGTCTGTCTGACCTGGTGCCCCGAGAAGACCTTGGGCTCAACCTCCACAGCCAGCCCCACAACACCCAGAGGAAGCTCCACTCCCAGAAGCTCTAACATGCTCAGGATCAGAGGTGAGGAGGACATAATATCTGTCTGAATACCGGGAGTAACTGGGACCAGCGGGACCAGGCACACAGGAATTCCCCAGCCTGGTGGCTCAAGTACTTCCAGTCCCACAACACACAGAGGAAGCTCTACTCCCAGGCAGTCTAACATGCCCAGGATCAGAGGTGAGGAGGAAACAACATCTGTCCCAACACCAGGAGTAACTGGGACCATCAGGACTCAGGCACACATGAACTCTGCCAGCCCAGTGCTTGGGTTGCTTCCGGTCTGTCTGGGCCAGCTGGTGCCCTGAGCAGACCTTGGGAGCAAACTCTGCAGTCATTCCCACAACACCCAGAGGAAGCTTCACTCCCAGGTGCTCTAACAAACCCAGGATCACAGGAGCACAGAATCACAGGATCACAGAGACAGCTTGGCTATGAGGAGTTCTGACACAACCAGGATCACAGGAAGGACAGGCTCCAGTCGGATTTGCAAGGGCAGGCAGCATTAGAGATAACTAGTTGGTGCGGAGAAAGCGTAAGAATATAAGCAACACAAACCAAGGTTACTTGGCATCATCAGAACCCAATACTCCCACCATAGCAAGTCCTGGACACACCATCACACTGGAAAAGCAAGATTCAGTTATAAAATCACTTATCATGATGATGATACAGGACTTTAAGAAAGACATAAATAGCACCCTCAAAGAAATACAAGAGAACACAGGTAAAGAGCTAGAAGCTCTTAAAGAGGAAACACAAAAATCCCTTAAAGAGCTACAGGAAAACACAAACAGGTGAAGAAAATGAGCAAAACCATCTAGAATTTAAAAATGGAAATAGAAACAATAAAGAAATCTGAAAGAGAGACAACCCTTCCTCTCTAGGAGATAGAAAACCTAGGAAAGAAATCAGGAGTCATAGATACAAGCATCACCAACACATTACAAGAGATAGAAGAGAGAATCTCAGGGGCAGAAGACACCATAGAAAACATTGACACAACAGTCAA
>NW_022196904.1:18622001-18630249 GCF_008632895.1 Mastomys coucha
TTCAGAACAGCTTACATATTTTAAAAGTATTTATATACCCAAAAGAAATGTAGACAATTAAATTGGGCAGGGATTTGTAAGAGAACAAGAAAGAGTGAGACTGAATGCTTTGCTTGATGTTTGTAACTCTTGTATCAAGTTAACACAGTAAGAGACAAGATTTTAAGCTTTACTAAGTATAAAACAAACAAACAAAAACACTTTATATAGTTATATTCATTTAAGAAAATATTAGTAGTGATGTATTATTTTGAAATATACAGGTAATACGTTTGGAGTTATTTAAAATTTATATTGAGAAAAACATATGTATTTTCAGTATTTCTGTAGATAAGCATCTACATAAGACTGTTAAATTGATTGTTGTTTTATATCAAACAACTTTTATAATACTCATTTTTATTGTTATAATATTTTATAAATTTTAAAGAATATGACAAAAAAGATATTGTAGGTATTGAAGGGGGGTCTCTGGGAGGAGTTGAGGTACAAAAGGAAAACAAGGATGTGATTTAATTCTATTTACTTAAAATATGTTTTTTAAATGTTAACAAATTCAGATAAATTGAAATCATGTAACTTTTCTCATTATAATGCACTAAAACTTAAAAAAATCTTTAAAAAAGCTATATGAAGCTTTAAAAAATTAAAGGCATTTAAGGTATATTAAAGCAAGTTATAAAAATATAAGGAATGAATTAAGGTATATAAAAGGGGGAATATTTCATATTCACCCCAATGCTATTATTATACTAAGATCTCAAAAGTTCAGAGTTTAAACATTGATCGATGAAATTTTAATAAGCTAATGGAGCACTGGCTATTTACAATTTAATCACTAGCTCAAGGTTTTAAATTGCCTTTGGTTGTCTTCTGAATATAGACTTAAAGGTTCTTCTCACTATGTTAGAAACACCTCAGCTCAATTTGTATTTCTAACCCTCTGGCCAAAAAAAAAAAAAAAAATGGTTTTATGACTTTTAACTGAAACCTATAGATTTCCTAGGTCTCAAAGACATGAGTCTATTCATACTGTCTTACAGACACCTGTTAACTACCACTTATTTATTTAGATAAAATATAGATTTCAATACAATGGCAGGCAATAATACACAACCTTTTATAAACTAAAGTTCAAATAAGCTTCAGGGAATTGGAAAAAAAATCATAAGACTTGTGACCCACCTGCCACAGATCAAATGGACTCCAGATACGTAAACCTGCTTGTTCTTGAAAATGAGATTTTTCCTTGTTCTTGAGATTCTTCACCTTCTCCAACTACTACAAATTTTAATTTTTGTCCCTAGTCTGTATTTGCCTCAACAAATTTTCACCTGGCTGACAGATTCCATCCAAGCATGAGCTATGAAGCTGCTGACCTCTGAGGTGGGTGAAAACTGATGTAAATCAGTCTTTCAGATGGGTCACTTAATCCTCTGCTTCTGATAAATGCCCTACTGCCTAGCATTTCAGCCTCCCTGGGCCCCGTGGACAACGTCCTAAAGTCAGCAGGAAGCAGTTACAGAAGAAAATTATGGTGTCCATTGTCCCACCTTACAGCTGAGATGCTAAGTCTAAAAGGTCCACATTTTGACACTAGAGTTATGGTCCTTAGGTCCCAATATGCCCTCTGGCCAGTGATTCAGACCTTGGGCAAAGGGGAATGGAGATGTTCAATGAGAGGTCCAAAAATCTTGGGAATAAAAATTTCCAATTCCCCGGGAAGCAAACTGAGCTTCTCAGAGGAGGTCAGTGACAATAAGCTGTTGATCAGTGATGACCCTGACTTAGGGATGATATGTCTGGGCTGGAGTCAGCTCCTATGATACCTGGACAGAGGAAATAACAAGGCCAAACTTGTCAGAAATAAGCTGGTCTCTGAAACTCTTCAGGGTCTCCCCAAATATAATGAAACTAACTTAGCAACCAATCAGAATTGTACTAATATCACTGCTTTGCCCCCTACCAATCAATTGGAGGTTACCTAATCCTTCCTTCTGGAAAAATTCCCCTGCACAAAAGGGGTTTATGAGCACCTACACTCAACATCATTTTGATGAATGGTTGACTCCTCCCCACACAAAATTTTTGCAAAATAAATGTTCTTTGCCACTGCATACTGTTCAAGTATGGGATCTTCCTTCAGCGATCCTTGGACCCTAAAACATAGAACTGACAGCCACAGTGCTGAGATGTGTGACATATCAGGAAGAGCGAATCTGGAGATGCACAAGTATCCATGTGCATCCATACATCCTCCTTAGGGGATTAATGTTTTCACTACTGTGATGGAAACCAGAGGAAAGCAGGTGAATGGAGGGAAGATTCCCTGGTGGGATAAAGGCTGATTGCGGTAGGGGGTGTGGCACCAGGTGTGTGTGGGGAGGGGCATGAAGCCAAGACACTGTCATTGGATCCACAATGGAGAGATTGGAATGGTGGTTCCCAGGCATGAGATGGTGCCTGCCCACACTCAGGGTGGGTTGTCTCCACTCAGTTAATATTCTCTTGAAACACACTCAGCAGTCACAGCCCCAAACGTGTGCTGCATTAATGCCCTGGTGTCTCTCATTTTTCATATGTTGCAAAAAGACAATACTGCCATACTAATTGACCACTCTCTGTCCATATAAATGTTGGAGTCTTCCATAGAGAAGACATTGAAAGAGACCTTCCTCAGAGTGGGGATTCCATCCCAGACCAGGGATTAGGCACAAACCACACCCAAACACCCATTTGCACAGAGATCCTTTTGTTTTTAAAGACGTATTTATTATATGTAAGTACACTGTAGCTGTCTTCAGACACTCAAGAAGAGGGCTTCAGATCTTATTACGGATGATTGTGAACCACCATGTGGTTGCTGGGATTCGAACTCAGGACCTTTGGAAAAGCAGTCAGTGCTCTTAACTGCTGAGGCATCTTTCCAGACCCTGTACAGATATCCTTTCTTGAGCAGGGAAGATAAATGAAAATGGTTGCTATGTGACTTAGGCAGAAAAGTAGCAGCAAATGACATTGAGGTATAATTTTTTTGTATGCTGTTTTATTATATACTATGGCAAGTTTAAAATATTTAAACCTTGTGAAACAGAAATCCATGAAAATTCAGAGAGGTAGACGTTAAGGACTGACAAGGAGAGGGCTGTGTATTATGACATGTGTAAAAGAGAAGCTTTTGTCTAGTCCAAACACGGTTCTCTTAGTCATTCGTTCATGAAAACTGCTTTGAGGAACCTTAAGCTATATGACTACAGAAAGGAGCAGACTTTCTGGGGTCTGAGGGGTTTGTACTTGAAGACACTCTAGCCAGCAGAGGGTCATGATGAGCATTCTGCAAACAGATGTGTTTCAAATCTGCAGCTGCCTGGGAAACCTACACGGGGTTGAGCCCAGTCTCCAGCCGGAGCTGCTGAACCCCCTTCTTCATGGCAGTGATGCTAGAAGAACCCAACCTGGGTGCTGGGGAGAGCCATGCTGACTTGTCAGTCCAAGTGATGGGGTATAATTTTTAAGGAGAGAAGAGAGGGTGATCTGTGTTAGCATGGGGTAGGACATAGGAGGATATTTGTCCCAGAGGCACAGAGTGTAGGGTAAGGGACAGAGACAGGAGATGGAGGAAGAGGAAAAGGGGTATTTGTCCCAGAGGACCAAGGACTGCCTTTGGATAGAGAGGAGACAGAGCTGGCAAATAGGAAAATGACAGTTCATACAGCTAAAAGGGGAAACCCCATGTTAGGATGAGGTGTTTAATTTTAATTGGACATGTTAGGTTAGCCACAGGGGCTTTTGAGTGCTGGATTTCAATAATTGGATATCTGGATGTTGGTAGTCAGCCTCAGGAGGAGGAAGTAGAGAAATAAGGGACTAGACTTCGGCAGCTTGCTTGTCTGTCTGATTTTGCTTTTTTTGTTTTATGTTTTTTAGCAAGGCAGAGGGAATCAGAGGAGCAAGGCCTGCCAGAGCCACATTAGCCATGTTCTTCACTCCAGATCCGGCAAGATTGGCTTCAGACTTACTCTCCCATGAGCCATTGCCCCACTTCTTCACTTCTTTATTTCTTCTCTTAATTGCTTCTTAGCTTCTTTTGATGGAAGAGTCATAGAACTTTAATTTTTTCAGATCTTACTTTTAATGATAGTTCTTAAACTCTTTAACCTCCCTTGTAGCACAACACCCACCAAAGAAAGGATACTGGGGAAGTGGACCTGTTTAGAAAGGCTCTTTGAAGCAACTCCTATCTGTGTTGTCTGGAAATCAACAGTTCAGCTCACAGGTTAGCAGGCAGCAGCAGCACCTCAATCCACCCGAAAACACCTCATGGACCTGCAGTCCAGTCAGAATAGCAAACACAATCAGCAGTGGTCACATGACCTAACAGAGACAGCCAGGCCTCAACCTCTCTGCTCGGCTTGGGTCAGCAGGAGGGACCAGGAGGAACACCAGGAGAAGGCTGTGCCTCTTTCTGGGAAGCAAAGATCAGCAAAGGATCGAGACCTACAAGCATTGCACAGCTAGCTCTATAAGCAAGCCTAGGTCTCTCTCTGTCACTCCACAGAGTCCTATTTATACCCTCCAAACATCACTTGTCCCCCCACGCGCCTTTCCTCAGCACGTGTCTTGTCTCAGCAAAACATCATCCAACAAACGGACTCTCCAAAGAATCCTTAAAGTTTCCACTTCAGAGTCACACCAAGTAGCAAATCTCATAAGAAGAGATTTATTGGAGGGTCAGGGTATGGAGAGGAGAACCAAGGATGGCCGCCTCTGCTTTTCTGGAAGTGGACAGCAGGGAACTGAACAAATGGCAAGGCTTGTATAGAATTTTTAGGGGGTGGAGCTTTTGTTTGTTTATTTGTTTTTGTTTTTTTTCGAGACAGGGTTTCTCTGTGTAGCCCTGGCTGTCCTGGAACTCACTCTGTAGACTAGGCTGGCCTCGAACTCAGAATCCACCTGCCTCTGCCTTCCAAGTGCTGGGATTAAAGGCATGTGCAAGCACTGTCCTGCAAGGGAGTAGAGTTTTCTAAATCTCTCTGAAGAGCAGAGATTTCCAAAGTGAGGATGGGTTGGATTTCAAGTCCTGAGTTTAGGGAGTTCAGGGATTAGTAGCTTTTTTTTTCACCCCCTTGTCCCTGCAGCAGGCCCATGGATTGGGATGCAGAGACCTTTGCAGCGACAGCTGGCTTTGGCTGAAGCATCATCACTGCTGTGGTGCTTGGGTAGGCTGGAGAGGAGGTGTTGCTACCGTGGGAGAGCATTTTAGGGACAGCTCCTGTGGTGGTATATCTCAAAGACCATAGGCTGAAGCAGAAAAGAAGGTGCTAGCATCGCGGACAGCTCCTGTTTTTATACCTCAGGATAGTCAGCTGCAGGCACAGGAGGTGTTGCTGTTTTGACAGGCGAAGCCATTTTGACAGCTCTAGCTGCAAGCTGCTCAAGAACTACACGAGTGAAGTGCCTTGTAGGAACTCAGGAACACTTCGTAAGGAAACTACTTTGTATATAATAAATATATTATTAGTTTTTAACAAAAGATCTGAGAGCCAGCAAGGTGATTCAGGGTGTAAAAGGCATCTGCTGCCAAACCTGACATCCTGAATTAGATTCCTGGGATCGAAACGGTAGAGGGACAAAACTCACTGCCCAAATTGTCTTCTGTCATGTGCAACTTGACACATGCGCGTCAAAACACAAGCACACTAAATTAAATGTAATAAAAGAATTGACACCTATGTCCAATCTGAATGGTCATCTTCCCGGGACTGAAGAGGGTAAATATCTGTGCCGTCACCGGCTCCCTGCTCATATGTACAATTTAGAAGCATCTCCAGTGACAGGGCAAAGCGCATTCCTCACAGAGCCCTCCTAGATACCACGTGATCCCTGCGATTGGAGGATGGTCTTTGCAGCAACTGCCAGTGATCGTTGCCGAACACGCACTTTCTACGCATGCGTGGTTTCTGAGGTCGCCAGTTATTGACTTTACTAAGGACCAATGAGATGCAGTGGTTCTCCAGGCTTATCCAATCAAGGCGTGAGATGAACACTCATTAACCAATGGGACATCGAGGATCTTGCCTGACCGAAGTGACCGCGGGCAGGCCGGAATTGCGCATGCGCGGAGAGGTTCTGACGGTAGAGCCTAACTGTAAGCGCCTTCGAAGGCAGAGATTCTGGTGAGCATGTTCTGAAGCCAGAAAGAATTTTGCCGCTTAAAAGAAAATGTAGCAGTGAGAGACCAAATCCCCTAGCCCCGAAGAAAGAAGCCAGTGAGGAGGAACAGGGCAAAGGAGGTTGATGGGGCCTATGGGGGTGGAGGGTGTCCTGAGTTTGAGAGAGGAGGGCCTGGGTATGGACGCCAGAGTTTGATGAAGGGAAAGCAGGTACTGAAGTCTTGGTTTTGAGGGAGAACTCGGAACTGGCCCTCTCATCTGAGGGAGGAGGGCTTTACTTTTACTAGGTTTCTTCCGTGGGTCTTTGAAGAGTGCTCAGTTTAGACATTGTATCTAAGGGAAGCATCTGGGGTCTGCCCATCCATGAATGAAGGGGAGCCTGGGGTTTGTGCCCCTTCATGGCATGATGCAGAGGATTGTACTGAGGCCTGAAGAAGGAATCTGGGCCACTAGAATCCTGGGTCCTGGGGAGTTGGGGCTGTGAGAATGGAACCTAAAAGTCACATTCCTAGGAAAGACAAACCTTCAGAATTCGAGTTCTGTTGGAGCTGGGTCCTGAGGACTGAGAAGCTGAGGCCTTGAAAAGGTTCTGCTTGGGTTCTAAAGTTCTGATGGTCAAAGCAGTGGGCTCCTGGGCTGTTATGCATTTAGACCCTGAAGGAACACAGTCACTCGAATACTGGTCTTAGGGAACCCAGAGCTGAGACTGAGATGTGCAGCCAGAGAACCCGAGGCACAGCAAGCCTGGTGGAATGTCCAAGGACTTCAGGACAGACTGGCTTCTCATTCTTAGGTTCCCTAGAACTGTCCCTGTCTAGAAAACAAGGATTAACCCCTCTCTGTCTGGTTGAATTGACTCCTGTAGTTTATCAGTTCCCAGGTCCTGATCAGCTCTTCCCAGCCTCAGAGAAGCCATGAGAGCCTGCCACATACAGTATGTCCTGCTCCTCTCTCTGCTGGGCTTCTTCCCCTGCTCAGGTGAGGATGTAGAAGAGCAACTGGCAATCATCATTGAGTGTCAGAGTGCTCTACATTTCATTCAGTGTCTCTTAATGGATTGGAGGAGAAAAAAATGCAGACATGGGAGGAGGAAACCATGTATGTGCAAAGGCCTGAGAAGAACCTTGTGTCTGGACACACCTAGCTCTCCTGCCCACTGTTGGAGACCAGCACCCTGCCCACATTTTCAGGCAGGAAATCAAAGATTGTGTCCCTTGTTCCATCATCAATATTGGGTGCCCACCGTATTGCCCCCTGTGCTCCTCATCTCCTTGCCTTCCCCTGAGAAGTCCTGTCACACTAGAATGTGCCTCATCCTCCTTTTCTTCCCAGACCCTATGTGATGCCCCCTCACCTGTGGGACTGTATCGGGGGCATAGGGACAAAGAGGGATGTATACATGAAGACAGGAAATGCTGAGCCACACGTGAGCCTGGGCACCATTCTAAGAACCCAGAGTGTTTAGATGTATCTTTATCACTTTTAATTATGTAAAGGGGTATGTGTCTGTCTGTCTGTCTCTGCCTGCAGGAGGGTATGTATATGCTCATATGTTCTGGGGTCAAACTCAGCACTTGGAAGAGTAGTGAGTATTTTCACCACTGAGACATTGCTTCAGCTCTTGAAGATGAGAATTTTGCTCTGGGGGAGATGTGGCCCTACCAGAAATTTCTACCTTCTCAGGGCCTCTCAGAGGCCTGACATGAATACCTAACCATTTATGAAGACCCATGGGTGCTGGGGGGGTAACTACAGTGGGGGAGAAGTGAAGGGAGATCAGAGAGACCCATGACAGGTTGAGAAAGGCTTTGTGTCATCTTTACTGGCTGAAGCATTAGAGGTGGGAACTGTGCTCAGGATCTGCAGAAACTGTGCAGAGTAAGTCACAGGGTTTCCTGGGGACGGCAACGTGGGCTGCAGAGAAAGAATGAATGAGAATGGGGGCAGAGCTGCAGCTGGAGCAACTGGGGGAAAGGAGCCACCTTTGAGCAAGATGGGGAGGATGTAGGTGGGGTGGAGCAGAGAGAGTGCAGGTCTGCTTTGCAGGAGGAGGGCGGCTCAGAAACAAGTAAAAG
>NW_022196904.1:18631681-18633861 GCF_008632895.1 Mastomys coucha
GGCACAGGGAGTGTGCTTCAGGATGTTATGTTCTCCCCTAACACACAAACTGTAGGCACAGGCATGGTTGTGCTACCTGACTCTCATAAACCCTGGATTTTCCTCTCCACAGACACTCTGATCTGTCAGGATGGATCCATGGTGAAGCTTGGCCAAAACTTCAGTAAAGCTGCAATTGAATGGATCGTAAATACGACTGTGTCAGAGACAGATGATACAGTGATGTGTCAGGAGACACTCCTGCTCATAGATGTAGGTGCGTGGTCTGAGCTGGAAGGACACAGTTGCACACTGGGCCAGTCCCAGCCCTGTCTTGGATTCTATTCCCTCAAGAATTCCCAGCTTCCCTGAAGCCTGGGATCTCTTGTCTATGTGTCTTGTTCTCCTGTGATGAGGGTATATAAGGAAGATCTATGCTGATTAGAGGGAAACCCTGGGCCTGAACCCTTATATCACATGAACTGGGTGTGGTGCTGTGTGCCTGTAATGCCAGCATGGGGCTGTGGATGGGGACAGTCAACTTCATCTATAGCAACATATGGAGGTAAGAAGCAGCCTGGACTAGAGGAGACTGCAGGCCTAGGAAGAATGAAGAAATAGGGGGGGGGAAAAGGAGGGAGAGGGAACGAGGGGATGAGGGAAAGAGGATGCTGAGTGCCTGCGTTGGGTTGTGCTAAGCCTGAGTCCTGCAGCTCTACAGGGAAGTGGGAAGGAGAGAGAAGCAGAGCACAGGGAGCCAAGTGTGGTCTGGAGGGCAGAGTGTAGAGAGAAACCCAGCAGGGTAGAAGAGATGCTGATCAGGGTGAGGCTGCAGCATGGTGCATGGGCTCAGGGGAGACTGTGTGGAGGGGCCAGGTAACATGGTCTTCAAGGGGCAGAGCAGAGAGAGCCAGGTTTGGACTTCAGCCTGTGGCAGACTGAGATCATGATCTGTCCTGCTGTCCCTGAGGATTGTACTGTCTTTAATGGATGAATCAAGGGACCCAAGATCTGGGTATCCAGTTCTCTCCATCTTTTCCTTCTGTGCCTTGATTTCACTCTTTTATGCCTCTAGGCAAAAAATCTCTCATACTGGGAAGCAAAGGCGTCAGCAGGGCTCCTAATAAGACCAAAAATGTTCACATGTTTTCTGCTGGACCTGGAATAGTGGCTGCCTCTTATGTCCACTACTGTGACACTAACAAGTGCAACAGGGCTACTAGCACCAATGTCCTACTTGACAACCTGTTACTTTCAGGTATGTGACCCTGGCACCCAGCACTTGAGGGAACAGCCTGTAGCTGCTGCTGAGAGCATACCCTATAGCCCCTCTTTCTCTCTCCTCAGCCTATGATGAGCCAGGAATGACCAAGTGTCCCATCTGCTTGGATTTTAGAGGATCTTGCGATTTCAACGCCAACATTACCTTCTGCCCTAAGGACACTAAATGCTATGCCAGCGCCTTGGGAATTCAGGGAGGTAAGGGATGAAGGCGGCATCCCCAGCATGAGGGAGACTGTGGCCATGACTCCACTTGCTTAGGAGGAGGGATGAGGACCTCTGGTTCTGAGGGAGGTGTGCAGAGGCCTGGACTGCTATTGCAGAGGGAGTGTGGCTGGAGAGTATAACCCTGGGTGTGAGGGAGGGGCCCTCCTCCTGGACCAAGACTTGTGAGTCCAGTGTGGGAGGGCTGGAGCCTGGACTCTTGGGTATGAATTTTTAAAAAAGCTTTCCTGAATTATGCCTCCTGTCCCTTGCCCCTGACTTGATCTTTATCTTCTAGGTAGCCTCAGTACCTTTTTTAGCATTTTCGGATGCCTGAACTCATCTTACACATTCTTATTGAACAACCAAAGTTCAATTGGGACCATCGGTATAAGAGAAACCCTTGAGTTAAATACCAGCAGTTCATCCTCACATGTACTTGTCCGGAGCACCCTCCTGGCCTGGATGTTAGGGCTCAGGGCCCTTCTCAGCCTGTTGTCTACAGAGATCTGTCCTCTCTCCTGAACCCATTTCCCGGCCATTTTTAATCCCTCTTGGCCACCCATACCCAGCCCTCCTCTCACTTCATAACCCAAAGACCTGACACTGGGCACTGTCAGCCTGTGCTTTTTGGTGCCCTCATCCCTTACCCACACACCTCTGCCTCCTCATGTTTAGATATAGGAGCCACTGAACTCACCTGGCTCCAGAGCAGA
>NW_022196904.1:18635657-18640457 GCF_008632895.1 Mastomys coucha
CAACATGCTGTGGCTGGAGAGACAGCTGTACAGTCAGAAGTACATACTGCTCTTGCTGGTTCCCAGCACCCAGGTTAGATGGTTACAACCATGCACAACCCTAGCTCTAACCCCCTGTTGAACTGTGAGAACACTGTACTCACACGTCCATGCCCTCAGGCAGATACAGAGATACACACCTGATTAAAAATAAACCTTTTTGTTATTGTTTTTAAGAAATACATCATTGTGACAACATGTGAGATGACATGGTAGGGTATAGTGACACATACCTGAAATCACCTGAGAGGGTGAGGCAGAGGGATTGAAATCTTGAGAGAAACAAGACTGCACAGCAAAGATCTGTTGGTGGGGAATCCGCTTAGTACAGCTAGTTCAGGACCACAGAGCTGGGTGTGGTGGCACACACCTTTAATTTCAGCACTGAAGAGGCAGAGGCTGGAGGATGTTTGAGTTCAGTGCCATCATGCTTTATGGAGAGAGTTGAAGGAATGCCAGGGCCTCACAGAGAAAGCCTGTCAAGAAATAAACAAAGGAAGTAATTAGGATCACGAAAAGAGGTACGGAGGAGGGGGGAAGGTATGACATAGCAGCTCACCCCTGTTATTCCAGTAGAAACCAGTTGAGGCCAAAGCAAGATAATCACCGCAAGTTCAATATCAGCCTGATCTACCTATGGAGTTCTGAATCGGCCTAAGCTATTAATATATAGTGAGATCCTTTCTCAAATAAGTAAATAAATTAATAAGGCTTCAGGACCACTGTGAACTTGACTCAGGCAGGTCCCATGTCTGAGGATACTGTCAACTTTATAAGTTTGCAAGCTTATATGAAGGGGCTCTAGGAGACATTGCAATCCCCTCCTAATGAGCTTACTCCTGAACAGAAGCCCACCCTCAGTTTTAGTGTGTGCCAGTGGCTGAGTCCTCAGGGTGTGGCACTACTTGAGAAGGATTAGGTGTGGCCTTGTTGGAGTGTGTCAATGGGGGATGGCTTTGATGTTTGAAAATCCCTAGCCAGGCCCAGTGGCTCTCTCTTCCTGCTGCCTTCAGATTCAGCTATTGTATCCTCAGCTGGCCTGTGAGGAAGCAAATGAAGTGGTTTCCTGTACAACAGTTAGCGTGGTCATGGTGTCTCCACAGCGCAGTAGAACACTGACTAAAACATAAAGAATTTATATGGTAAATTCTGAACAAGTGATTCCCTAGGGAGGAGGAAGAAAAAGGCTCTACTTCCTGCTATTTCCCCATTCCAGGGGTGTGCGTCAAAGCCACTAAGATGCCACTGAACAGACATTTTTGTTTTGTTTTGGTTTGGTTTTTTGGTATTTTCGAGATAGGGCTTCTCTGTATAGTTCTGGCTGTCCTGGAACTCACTCTGTAGACCAGGCTGGCCTCAAACTCAGAAATTCACCTGCCTCTGCCTCCCAAGTGCTGGGATTAAAGGCGTGTACCACCACCTCCCGGCTCTGAACAGACATTTGAGGACCTGATCAAAAGGTTCTGGTGTGGAGGATAGGACAGTCAGAACTTCAAGGATATCCTTGGCTACAATCCACTTTGGAGCCAGCCTGGGTTTTGTGAGATTCTGTCTCAAAATGCAAAGAGAAGACAAATTTTAGCTGTAAGCATTTCCAGTGTCCATTTCAGTAGTGTTGAGCATGTTCAGGGTGTGGTCAGCATATCCCAGAACACTGACACACTACCATTTACAAACAACTCTCAGGGCCGCGACTATAGATTACTCATGTCCATGCATAAAGCACCAAATCCATCTGCAGCACCGTGTGAACCAGGTTTGGGGTGCATGCCTGAAATCCCAGAGCATAGTCTTATAGTGTCCACTTAAGTCCAACATAAATCACTTTCCAGGTGAATGCATTTGACAGATTTTCATCAAGCTTCTACTGGTTGATTGGGGGCACAGAACAGACTTAAGAGCTGATCAGCAACAAGGAGCCAGGATTTCATAGAATATTCAAGCTTGCGGACTACAAACATATGTGCCAAGTTATTGTTATATTTTTCCACCAGTCAGGATAGGAGTTGGTTCCTGGACCTGGGAACATGAACTTAGTTTAACCCTGCTGGTAAGATGAAGTCTCTTAGATGACTTGAAGAGATAGCTATCTCTTTACAATAGAAGCTGTTCAGCTATTGGTAAGTCCCCAGCTCTGGTGGGGCCTTGGACCTTGAACTTAGTTTTTCTCTATGATTAAATGGGTTTGAAAACAAAATGGCAGCATTTAGAACAATAGTCCTTTCCTTGTTCCCAATAAGAACACGTGTCTGTTACTATGACGTGGTCTATTTCTTAGCCATGGCTAGACATCCATAATTACCCTGTTCAAGGCTCAGGAATCATTGTAGAAGAAGGGAAGGAAAAAAAGAAATGAGTGGAGTGTTTTATAACAGCTTCTCTAAGATGGAAGTATTCCACCCTGCAAGGAGTTCCAAAGGCAGTTATCTAAAGAACTCTGTATACCTTCTGGGAGTCCCTGAGACCAGCCAGATTCAAGATAAGCAGTAAAAGTGTCAAAGAAGACACTCAAAGCAAGCTGCAAAGGAGATCAGATGCCTGGAAAAAAACCAGAATGTAGCCAAGCTGCCTGCAAGAGGTTTACACCAACTGAGGCACTCGGAAAGGGCACCCTCAAGCTTCATGACCTGCCTCCATGCTGTGCAGGGTGCTCCAAGTTCCCAGGTTTGTGAGCTGTCACTCATGTCACTCATGCTGGGGCAAGCTTTGGTGAAGCAGCCATGTTTGGATGACTTCTGCTCCTGTAAGTCACTCCTCACCCATGCATAGTCCTGGAAGTAACTCCACTGCAAACCTCATTGGATGGAGACACCCAAGCACAGGCTGCAGCCGTGCTGCCCTGGGGCAGGCAGAAGAAAGACCCCCAAATGCCTGCCCCAGTCCTGCCTTCCAGAGAGGCTGAAAATAAGACACCCAAGCTCCCGTTGTGGGCACCATTATCATGGACCAACATGTGAGGGAGAGCTGGGAAAGATGGAGCAGGTGGTGGAGAGGTGGAAGAGAAAGCAAAGCTGAGGGACCGTGCACTGTGGAGAAAGCTGGAGTTGGAGCTACTGCTGCAGTGAGGAGCAGCTAGCTATGAGGAGGCTATGCTGTGTCTGTGTTCCTGCTGCAGCTGGGGTCTGTGTGGAGATCTGTGGCCTGAGTTACCATCAAACATCAAACAGATAGCCATGGTCTGGGCTGTCACAGGAGAACATTTGGATGTCTGAAGGCCATACTCCTGTTGGGGGGCATGCTGATCTGAGTGGCCTGTGCTGCCTCCTCAGGCCATGGAAACATATGGATGCATGCTCCTACAAGGACCGTGTTTGGGCCAGGTTCTGTGCTGATTTCCGAGGCCCATGTTACCATCAAAGGCCATGCAGATGTATTTGGTCTGGACTGCCACCTGAGTCACTGTGCTGAACTGGTTATCACATTCAGGAGAGCTGTGCCCGCCCATAGCCTGGACAGCACAGTAGAGCTGACCCTGATAGCAGGTGAGCCAGTGAGCCAAGAGAGAGCATGGGAGAGATGGCCCTGCCCCTACTCAGCCAGAGCACCTTGGGTGATGGAGATATACCCTTCCCCTTGCCCCTGCCAGCCTTTAGCAGGAGGGAGAGATGGCCCTGAGGTCATGAGAGTGGGAGAGCTGGCCCTGCCCTTCACTAGCTGCAGAACTCAGGACAGCAGGCTCTGTACTCCTGGGTAGTGCACTAGAAGTGGCCCTCTGGGTAAAGGCATGGATGAGCTGGCCAGAAGGACATAAGAGCAGGAAAACTGAGCCTACCCCTTTTGGGCTACAGCATTGGGTGAGCTAACTGGGGCTCACTCTGGTGTTACAGGCACAGGAGAGCCAAGGGGCTGACCAACTCAGCCTTGACCCAGGGTGTTGAGTTGTCCCATCTTAACATCTAACCACCTACAATCTGTGGAGCATGTGAATGGGCCCATTATACAGAACCAAAGCTGCCCCAAAACATTTGGCAGCATTGAGGCCATCATTGCCCAAATTAAAAAAAAAAAAAAGTATACAAAACAGAAAATAAATTATTCTGAGGAGTAGCCATACTACTCTACCTTCCACACACACTTTATTTTTGAATAATGTGAAAGTTATCAATTGCCTCTTTCCACAAAGGACTGGTCTTGAGGGTTATATGGAATGTCTATGATATGGGTCATTTCAACCTGTTGGTAATATTCTTGGAAAGGCTAAGTGATGTGGGCAGGGACAATGTCAGTTTGTATTACTTTCCAGAGGCATAAATTAGCAAAAGCCAGTGCTTCAACATCTGCAGTATTTAATAAAAAAATAATTTTTAATGACTAATATGAATTTAAAGGATTAATCTAGTTTTTTTGTAAATAGTTCTTTTAGCACTGTATTATTTGTAGAAAGCAGAATATCATCTACATAATGAATAACAAAAGCAAGAGGAAACAATTTTTTAGTTCTCTTTAAAGCAATAGCAACAAATTTTGACATGAAGTTGGGCTATTTGTCAATTCTCATTTTTTTTTTACCTCATTGAATGATTGTGCCATTGGCCCTTGGAGGACTGCAGCCAGTGGTAACCCTTGACTATGTACAGAGGCCCAAGATCAGCACCAAGGAGAACGTAATCATTAACATCTCCCTCCTTTCTAAAGGGACAATGACAGTCTGGCATTGGCATTCTCAGTATGCCAGCTGCTTGACAATAATCACCCCCACTTCTCCATCAACAGACAGTGATTGACAGTCTGCAAAAGATGAGAAACGAAATCTAGATATGG
>NW_022196904.1:18641182-18644606 GCF_008632895.1 Mastomys coucha
GAGGAGGAGGAGGAGGAGGAGGAGGAGGAGGAGAAGGAAGAGGAGGAAGAGGAGGGAGAAGAGGAAGAAGAGGAGGAGGGGGACCCTCACAGAGAGACACATGCTGTATCTTCAGGTTTAATTCTCCTCCAGTTCGCAGTGTTAGCTCTGCTCTTTCCAGATCATTTTCACTTTTAATTTTAATTGTGTCCCTTTTCTCTCACTGTTATTTCTTGCTAAAGCTGAAAAGCATTGCTAAGAAATATCTCTGGTTCCCTTGCAGTGAATTCACTCTGAATTGCTCTTTCTATCCAGGACCAAGTTGTGGGATCCAGAGATCCCTCTTTACTGAGAGAAGACTGAATGGAGTTCGCTCATGAACTTCAGGGATTCCCTCAGCTGATGGTGTCCTGCTTCAGTTCCTTTCCCCAGCAACAGCATTTGCAGAACTTCTACAAACAAAAGTTGTTCCTTTGACTCTGCCTGCCCCATTATTTAAGATTCAATTAAGTTTCCTGCCTTACTACACTTGTGTGTGCAGGATTCCTAGCAGTTCCTTACTTTCAACCTATTTCTCCTTTCTCCACCTTCCTTTAAAAAAAAAATCCCCATATTTCAGGTCCTTGTCCCTGGCACCACTAATAAGTGTCCATGCTCTCTTACTGGGCCATGGTTGACTGATATGGCCACAAGGAATTAAACCAGGCCAGGTGGAGATTCCACAGCAAGACTGAGGCTGTGACAATTTTATTGAGAGCAATCAGATTGGTTACACCTTTATCAGAAACAGAATCTAATGGCAATTGCCAGGATCAATACAATTGTAGTTGTCAGGATACAATGAAGTTTGCAGGCCATACAGGGCACAAAGGATTAGTGTCTAAGGTTATCTTACCAGGCTTCCATGCTTTCTTGACTACTCTGGGAACATATAAAGAAACACAAATTAGCCTGAAGTTTCACTCCCTCCAGGAGCACATCAGTCTGTCAGGAACTAGAAGCCATTTTGTGCCTACGAGCCATGGACGCTAACCTGAAAAATGTATGACACATGCCTCTTAAAGGCAGCTAGGCCAGGCCAAACTCCATGGTCCCCTGCACACACCTTGGCAGATAGTCTCTTAATGAATCCCACAGTGTGCCCTCATCTCCTGACACAGAGAAACCCAGTATTTGGAGAAACAACAGCAACTTTATTTTTCCACATGTGTGGTCAATGTGTGGTTGTCTGCTCTGGAGCCAGGTGAGTTCAGTGGCTCCCATATTTAAACATGAGGAGGCAGAGGTGTGTGGGTGAGGGATGAGGGCACCCGAAAGCACAGGCTGACAGTGCCCAGTCTCAGGTCTTTGGGTTATGAAGTGAGAGGAGGGCTGGGTATGGTTGGCCAAGAGGGATTAGAATGGCCGGGAAATGGGTTCAGCAGAGAGGACAGATCTCTGTAGACAAAAGGCTGAGAAAAGCCCTGAGCCCTAACATCCAGGCCAGGAGGGTGCTCCGGATAAGCACATGTGAGGGTGAATTGCTGATATCAGAGGCTTCCACTGCAGAGAAGACCCCAATTGAAGTCTGATTTTTCAATAGGGTTTTGGCAGAGTCGGGCAGGCATCCATCAAGACTAAAGATGGTATTGATCCCACCTACAAATATGAAGATCCAATCAGGGGAAAGGGCTGTAGAGGGATACTTCAGTCAACCTGAAAAACAAAACAACAATAACAACAACAAGAACGACAAAAAACAACTCAGGCCCAGTAGTTCAGACTCCAGCCCTCCTCTTGTGGACTAAGGACTCTCAGTCCAAGTCCTGAAATCCTCCCTCAGACCCAGGGTTCTAGACTCTAGCCACATTTCCTCTGCTACAGCAATTCATGCCTCTGCCCTCCACCCTCAGAGCCAGGAGTCAGCAGCACACATCTCTTCTTCTGAGTCCCTGGAGCCATGGCCTTGGGGATGTAAACTTTATGACTGACCTCCTTCTATAGTCATGTCACTGAAATAGCAATGAGTGTCCTTAGGGCAGAGGATAAATTTGGAATGCTCGGAGCAGGATCCCCGAAAGTGCAAGCAGACAGGACACAGCATGGTTCCCAGCTCAGAAGAGTCTGAGGAGAGAGAAGGAGGGGCTGGAGGGCATGCTCTCAGGGGCAGCCACAGGCTGTTCTCTCAAGTGCTGGGTGCCAGGGTCACATACCTGAAAGTGACAGGGAGTCAAGTAGGACACTGGTGCTGCTAGCATCATTGCACAGTTTACTGCCACAGTAGTGGAAATAAGAGGCAGCCACTATACCAGGTCCAGCAGAAAACACCTGGACATCGAGGGTATTTTTAGTCCCAACTTTACTGCTGCCTTTGCTTGCCAATATGACAGATTTTTCACCTAAAGGTATACAAGATAGAATACCAGGCTAAATAGGGGAGGATGGCAAAATAATAATAATAATAATAATAATAATAATAATAATAATAATAATAATAATAATAAATAGAATGGAAAAGAAATGCCCAGTTCTTGGGTCCCTAGATGCTGCCAGTTAGAAAAGCACAATCCTTAGTGACAGCAGGACAGATCATGATCTCAGTCTGCCACAGACTGAAGTCCAAACCTGGCTCCTCTGCTCTGCCCCTTGAAGACCATGTTACCTGCCCCCCCCAACAGTCTCCCCTGAGCCCATGCACCATGCTGCAGCCTCACCCTGATCAGCATCTCTTCTACCCTGCTGGGTTTCTCTCTACACTCTGCCCTCCAGACCACACTTGGCTCTCTGTGCTCTGCTTCTCTCTCCTTCCCACTTCCCTGTAGAGCTGCAGGACTCAGGCTTAGCAGAACCCAAAGCAGGCACTCAGCAGGCATCTGTCCTCTATCCCTCTCGCCCTCCTTCCTCCTCTCCCTCCGTCCCTTCTTCCCTTCCTCCCTTTTTCCTCTCTCTTCCTAGGCTCTGAGTCTCCTCTAGTCTAGACTGTTCTTGAACTCCCAAAGTTGCTGCAGATGAAGTTGACTGTCCCCACCCACATCCCATGCTGGCATTACCACACCCAGTTGGTGTGGTACAAGGGTTCAAGCTCAGGGTTTTTCTCTTAACTAGCACAGGTCTTCCGTATATACCCTCATCACAGCTCAGCAGAACAAGTCACAGAGACAGGAGGTCCCAGGCTTGTGAGCAGATGGGCAGAAATGCAGGGAATAGAATCCTGGGCCTAGCCTGGTATGGGAGTGTGTCCCTCCAGCTGAGAGCACGCACCTACATCTATGAGCAGGAGTGTCTCCTGACATATCTCGTCAAGTGCAGTTTCAGTGGTTCCAAATGATTTCCATCCAATTGCTGTCTTACTGAAGCCACTGCCAAGTTTCACCATGATTCCCTTGTGACAGGTCAGAGTACCTGTGGAGAGGAAAATCTAGGGTTTGTGAGAATTAAGGAGCCCACCATGTCTGTCCTTGCAGCT
>NW_022196904.1:18645181-18645715 GCF_008632895.1 Mastomys coucha
GACACATACCCCTTTACATAATTAAAAGTGATAAAGATACATCTAAACACTCTGGGTTCTTAGAATGGCCCCCAGGCTCCTGTGTGGCTCAGCCTTCCTCTGTCTTCATGTATACATCCCTCTTTGTCCCTATGCCCCTGATACAGTCCCACAGGTGAGGGGGCATCACATAGGGTCTGGGAAGAAAAGGAGGATGAGGCACATTCTAGTGTGACAGGACTTCTCAGGGGAAGGCAAGGAGATGAGGAGCACAGGGGGCAATACGGTGTGAACCCAGTATTGATGATGGAACAAGGGACACATAGTCTTTGATTTCCTGCCTGAAAATGTGGGCAGGGTGCTGGTCTCCAACAGTGGGCAGGAGAGCTAGGTGTGTCCAGACACAAGGTTCTTCTCAGGCCTTTGCACATACATGGTTTCCTCCTCCCATGTCTGCATTTGTTTTCTCCTTCAATCCATTAAGAGGCACTGAATGAAATGTAGAGCACTCTGACACTCAATGATGATTGCCAGTTGCTCTTCTACATCCTCACC
>NW_022196904.1:18646229-18649143 GCF_008632895.1 Mastomys coucha
TCTTCAGGCCTCAGTACAATCCTTTGCACCGTGAAGGGTCATACACCCCGGCCTTCTCCTTCACTAATGGATGGCCAGACTCCAAATGTTACCCTTGGACACACAATCCATGGCCCAGTTCTCCCTCAGACCTAAGACTTGGATATCCATTTTCCCTTCATCAAACTCAGGTGTCCAGGCGCAGCCACCTTTCTCAAACTGAAGATTCACGCAGTCCCTTCCTCTTCCTTTTTCCTGCTAATCCTCACTGGCTCTTTTTTCAGGCCTGGTCTCTTACTACTCCTTTTCCTAGTAAGCAGCAAATTCTTTCTGGCACCAAAATATCCTCACCCCGGCCTTCTCCTTCAATCATGGATGGTCAGATCCCAGATGCTTCCCTTAGTCACAAAATTCAGAAGTGAGTTCTCTTCAAAGACCCAAGGAACAAACCGAGTAAGAGCAAAGCCCTCCTCCCTCAGATTAGGGAGTCCACGGCCCATTTCTCCCTCAAAACCAAGACATCTGTACTGGTTTACCCTTCATCAAACTCAGGCCTCCATGCCCTAGCCCTCCTCTCTCAGACTGAAGACCCCCGTAGGCCCCTTCTCCTTCTTCTCCCCTGCTCTTCCTCACTGACTTCTTTCCTTGGGGCTAGGGCATTTGGTATCCCACTGCTCCTTTTCCACTTACGTAGCAAATTCTTTCTGGCTTCAGAATACGGTCACCAGAAACTCTGGCCTGGAAGGCACTTCAGTTGTGCTCTGAAGTAACCTGTCCCTGTGACTGCTGTCTGATGCATAAAAAGTGGCAACCTCCACCAAGCAAGACAGTTGAAATCCCATTTGTTGACGAGCATTCATCACATGCCTCCATTGGATAAGCCTGGAGAATTGCTGCATCTCATTGGTTCACAGAGAAGCCAATTACAGAACGCCGTAGAAGGCAGGAGAATTGCTGCATCTCATTGGTTCACAGAGAAGCCAATTACAGAACGCCGTAGAAGGCACGCATGTGTAGAAAATGAGTGTTCAGCAAACGGCCAGTGGCAGTTGTCGCTGAGGTCATCCTCCAGTCTCAGGGTCACATGGTATCTAGGAGGGCTTTGTGAGGAATGCCCTTTGCCCTGTCACTGGAGATGCTTCTAAATTGTACATAAGAGCAGGGAGCCGGTGACGGCACAGATTGCCACCACAGATATTTACCCTCTTCAGTCCCGGGAAGATGACCATTCACATTAGACATAGGTGTCAATTCTTTTATTACATTTAATTTTGTGTGTTTGTGTGTAGACACACATGTGTCAATGGTCACATGACAGAGGACAAATTGACGATCGAGTTTACTCCTTCCACAATTTAGGAACCATGAGTCAAACACAGGTTGTCAGCTGTGGCGACAGGTACCTTTATGCCTTGAGTAATCTTGCTGGTTCTTGCCACTTTTGTTAGAAATATAATATTCATTATATAAAGGAATTCGTTTCATTGCAAAGTTTTCCTAAATTCATATAGTATACTTTATTTGAATACTATTTCTTGAGGCAGAGTCTTCTAGCCCAGGATGGCCTTGAACCCTCTGTGCAACTGAAAATGACTTTGAACTTCCAATCCCTCTGACCCAGCTTCCTGAGTCCTGGGTTTAGCGGCAGGTGCCACCATGCATGCAGCACTGGGATGGAAGTCAGCGCCTGTGCATGCTAGGCAAGTGCTCTGCAGCTGAGCCCAGCCTGGGCTCTTGGTTCGTGTCTATGTCTACTACTACTCTTCCCACTTCCCAACAGCCTTTTACTTTCTTGTCCTTCCCCGGTCTAGATCCCACACAAAGGAGAACACGTGTGCCCTTTGTCTCCTGACTCTGGCTGATTCTGCTTTACACAGTGTCCTGAGAGGGGCAGGAATCTGTGTATAATGGCCGCTTAGGACTGCACCTCACACAGCACGCTGTCTATATGTGTTGCTGATGTGAATGGTGCAGTGACCACCGAGGGCAGGCAGGCGTCCCCCAGGCTCTCAGAGTGCTGATGCTTTACCCTTTGGCACAGCTGCAACACATGGGGCTTCAGAGGGGAGCATGCTGTCTCACATGGGTGCCAGCTCCTTGCTTGGAAGGAAGGAGGCATCAACCTTGTGATAATATTTTGTGAGCTCTGACATAGGTAAAATGCGTGGTTTTGAGTGAATATTTATTTTTATTTTATTATGTGTTGTGTGTCTGTCTGCATGTATGTCTGTGCACTGCTTGTGTGCCTGGTACATGCAGAGGACATGAAGAGGGCATGGGATTGGCAGGATCTGGAGTTAAGACAGTTTTCAGCTGCTGTGTGGGTGCTGGGAATTGAACCTAGGTCCTCTTGCAGAGCAGCCCATGCTCTTAACCACTAAGCCATCTCTACCTGCTTCCGTATTTATTCTACTTTGTTTTATTATTTTTTGATTAATACTTTTTATTAGATATTTTGTTTATTTACATTTCAAATGTTTTCCCCTTTCTAGATTTACCCTCCAAAACCCCCCATATTCCCTCCCCGCTCCCCCTGCTCACTAACCCACCCTCTCCTGCTTCACTGCCCTGGCATTCCCCTACACTGGCACATAGAGCCTTCACAGGACCAAGGGCCTCTCCTCTCATTGATGACCGACTAGGCCATCTTCTGCTACATATGCAGATGGAGCCCTGAGTCCCACCATGTGTACTCTTTGGTTGGTGTTTTATTCCCTGGGAGCTCTGGGGGGGGGTACTAGTTAGTTCATATTGTTGTTTCTCCTATGGGGCTGCAAACCCTTTCAGCCCCTTGGGTCCTTTCTCTAGCTCCTTCTGTTTGGAGAACACTACCAAGTCCACCCAGAATATTAGTATTCTGACAGTCTACGTGTCATAACTTGTGAATGAAACTACTTCCATCCACATACAGGGATTCTTTTTTTTTTTTTTTTTT
>NW_022196904.1:18649218-18696201 GCF_008632895.1 Mastomys coucha
TTTAAATAACTCCAAACATATTAACTGTACATTTCAAAATAATACATTACTACTAGTATTTTCTTAAAGTAACATAAATATATAAGGTCTTTTTGTTTGTTTGTTTGTTTGTTTGTTTTGTATTTAGTAGAGCTTAATATCTTGGCTCTTACTGTTGTACAAGCCCAAAATAAGAACAATTTTTAGACATTGGATTTCATTGTAATAAGGCTGTACTTCAATGACCCTCACATCACCAGAGGATTTTACCTCCACTGTACCTAAGCTGAGAGTTGACAGTTCTGCTGCGCCAAGGAATAAATTGTAGGCACGATTTTTGGATACAGACTTTCTGCTATAGTCAAAGCTATTTCACTTGAGTGAGTGACCTTATTCTCAACCCACAGAGAACAGGTTACAATCATTTAAGAAATGATGTGTGGGGCTGGAGAGATGGCTCAGCCGTTAAAGGCTAGGCTCACAACCAAAAATATAAGAAATGGTGTGTATATTAAGATGGTCTATTCATAAAGTCATTCACCAACTGTTTCAATGAACAATGGCCCTGCTTAGAGGGTGGCACAGACATTAGGTGAGGGTAAGAATCTCGTTCATTGGCTGTGATGATTTGGAAAAGTATTCATCTCAGAGAAAGAGAAACTTATAAAGTCCTCTTCTTTAAACTTGATACAAACGTTCAGTCTTACTCTTTGTTGTTCTCTTACAAGCCACCTCCTAGTTAATTGTCTATGTTTCTTTTGGGTATATAAATACTTTGAAATATTTAAGCTGTTCTGAAAACCATAGTATAGTGTAAAAACATGAAATAAACAATACTACATATAGAGAGGCTGAGATAGGAGAAGCAAGATTTCAAGACCCTTATGTTGTACACAGCCAGACACTGTCACAAACAAACAAGCTGAAAGTGTATATAGATTGTACAATATTGGGCCTATTTCTCCAGTTACTAAATTAGAGAGACCATTGGATGACAATCAACAAATTTCAAATTCCTCATATTATTGGATTTCAATTGATTAGGATATGTTGGTAATATTAATTTTCATAATAAGATATTAAGAAAAAGTAATTGTTACTTCCTGTTGTTTTTGTTGTAAGAGGTTGAATTAGGTTTGTGTGAGTTTGTTGATGTAGTTTTGCTCCTTATGTTGATGTTTTCCATCTATTACCCTTTGTAGAGCTGGATTTGTGGAAAGATATTGTATAAATTTTGTTTTGTCATGGAATATCTTGTTTTCTCCATCTATGGAAATGGGGAGTTTTGCTGGGTATAGTAGCCTGGGCTAGCATTTGTGTTCTTATAGGGTCTGTATGACATCTGCCCAGGATTTTCTAGCTTTCATAGTCTTTGGTGAGAAGTCTTGTGTAATTCTGATAGGCCTGCCTTTATATGTTACTTGACCTTTTTCCCTTACTGCTTTTAAAATTCTTTCTTTGTTTAGTGCATTTGGTGTTTTTATTATTATGTAACAGGAGGAATTTTTTTTCTGGTCCAGTCTATTTGGAGTTCTGTAGGCTTCTTATATATTCATGGGCATCTCTTTCTTTAGGTTAGGGAAGTTTTCTTCTATAATTTTGTTGATAATATTTACTGGCCTATTACCTTGGGAGTCTTCACTCTCTTCTATACCTATTATCCTTAGGTTTGGTCTTCTCATTGTGTCCTGGATTTCCTGGATGTTCTGGGTTAGGAGCTTTTTGCTTTTTGCATTTTCTTTGACTGTTGTATCAATGTTTTCTATGGTGTCTTCTGCCCCTGAGATTCTCTCTTCTATCTCTTGTATTGTGTTGGTGATGCTTGTATCTATGACTACTGATCTCTTTCCTAGATTTTCTAACTCCAGGGTTGTCTCCCTTTGTGATTTCTTTATTGATTCTATTTGCCTTTTTAGATCTTGGATGGTTTTGTTCATTTCCTTCACCTGTTTGATTATGTTTTCCTGTAGTTCTTTAAGGGATTTTTGTGTTTCCTTTTTAAGTGCTTCTAGCTGTTTACCTGTGTTCTCTTGTATTTATTTTATTTATTTATTTATTTATTTATTTATTTATGCCCTTCTTAAGGTCCTCTATCACCATCATGAGAAGTGATTTTAGATACCAATCTTGCTTTTCTGGTGTGATGGTATATCCAGGACTTGTTATGGTGGGAGAATTGCGTTCTGATGATGCCAAGTAACCTTGGTTTGTGTTGCTTATGTTCTTTCACTTGCCTTCTGCCATCTGCTTATCTCTAGTGCTACCTGCCCTGGCTATATCTGACTGGAGCCTGTCCTTCCTGTGATTCTGGTTGTGGCAGAACTCCTCAGAGTTCAGCTGTCTCTGTGATGCTGTGATCCTGAGATCCTGGTGTGTGTTAGAGTTCCTGGGAGTCAGAATACCTCTGGGATCCTGAAATCCTGGTATGTCCAAGCTCCTGGGATCCTGGGATCATGTGGTCCTGGGTGTGTTAGAGTGCCTGGGAGTGGAGCTTCTTCTGGGCGTTGTGGGACTGGCTTCGGGGTTCGTGTCTAAGGTCTGTTCAGGGCACCAGCCCAGATCGGAAGGAACCTGTGTCATTGGTCAGGCGGAGTTCCTGGGTGCCTGGGTCCCGTTGGTTCCAGTTACTTCCAGTGTTCGAAAATGTGCTTGATTCTTAATAATGCCTGTGTTTAGAAACTAGCTTCCATTTCTTTGAAAACTTTAATGTCAACTCTCATGGGCTAAAATTACCTCCAAAATACCACTGTCCATACCCCAAAGAAAGCAAACCAGATAGAACAGGAATTAAGGGATATAGTTTTCTCTAGCGCATAAAGATCCCAACCCATTCTGTCCATTCTATGACCTAAAGGTATCTGGCCTAATTTTTCCCCATCTCCTTCATAAATCACAAATCACTTACTTGTCTGAAGAGTATTAAATTCTATGAGATGGCAAGCAGTATTGAGGACTACTATATAATGTATAATATAAAAATTATGTCTGAAAAAAATTTTTTAAAGATTATTTTATATTGTATACAATGTTTTACATGAATGTATATTTAAGGACCATGCTCATACTCAGATCTCTAGGAGTTCCAAAGAGGGTGTGGGATCCTAC
Source organism: Mastomys coucha (assembly GCF_008632895.1). Classification (NCBI taxonomy): domain Eukaryota; kingdom Metazoa; phylum Chordata; class Mammalia; order Rodentia; family Muridae; genus Mastomys; species Mastomys coucha. Next base: position 18,652,303 of record NW_022196904.1, read on the forward strand.
TAATCTGAAATTGGGGTGGTTTTGAGCCACCATGTAAGTGCTGGAAGTTGAACCTTGGTCCTCTGCAATAAGAGCAAGAATTCTAAACCCTGAACCCTCTCCAGCCCTTAAAAGAAAATTCCCTGCTGGGTCTGGAGAGTTGAGTCTGTAAGTAACGTCCCTGACAAACAAGCATGAGGACCTGAGCTCAGATTCCCAGGACCCAGGCAAAAGCCAAGCACAGCAGGGATTACATGTGACCCAGCTCTAGAGGGTAGAGACAGAATTGGTGAGCTCCAGACCCAGTGACACACTCTGTCTCAGGAAACAAGGAGCCAATCAATAAAAGAAGACATCCATTTCAGCAATTGGCCTCTGCACATGTGCACAAGAGCAGATGCTCACTTCTGGGGAAGGGTATCATAATATTCCTAATAGTCCTAATGCGATGTAGCCAAGCCACAACTTCACAAGATCTGCAGCATCTGGCTCCAGAGCAACAGTTCTCACCTTATGGTGCTTCATCCTATATCGGGGCTCGAACCACCTTTTCCCATGGGTTTCATATCAAATATCCTGCATCTTGGATATTCCCATTGCCATTCACTTCACAGCAGCAGCAAAATTACTGTTGTGAAATAGCACTGAAATAATTTTACAGTTGGGAGGGAGGCGGCACAACCTGAGAAACTGTATTAAAGGGTCGTAGCATTAGGAAGGCTGAGAGACGCTGAGCTAAAGTTTAGTCATTTCAAATTCTAGACATATTTTACCCAAAATTAAGAGATTTATTTACAAAGTCTTTTCTTACAAACTTTCATCTAATAAGAATAAATGTTTTTACTCACAATGTCCATTTATGCTCCATATTGGTTTACACCATAACTCACAATATCAGTTCTGAAGCTATACAATGTCGACCCTTCCTTCCTTCCAAGCAAGGAGCTGGCACCCATGTGAAACAGCATGCTCTCCTCTGAAGCCCCATGTGTTGCAGCTGTGCCAAAGGGTAAAGCATCAGCACTCTGAGAGCCTGGGGGACGCCTGCCTGCCCTCGGTGGTCACTGCATCATTCACATCAGCAGCGAGTCCAGCAACACATATAGACAGCGTGCTGTGTAAGGTGCAGTCCTAAGCGGCCACTGCTATACCAGTGACATCGAAGGAAGTAAGGGATGAAGGCTACATCTACATGGAGTAGTAGATCTATCTCAAAGCTACAATGCTACCCAGCATACCCAGCAAAAACAAATAAAAACTCCCTAGCGGCATTTTTTATGAACCATAATTCAGAAGTCTAATTAGAGACAGAAAAATAATGATCAAAAATCTATGCCACGGCTGGTGAGATGGTTCAGAGGTTAAGTGCACTGACTGCTCTTCCGAAGGTCCTGAGTTCAAGTCCCACCAACCACATGGTGGCTCACAACCATCCGTAATGAGATCTGACTCCCTCTTCTGTAGTGTCTGAAGACAGCTACAGTGTACTTACATATAATAATAAATAAATAAATCTTAAAAAAAAATCTATGCCAGGTTTTGCACAGCAATGGAGGAGGGGGATCTACCTAACTCTGAATGTGAAATAGTATTTAATCAAGCAACATAGCTTGTCAATAACTCAAATTATCATGTGACTACCTTTGCCTAGAACAGTCTGAGTAGTAGGGAGGGCACGCACGATCTTTCACCGACATACACGGTGATGTAATTCTTTGTCTAGTAATAAAGCGAAGCATAGGTTGACCGGGCACATAAGCCCAACATGTTCCAGCAGGAAACAGATGCATGCAGCAAACACAGCTTAGCAAGGAACATCTGCTCTGCAGGCACACCCTTCCCTTGGGGTCTCACCAAGCCTCTTCCCTCCATCACTAGTTTCTTTGTCACTGTTGAGACACAGACTGTTCTCCATAGCTTGACAGCTCCATCACCCCCTGGTAGCCTTGAGATAGATCTACTACTCCGTGTCTGTCTTAAACACCGACTTGTATACCCTAAAATTAAGATATAAGAATGGTGTCATTGCAGGGAACCATGGGATTGGCCTGGTCTTAGACGGCATGGGTTCTAGGTTTTTCCCGGTAGAGTCCGTGGCTCCTAGGGCACAGCAAGCCTTCCAGTTCCTTAGAGACTGATGCCTTATGTTTAGGGGTGGCCTTGTGTGTTGAGGCAAAGCCTGTGGTAGCATGGAGATTTCTCAGGTCCTCCCTGGTCATGGCAGTGGGGAAAGTGCCAACAGAAGGCCACAGACTGGGAATCCCAGTGGCTGTGGTACTTCATCACCATGGCAACCATGGAGTTTCCACTGGTCTCTTTGGGTGATTCCAGAAAGCCAGGACTGGCCAACAGGAACAATGCAAACGGGAGAATGTCTGGATGGAGGTGGCGGGGGGGGGGGTCCTTCCGTGAACACCATTCCTTGTCTGTGAAAGGTTGTCGGGGAGCCAGGTTAAGCCCTATTATAGAGAATTAGGAAGACGGCCTTGGCTGCTACTTCAGCCTGTATAGCTCTTGGAGCACAGCACTCTGAGGACCCAAATTCAATCTCCAAAACCCATGTGAAAAGCTTCATGCAGAGCCAGCCCCGCAGTCTCTCCTCCTGATCCTTCCATACGTGAGGAGTCCTCATCAGCCAGGGAGCAGGGGCCAACTGCCACTGTGACTCCCCTGGAGCGATGAAGCTACACTCCCCAAACCATGAGGCAGGGCATAATGAAGCTTTCCTTCCTTAATTTGGCTTTTGTTAAGCTCAGAGGAATGGTGGACTGGGCCAGATACTCTTTGTATCTCTAGACTTGCTCTTCTTTCCAATTCTCAGCAGTGTGAGCATGGGTTCCCATGAGTGGGAACCACCTTTTTCAGCCCATGTGGGGTTCCCAGAGGACTGGGACACTGAAGTATAGAAGACCCTCCATTCCTCTCTCACAGAGCCACCATTGGGCATTGCAGGTTTCAGCCTGAAATGAAACTGCCTATAACTGTAGACGGCCTTTGCCACTTTGTGGGTTCTTCTTTTTCCCACCTTTATCACCTCCATCCCATTTCACCCCCAACATTAGAGAGGAGAGAAACAAGGATAGAGGGGAAGGAGGAATTAGGAAAATCCCTGAATCTAATTTCTTTCTTTTTGTTTCTTTTTTGACCATAGCTACTAACAAACCACAACCAACCTCCCCAAGTGACCAACAACCCCCCCCCCACCCTGCATCCTGGGGACCTTCATATTTATATGCTGTCTGAAAAGTTCCCAGAATTCCAAACATCCCAGAATTGCAGAAATTATCTGCAGCTGGCAAAACCACACTTGTGGTAGAGCCTGAGGCAAATCACAGTCAGCTGCTGTGGACAGTTCGAAGCAGCCCCACCTCCCCACAGACAGGAGTAAAATGAAAGCACATTCTTACAGTATTTCTGTGTGTGTGTTTTAAAGAAACTACAATCCCAGAATTCTTAAAAAATGTCACTACATATAACACCTGTCTTTGTCTGACTGTGTGTGAGTGTGTCCATGCAAGTGTGTATATGTGTATGTGTGTGAGAGTATGTGTTGTCAGAGTGTGTCTTTGTGTGTGTGAGTATAAATGTGCTGTAAGAGTGTTTGTGTGTCTGAGAGGATGTATTGTGAGAGTGTGTGTGTGTGTGTATATGAATGGTTTTGTGTGTATGTATGTGAGAGTGTGTTTGAAATTGTGTGTACTGAGTGTGTAATAATTGTGTGTGTGTGTGTGTGTGTGTGTGTGTGTGGTGGTGGTGGTTTGGGTAGGTTTGCCCCTCCCCCATAGACTCATATGTTTAAATGCTTGGCCCATGGGCATTGGCACTATTCGGAGGTGTGGCCTTGTGACCTTGTTGGAATAAGTGTGTAGCTGTGTAGGTGGGCTTTGAGGTCTCCTCCTATCCTCAGGCTCTGCACAGTGCTGAAGACAGTCTCCTTCCGTCTGCCTTCCAGTCAGGATGTAGAACTCTCAGCTCCTTCTCCAGGACCATGTCTGCCTGCATGTTGTTATGCTTCATACCATGATGATAATGGACTAAACCTCTAAATTGTAAGCCAGCCCCAATTAAATGTTGTATTTTATGAGAGTTGCCTTAGTCATTGTGTCTCTTCACAGCAATGGAAACCCTAACTAAGATTATGGGGTGTGTGTGTGTGTGTGTGTGTGTGTCCTGATTCTCACCTTCTCAAACCTACCACAGCAGCATTCACATGGTGTAGTGGCACTAAGAAATGGTATCAAATCTTTCCTCAGCTCATCTCTCCTCCCATGACAATTAGCACAATCTTGGTGTCACTCATAGCCTCTTGCCCTGATGCTCAGGTGAGGCAAAGCCCTTTGCTGTGGCCCTGGCTGTTGAGGAAGAAGCTGAGGGACACAGCCTCCTGCCCTGGCACGTTACAGTGAGGTCCAGCACTTCCTGGTGCAGCACCAGCAGGCTCTGTGATGTACTGGCTGGGTTTTGTGTGTCAGCTTGACACAGGTTGGAGTTATCACAGAGAAAGGAGTTTCAGGTGAGGAAATGCCTCCATGAGATCCAGCTGTAAGGCATTTTCTCAATTAGTGATCAAGGGAGGAGGGCTCCTTGTCGGTGGTACCATCTCTGGGCTGGTAGTCTTGGACTCTATAAGAAAGCAAGCTGAGCAAACCAGGGGAAGCAAGCCAGTAAGTAACATCCCTCCATGGCCTCTGCATCAGCTCCTGCTTCTTGACCTGCTTGAGTTCCAGTCCTGACTTCCCTTGTGATAAACAGCAATGTGGAAGTAAGCTGAATAAACCCTTTCCTCTCCAACATGCTTCCTGGTCATGATGTTTTGTGCAGGGATACAAATCCTGACTAAAACAGTTGGCAAGAAGATGTGGGGTGTACATGGGAAGGCTGGGCCTTGGCAGCTAGACTCGCCATGGATCCCACTGTGTGCCCTCATCTCCTCACGCAGAGAAACCCAGTATTTGTAGAAACAACAGCAACTTTATTTTTCCACATGTGTGGTCAATGTGCGGTTGTCTGCTCTGAAACCGGGTGAATTCAGTGGCTCCCATATGTAAATATGAGGTGTGTGGGTGAGGGATGAGGGCACCCAACAGCGCAGGCTGACAGTGCCCAGTCTCAGGTCTTTGGGTTATGAAGTGAGAGGAGGGCTGGGTGGCCAAGAGGGATTAAAAATGGCCAGGAAATGGGTTCAGCAGAGAGGACAGATCCCAGCACACAAAGAGCTGAGAAGAGCTGAGAGCCCTAACATCCAGGCCAGGGAAGAGGTGGAGGCGCCATCAAGAAGAGAGTCGCCATTATTTTCATCATCACGTTGATAGCCAGAGATCTCCTTTGCTGAGAAGATCCCGATTGTTTTGGAGCCACCCAGTAAGGGTTTGATAGGTGGGGCCATGCACCCCTGAATGCCCACTGTGGAAGATAGTCCACCTGGAGGGTGAAGACAGGTCAGGGGCGGCACAGTTCAGCAGTGCAGGGAAACTCAGACCCATGAGTCCAGAACTCAGATACAGGAACTGCCACCCCTCCTCCCTCAGACCCAGGGATCCAGGCCCCAGTCCTCCACCCTCAGACCCAGGGGTCCAGGACCCAACCTCCTCCCTCAGACCCAGGGGTCCAGGACTCAGCCCTTTTCCATGTGAGACAGCCCATCTCTGCTCCCTCAGACTTGGGAGTTAGGGCACAACCCTCTCATCCTCAAACTCTGGCGTCCAGGTCCTTCAGCCCAGCAATCCAACCATCTGCACTCACCTCCCCGTAGCTCAATGTCACCTTTATAACAGTGAGTGGCACCCTGAGGGCAGGTGAAAAGTTTGGTGTTCTGGCAGGATCCAAATAACTGTACACACATGGGACACTGCACATCTCCTGGGGGAGGAACGTCTGAGAACAGAGAGAAGGGCTGAGTTGCATGCTCTCAACTACAGTCACCGGCTTAACTCCCAAGTGTCTGTGTCCCTCTATATCCCTGGATCCCATACCTGGATGAGGGAGGATGCTTAGAAGGACGCTGCTGCTGTTGGCTCCATTGCATAGGCGGGAAGAACAGAATCTGGTATAGGAAACCATCAGCATCCCAGGGGGCCGAGAGAATATGGAGACACCAACATTGTTCTGTGCCCCAGGTTTGCTGCAGCCTTTGCTCCCCAGGAGGGCTGATTTTTGTCCTGTGGGGTATGACAGTGAAAGCCAGGATCAGAAGGGGAGAGAGGCAAGGACTGGGAGGCCCGTTCTTGGGTCCCTCCCAATCATAGGGAGATTACAATCCCGGACAATAGCACAGGTCATATTGTGAATCTGCCAAAGACCAGCTCCAGACTGGCTCCCTCTGCTCTGCCTGTTACCAGGCCCCTCCACACACTGAACCCCTGTGCTAAGCTGCAGCCTCACCCTGATCAGCATCTCTTTTACCCTGCTGGGTTTCTCTCTACATTCTGCCCTCCAGACCACACTTGGCTCCCTGTGCTCTGCTTCTCTCTCCTTCCCACTTCCCTGTAGAGCTGCAGGACTCAGGCTTAGCAGAACCCAACGCAGGCATTCAGCATGCATTCATCTGTCCATCCTTCCCTGCCTCCATCCCTTCCTTCTTTTCTCTGTTTCTCTTGATCTTTGTCTCACTCTTGCTTTCTCTTTGACAGTCTCAGATAGCCCAGCCTGGTTCTGAATTCACTATACATGTGAGGGTAGCAATGAGTCTCAATGTAAGTGTCTCTTCTTTCCCAGCGCTGGTATCACAGGCACCCCCAGTTCACCTAAGGCTGGATGGAGATCAAGTTCAGGGCTTTGCACATGCTAAACAGACACTGTACCAACCACTGTACCACATCCCCAGCCGAGCACTCCTTCAAAGGATCCAGGTCATTAGGGATTCTGCATTCCAGCACCGTTCTTGTCTCTGGGCATGGGGCTACCATATATTACCCCGAAGCAAGAGGAGATGCAGAGGGAGGAGCCAGACAGAGATCTCAGGCATTAGGAGACTAGGCAGGATCTAGAGGGCCTGGCTGGAAGTAACCCAGTGCAGGAGTGTGGCCCTCCAGCTCAGCCAACATACCTACATCTATGAGCAGGAGTGTCTCTTGACAAATCTCATCAAGCTCACATGCCTGAGTCCCTGGTACAGTCCACTTGACAGCTTCCTCAGCAAGGCCATAGCCAAGCTTAAACATGATCCCCCTGTAACATGTCAGAGTATCTGTGGAGAGGAAAATCCAGGGTTTATGAGAGTCAGGTAGCACACCATGCCTGTGCCTACAGTTTGTGTGTTAGGGGAGAACATAACATCCTGAAGCACACTCCCTGTGCCCAGGCTGTGACATCTCTGCCTTGCATTAAGGAGGGACTCAGAACTCCAAGCCTCCAGGCCTCCAGCCCTCCTCACCCAGTTACTGCCTGAACCCCTTCAGGGGCCTCCTCTCAGAACCCTGTGAAGAAGGCTTGCCTCTCCACTGATGGCTCCTCTCCGGGCATTCTCTACTCCCCATCTGGTTTCATGTTCTCACTACAATAACAAGGAAGGAGGCCTGGAGCCATGTATGTCTGTGTGTATCTGTGTTGGTGCATGGTGGGGCTTGTGCCCATGGGCATGTGCTCAGAGGTCAACGCCAAATGTCTTCCTTCAGTAGATTTCAGTGTCTCTTGAGGAAATGTGGACTCACTCTTTTGGCCAGACACGGTAACCAGTCAGACTGGCTGTCTTCCCCAGCCCTGGGGTTGCAGACCCTTTACCAACAGAATCATGCCTAAGCATAATCTAGCTCCTTACACTGAAAAGTCCTAGATTCCAAACAAAACAGCTCAATATCTAGTGATGACTGAGCTCTGCTCCGTGCCTGGGTATGGAAATGGATCCCCACAGATGAGCCCATTGTATCCTCACCTCTTGTGTTTCTGAGACAGGCTCTTGCTCTGTGGTCCAGTCTGGTCTCTGCCTCAGGAGCACAAGGTTTACAGAGCCAGCTCCTATATTCACTGTTGGCTCCACTGTGCCATCTCCTAACCACAGCCCCAGCAAGTGACAGCATTCTCAAGGGAGGGCAGCAGACAGGAGGTGTTGAGGAGCATGCCCAATGTCACCCAGGCAGTAAGTGCCAGAGCTGGACTCAGAATCTGGGCTGTCACCTTAGCATCATGGTTGACCACACAATCTAGTTTGAGGATCCTGAACTTGGGCCTTTCCTAAGGGACCTCTCAGGATCATTACATTATCATGTGTGCCCCATCATGCAGAAATATTTGGAGCTGGGACAGCTGGGACAATGACTCCCAACCCTCTCAGTGGCCCAAGTGGGAGGCTGGACTTTTACTTGTTTCTGAGCCGCCCTCCTCCTGCAAAGCAGACCTGCACTCTCTCTGCTCCACCCCACCACATCCTCCCCATCTTCCTCAAAGGTAGCTCCTTTCCCCCAGTTGCTCCAGCTGCAGCTCTGCCCCCATTCTCATTCATTCTTTCTCTGCAGCCCACGTTGCAGTCCCCAGGGCATCCCGTGACTTGCTCTGCACAGTTTCTGCAGATCCTGAGCACTGTCTCCACCTCTAATGCTTCAGCCAGCAAAGATGACACAAGGTCTTTCCCTGCCCGTTGTGGGTCTCTCTGAGCACTATTCATTTGTCCTTCATCTTATTTACCACCCAGCAGCCCCCGGGTCCTCTTAAAGCATTAGGTAATCATATCTGGCCTCTGGGAAATCCTGAGAAACCCGAGAAGGCAGACACTTCGGGTAGGTCTCCATCTCTCTCTGAATAGAATTCTGACTTCTTAAACTGGCCCTCAGGGCCCTGTGTGACTTGACCTCTCTACTTCTTCATGGACCCATCCCCTTCTGCTTCCTCCTGGTTACTATGCCACAGATAAGACTCTTCAGGCTGGGGGTATGACATGGTGTCAGGGACCAATGGAAGACAGAAGGATGTGCCAGGGTGGGCAAGTTGCTCAGGTGTCAACAAGGGGAAGAGGAAGAGGCCAAAGAGCAATACAATGTCACTGTCCATGAAGGACTGCCTCCCTCAAGATCTGAGCAAGGTTCTGGGGACCCATGGGGGGCCAGCCCAGACAGGGAATGTGGCAGGCACGTGGCCTGCGTCTAGGTATGTGCACATGTTCCTGTCCCCAGTGTCATACTGCATTGCATCTGCCCCCTCACCCTGATGAATGTGGCTCAATGAAACTTGCAGTTTTCACATCCAAAGAGAGCTGGGGCCTACCATTCCCTCTGATGTAGACTTTAACTGCTTTAACTGCTGGGCTCCAGCCAACTGTTCCTCTGACCACTGCTCTGTTCCTCAGACAGGCAAATAGTGTGTTTCATGATCTCTTTGGGTCATTTTCAAAATGGTTTGCTGTGGGCATCAGAATGCTCACAACTAGCCCAACCTGTGAATCTTTGTAAGCGCTGTTCTGTTCCCTCAGACTTACCGCTCTTCCTCTGGCTCCTTCCCTCCCAGACATCCTCCACACCTAGCATCTGCCACTGGGTCTTTCTCAGTAAATACTCGCTGAATTGCCTAGCTGAACCCAGCAGGAATGGCAATGTTCCTCCAAGGCTTGGCTCTATGCCGAGAATTCATTACCTGCAGGATAACGGCTCTATTTCATGAAGCATGCCTGGGGTTTGTATGTATATTGTGTGGGGATGTGAGGGGTGTGCAGATATATGACGTGTGTGGTCTGGCTTTGTATGTGTGTCACTGGTATTATCTGTGTTTAGTTTATATGTGACTTGTAGCATATGCTTTCATGCAAATGAGGAACACAGGATCCAAGTGTGTGGGATGGGATGTCTGGTATGTATGAAGCACAGTGTGATGTATGTTTGTGGCTGTTTGTGCATTGTGTGGTATGCACAGTATATGTGGGATATGTTTTCTCTTTTTAAAAAATTTACTTTTTTATGTATGATATTTTTCCTATGTGTGTGAGTCTGTGAACCACATGTGTTCAATCCCTGTAGAGGCCAGAAAGGGGCACTGGATCCCTAGAACTGAAGTCACAGACTCGCTGGTCATCATGTGGGTGCTGGGAATTGAACCTGGGTCCTCTAGAAGAGCAGCAAGTGCTCTTAACTGCTGGGCCATCTCTCTACCCCCTGGCATACATTTGTAAAGCACACTTGCAGACTGTCAGTGTTCCATAACACTTCATTCACTTCATTCATTTCAGAGACTTCATTAACCTGCATCAACTGAAAGGAAGCAGACCACCCCAGCCTCTGCCTCTCTGTCTTTTGCAGTCTTCCATGGCTCCCCACCCTTGGGAGAAAGTACGCCCTAAGCTGGGCCTTCCCAGGAGTCCCAGCCATCATGATTCTACAGAGCTCTGTACCCATCACACCAGCTGTGGTTCCCTCCGTGGCCTTGCTGACTTCTCTACTTAGAGTAGCTTTCTCTTCATCCCCCACACAGCTCATCTTGAATATCACAGCTCACTACCATCAGCACCCTAGGCTCTTGTCAGCCCATCTCAGACAGCCTGTCTGTCCTATGCCAGGGGCCTTTGCACGCAGTTTCTTGGTGATGGATATTTTCTATTTTAGTGTGTGTGTCTGTCTCTCTGTCTCTCTGTCTGTCTGTCTCTGTGTGTGCATGTGTACATGCGTGTCTGTGTCTGTATGTGTGTACATGTTTCTCTGTGTGTCTGTCTGTCTGTGTCTGACTGTGTGTGTCTGTGTGTATATATACATGTGTGTCTGTGTCTGTGTGTGTGTGTATGTGTCTGTCTGTGTGTGTGCATGCATGTGCAAAGGTGGGACAAGGATGTCAAATGTCCTTTTCTACCACTTTCTACATTATTCCCTCCCTTGAGAACAGTGTCTCCGGTTGACCTGGAGATAGGTGACAGCAAGTAAGCTGCTGTGATCCTCCTGTCTCCACCTCCCACAGCACTGAGGTTACAGGTGCATGTGCAGCCATACTCAGCTTCTTAGGTGGAGGCTATGGCCCTGAGTTCGGATCCTTATGTTTGCACAGAAAGTTCTCTTACCCACAGCATCCTCTTCCCTGTTGCTAGCAAGCCATTTCTACCAAGAAACCTAAGACACTTCCCAGATGAAAACCTCTTTGATGCCAGCATCCATCTCTGTCAGTTCTGGACCCCCTTTTCTGTATTGTTACAGAATGAGCAAGCTGACTCTCCTCCACCCAGCCCAGGAGTCCCATTAGGCACAGATGGGGTATTACTCAACAAAGGATTCTGTGGGGACCATAGGGCCCTGCACAGCCTCACATCGGCATGCACACCTAGGGCTCCCAATTGATTCAGTCCGTGTCCAAGCAAGGCCAACGGCTTCCAGCCCATATCCTTAAGCTTCTGCTCTAGCTAGGGTTGTGCTCTTTCTCTGCAGGGCTTTAAGAGTTAATGACACACACGTATAAGGAGACAAGACTCTTCATCCTGTGATTTTTTTTTTCTTTCCCAGGGTGCAGGCAGCCTCATGGATAAATATGAATGAAGATGGTGAGGGGAATGGGGGATTCATCTAAATAAAGTGGAAGACCTGGGCTGACCAAAGGCCAGGGTGCGTGGAAATGTAATCAGAAATAAACACTTCATGTTCCAGATAAACCCTGCCAGGTGCCAGTCTCGAAGTGACCCTGTTGCACCCCAACTGTCCTCCCTCGTATGTCCAACCTCTCACATGTCAGGTGGAGCAGGCTCACTCTTCTCAAAATTATCTAAATCTCCCCTCAATGGGCTCTCATCTCCTGGCCTTGGGCCGCACTCCCTGCCTTTCTCCTTCAACTGGACACCTCTCTTTGGCCTCCCACCTCCCAGCCTCCATAGAGCATCAGGTCTCTTGTGCATGGCTGAGTGGGTGATACTCATTTAAATGGCAGGAGTGGCCTGGCCTCAGTTGATAACTGTGGGTGTCCCACACCCCATGAAGATCATTTTGCCTTGAGGTTGCCGTGCAAGGTGTGACCTAATTTTTCCCACATGCAACTCACTTGACAGAGGACTGCAGTGCTCACTCACATCCATAGGTCCAATTTTCTGTATGCCATTAAGCAGGTTGCATCCCGGCTGGGACATACAGCCCTGCACTTTCTGATTGGAGATGATCCCTCCTAGGATAGGAGAGAGGAGAGCCAAAGATGCTCACACCCATAGACCATGTGAGCCTCAGAGGTTAGCCCAGCTCTGGGAGGCTGGCTCCACACTCCTTGAGGCTCACCATGTTCAGTCCCCCAGGGTCCCCGTGTCCAGGCTTACCTCCATGGAGGCTGAGGACTCCACTGTAGCAGTGTGTGCTCCCTGCAGGGCAGACCTGCTCTGGAGCACTCTCACAGGCTTGTGCAGAAAAGCAGAGGGGGCAGCTCATGTTCCCTGGGGCTGGGAAGCAACAGACATTGTGAAGGACAGTGGAAAGCTCTTGGTTAGGATCAGACAGCCCTCTTTAGTTCCCTAACACTCCTCAGTCTCTCTAAGGAGCCTTCCAGGGCTCCTCTCTTACAGGCCCAGTGTCAGGCACTGGGGCTGTGGTAGCAGGTGAGCAAGAGGACTGGGAGAGTATAGGAAGAGCGTGTGGGGATCATTGAGGCTGACACAGACTTAGATAAGTCAAGTCGAGGAAGGACAAGAGACTTTACACACAACTGTTGCTAAATAGTTGAGGAGAATACCCATGTCCCAAATGACTCCAGAGAACACAGAAACATGAAGCCTGCCAGTTTAACAGCAGACAAGGAGAGTGGAGAGTTCCAGCACAATGCCAGAAGGCAGAAGAAACGCAACATCCTTGATTGAGAAGTGAGTGAAGCAAATGCAGCCATAAGGCAAGAGGGAAAAGAGGCAGGAAACCAGGCTTGGTCAGGGCCAGAGTATGAGACTGGGGCTTCATCAGAAAACCCACCCAGATTATCACAGAGATGTCTTAGCAGGTAATGTGCCTGCCACCAAGCCAGATGGCCTGAGTGTAATCCCTGGGACACATGTGTTGAGGGACAAACCAGACTCACAAAGGCTGTGCACACTCAGTGGTGCAAACAGGCAACCTCGACTCATGATTAAATACAGTAAGTGAAGAGAAAAATACAAGGTGATCTGGAGCTGGAGAGATGGCTCAGCAGTTAAGCATGGATAATGTTCTCCCAGAGGATCCAAGTTTGACTCCTAGCACCCATGGTGGGAGGCTCTCAACAACATATAACCCTACTTCCAGGGGATCCAATGTTCTTTCCTGGCCTCTGCAGGTGTCCGCACACCCATGTACATATACACACACATGCACACTCACACTCTAACACAACTAAAAACAATCTTTTTAAAATAAAAAATAAAAAAAAAATTGTACTTCATTCAAGATTGCTGGAAGCAGTCAGCCAAGGGAGTTTGGAATTACCGTGGTTCTCAGGAATTACTGAGAAGTGCAGATCTCAGGGAATCAAAGGTATGGAGAAGGGAAGGCCATAGAGAGGAGGGAAAGTGGGCAGTGGGCTGTGGAGAATGTGAGGGTAAAGTAGAGGGGGTGAGCTGGCTGGTTGCTCTCCAGGAAGGGAGAGAATACAAAATGTGTAGTGTAAATGGCTGTCTCCTCCCTCCACACGTCCGTCTGCTGGAACCCTGCTCCCCTCTCTCCCTCGAAGCCAGTCGGCTTCCTTCTAATGCCTTCAGGCACCTGTCACTAGAGGTGGAGCCCAGAGAGGGGCTGTGGTAGACAGGTCATTGCAGAAATCTTTCTCCCGGCATACTCGGGTGTAGGAGGTGACAGACAGGCCTGGGCCAGTTCTGTGCTCCGTGACTTTGGCTTCTTGGTCCTCTGCGGCAGTGCAGCCCTTCGTGAGAACCAACTTCACCTGCTCTCCTGGACAGATAGAAGGGGTCAGGCTGGGGTGGAGGTTGGGGCTGTTGTCCAATAGATATAAGGGAGCAGGGCCAAGTACAAGGGGGTGGGTCTCAGTTCAGAGGGGCTTCCTACCGTTCTCTATCATCATCAGCGTGTCTTGGCAGCCTTCACCCACATCACAGGTTTTCTGGCCAGCCGTCCACTGGAGAGGCAGATTCGATTTATCCTGCACGGTCTCTAGAGTCCCGTGCTGGCATTTCAGAACCTCTGCAGCTAGAAAGAAGAGAGCAAATCCCTCTCAGTAAGGGACTTCATTCACAGGCAGCATCAGGGTACCCTTCCAGAATCTTCTCTCATGCTGCTCAAGGCAGGAAGCCTTGGTGCTGGACACATCCAGCCCATGCCCTTGAATCTCAGGGTCTAGCTGTGGGAAAAAAAAAATAGCCGACACAGAGATTAATGCTGGTTGAGCACGCTCAGTCCCCCGAGCGGGTGTAAAGTTAGAGAGACACAGGCAGAAGGGGAAACTGAGGCAGAGTCTGAGAAGACCTGGTGAGCAAGGACTCCTACTGGATCTTCCTTCCCTGCCTTGGCTCCCAGTTGCCTTACTGTCCTTATGGAGGCAGTCCACAGTATTCTGCTAGGCCCTGTGTGCAGCAGGCAATGCAGTTGAGTGCATAGTGGGGGCACTCTAGAGTCCCCCACTTAACCCTTGCCCTCTGAATGTACCTCAAGGACCCTGCTTCTCTCTGATTTTCACTTCTATGAAGCAAGGCCACTGGGGTCTCACAGTCCTGTGTGTGAGGATGCCTGAAGACAGAGGAGAGAATGGGAGTTTGTCAAATAGAAGGCAGAGACCCAAGGTCACCCGAAGGTTAAGCTTGTGGGAATATGGCTGGCATACATACACCAGGGAGTTGTTCTCCTCTGAGACAGGCTCTCATGTAGCCCAGGCTAGTCTCAGACTTGCTGTATAGCCAGGGATAACCTTGAACTTCTGATCCCCCTGGCTCTAACTCTTGAGAGCAGGGATGGCAGGCTCGCACCACCACTGCAGTTTACTTTGTGCTGGGGATGGAGCCCAAGGCTTCAGGCATGTGTGAGTGCTTACAAGAGGACCAGAGTCCAAATCCCTAGTATCCCATAAACCCAGCACTTGGGAGTGGGGGCTAGCCAGCCTAGTGTGCATATACCAACACATGTCACACTCAAGAATATGGAAAAATTCATTACATTAGTAGTAATGAAATGTGTTCCTAAACTTAAAAGAACAAGAAAGAATTGTCATTTTCAAAGAAGAAGAAAAAAAGAAAAAAAGAAAACCAAGCAAACAGAACTCAGGGTCATTACATTCCATAAAGTAGGCCCGAGTCAGAAAGACAAACATTTCATATGTCCTCTCCTATGTTAGCACACATACACACACACATGCACATGCATAAATATGTATGACTTGAAGGAAGAAAGGGGACTCTTTGGGAAGAAGGGACTCAAAAGAAGAAAGAGAGGACAGGAAGGAAAGGGCATGTGACAGGAAATGCCCTTCCGCAACCCCATACAATGAATATATGGTAAAGACAGATTACAAAGGGATGCAACCAGTGCAAAGAAGCCTGCTGTCAGAACTAAGGCTGCTGCGCGCCACTGCACCAACACTGGCACGGAATCCCATGCGAAGAGACCACCTGTGCCCACACATTCTTCCCACTGACCCCTCATCTCCCACGCAGACAGGCTCACCTGGGCCAGGATCATGGTTTGTTTTTGTTTTTGTTTTTTATTGTTGTTTTTTGTTTTGTAATTACATTTATTTACTCTATGGGCATGTGCACATCACAGCATGCAAATAAGGCTCAGGGAACAACTTGGGGTGGATGTCCTCCTTCCACCATGTGGGTTTCAGGGATAGAACTTAGGTCAATAGGAGTTATACACTAGGCCACCTTACCAATCACTGGTCCAGAGTCATTTAAAGCATCTCTCAATGGCTTCTCGTCCCTAGGGCCACAGTCTCTCTTTGGTCCCCAGCCTTTCAGCCTCTGGAGGGTCTCAAGTGCACACACTGGAGTGAATGACGCTCATTTAAATGGCCTCTGTTGATGGCTTCCTTTTGCCAGGAGGCTGCAGGAGAGGCTTGGCCTTGTTTTTCCACACTCAACTCACCTAACTGAAGACCGCAGCCCTCACGCACATTTATGGGTCCGATTGTCTGGGTGCCGTTGAGCAGGTTGCAGTCTGACTGGGACTGGAATGCGCATCCCTGCACCTTCAGATTAGAGATGATTCCTCCTAGGATAGGAGGAGAGCAGAGAGACAGAGATGCTCACACACATAGACCACGTGAGCCTCAGAGGCTAGCCCAGCTCTGGAAGGCTGGCTCCACACTCCCTGAGGCTCACCATGTTCAGTTCCCCAGGGTCCCCGTGTCCAGGCTTACCTCCGTGGAGGCTGAGGATTCCACTGTAGCAGTGTGTGCTGCCTGCAGGGCAGACCCGCTCGGGTCCATTCTGAGGACAGCCATCTTTAGAAAGGCAGAATGGGCAGCTCAGGTTTCCCAGGCCTGGGAGAGGACAGACACAATGAGGGGTCGTGGGAGGGCCTTGTTGGTCCTAAGAATGAAGGTACTCTGGATCTCATGAGGGCCCAAGGACAAGAATACTGTGTCTTAAGTGGGCACCACACCTGAAGGCAAGAAAGACCTGTTGAGCCCTCAGGGCTGAGAGCCAGAGCCTGCTGATCAGCAGTTTCTTTTCTGTGTGACTGGATAGACATATAGACTTGGCCAAGGATAGGAAGGGGAGCTCTGGAAGATACCAGTGACTTCAAAGACTATCAAATGGTCAAAGAGGACAAGGTGCCAATATTCCAGAGAAGTAGTCCTCATACTCTGCTTAACAAGTACCAGGTAAAAACAGTGGGAAGTTATAGGCCAGTAACCTTTAGCAAGGAGAAATATGACAAATCCAAAGGAGACATGCCTGAACATCCCTAGCATAGAGAAAAGGGCCATTCAGGATGAGCAGGGTCAGGCTATGGCCAGAGTCTCTGGTGATTTAGCATCAGAAAAACCACCCCATGGGCTGGGAAGAAGTTCTGTGGGCAAAGTGCTTGCTGTAGAGCTCCGCCCCCACCCTTTCAAAGACTCAAGGGGTAGCTCACTCTCATAGTGCCAGAGCTGGGGCAGCAGAGATAGGTTGGTCCTTGGGATTCACTGGCCAGCCAGTGTACCCTCATCGGTGAGCTCAAGGCCAATGAAAGACCCTGTCTCAAAAAATAACGTGTATGTTTTCTGAGTAATGTCACCTGACGTTTCCTTTGGCTTCCACACAACTGCATGCATGCATGCATGTGCATGCGCGCGCACGCGCGCGCACACACACACACACACACACACACACACGCGTACAAGCATACATGCACACACGCACCCGCTCATACACGTGTGTGCAAGCACACACACACACACACACACACACACACATGCTCACGCACAAGGGAAAAGCCACCCAGCTCACTGCTCCATGACTATGAGACAAGTGGGCTAGGGAGTTTAGACATGTAGAATACAGGGCATATGGGAAGAAAAAAGAACAGATGGAGTTTGAGAGGGAAGAAGTCCAGGGTGGGACAGACTTGGTGGGACAGAGTGTGCAAGCTAGCAAAGGACAGCCTGTAAAAGAACAGCCCTTTGTGCTCTCTTTAGAAACACAGCTCAGTCCTTCATTCTGTCACCCCTTCTCCCACTCGTGTGGCCCCACCTCCCTCTAGCACCTGGGACAGGTAGTGGGACCCAGAGAGGATCAGTGGAGGACAGGTCATTGCAGAAGTCCCTGTGGCGGCACACATGGGTATAAGACACGATGGAGAAGCTGGGGTCTAGCCTGTGCTGAGTGATTCGGGGCTCGTGATCTTCATTCGCTGTGCAGCCTTTGGTGAGCAACAGGTTCACTTCAGGTCCTGGAAGGAGAGAGGGAGACTGGAAGGGTAGGGTTGAGGTGCCTGATGGGGTGTTATGTCTCAGAAGTGGGGCAGGCTGCTAGCAGTGAGATGGTGGGTGGGGCCTGGGTGCTGGAAGGACCCTGAGTCTAGGCCCCAGAGTGTGGCTTCAAGAATTCCAGGCAGAACTGGGGCCGGAAGTGGGGCGGGGCCTGGGCCGGAGGGCGGGTCTCACACAGAGGCTCTCTTCTCACCATTCCGAATGAGCAAGGCAGTTTCCTGGCACCCTTCGCCGATATTACAAGTCTGCCAGGTGGTTGTCCAGGCCAGGGGCAGCGACAACACTTTCCTTAGGGCGTCTATATGCCCACTCCTGCATTCTAGTGCCTGAGCACCTGGAATAGGAGGAACAAACCTATAGCAAAAGGTCTTCCAGCTTGATTCCCACTGGCTAGCCACCCTAAGCCGCCTCCACGCTACGTGAAGCGATGACACCCAACCCAACTCAACCAACGATGACATGGGCAAACAGATTAAAACTCAAACAAGGCCAGCATGGCACAAGAGGTTATGATACATATCGACAAGCTTGCCCACGTGAGTTTGATCCCCAGAACTCACTCCTCTGACCTCCACTAGCGCGCACACACACACACACACACACACACACCAAGCAAATAAGGTAAATGTACTAAAATATAAATAAAACAGGAACACTTGAGGAACCCTCTAAAATTTGTGTGTGTGCATGTGTGTGCAGATGTATGTGTGTGTGCAGGTACATGTATGTGCAGGTATGTGAGCATTCATGTGTATGTGCAGGTGTGTATGTATGTAGGTAGGTATGTGAAGGTGTGGGCACGTGTGTGTGCAAGTATGTGAGCATTCATATCTGTATGTGTGTGTGTGTGTGTGTGTGTGTGTGTGTGTGTGTGTAGAGGCCAGAGGTTGATGCTGGGTATCCTCCACCTTATCTTTTGAGATGGAGACTCTCCCTGAACCCAGACTTCATCGACTGGCCAGCCAGTGGGCTCTCCCTGTTCCCAGCCTCAATGCTAGGGTTCTGGGTGTGTGTTGTCATGCTCAGTTTTACATGGGTGATGAGGTGTCAAACTCTGGACTTCATGCTGTGTGGCAAATACTCCCCCTGCTGAGCCCTCACCCCAACCCCCTTGACACACTCTCCCTGATGCTCTAAGGGTTCAGATGACACAGACATATTAGGAAATTGAGGCGGGGCCAGGTAAAACCATGCACCTAGGGAAGATATGACTCGTAATACATTTTCTCCATGATACCTTCCCTTACCTTGCAACCCTTGTAAGAACTCAACAGCTACCACAGTTCACCAAGCAAGTGCCACGGTGGCTGTGTGTGGGTGACCAAGTAGGGACACTCTTGAACACCCCCTTCCGCTGTCACCCTCCCACCCCCTACCCCCGCTTAACTCTTTCATTAACTCTCTGTCATAGCCTTAGCCCTCTTGACTCTATTCCCTGGTTTTCTTTCCTATGGAGCATGGCTGCTGGGTATCATAGCTGAGGATGGGAGACGGTGATGGAGAGCCTGGAGGTGGTCAAAAGGAACTATGAGTCCCAGAGTGATGCCTGCCGGGTCCTGTGTGTAGAATGAGGACAACCAAGCACTCAAGACGGTGTACCTGGCACTTTCCCACTGTGCCCATCTCTCCACAAGCACAGCCCCAGAGTTAGTTAAAACTCCCCATGAGGCTTTTGTCTCCTAGCTTCTCTCTCCCCCCTCTCACTCTCTCTCCTTTACCTGGACACCTTTCAGTGTTGCTGCCATAGCCTCCCTGGAGAATCTCCTCACTTGCTTGCACCCATCTGAGTGAGTGTCACTCCTTCAAATGTCTGGGTTGGCTAGGCATGATCGATGGTTTGGGGTGTCCCACACTGCACAGGATCATCTTGACTCAGGTTGTGGAGCCAGGGATTGCCTCCTTTTCCTGTGAGAAACTCACCTGACTGGGAACTGCAGTCTTCACGCACCTCTATGGGTCCGATTGCCTTAGTGCCCCTGAGCAGTTCACAGCCTGGCTGTGGTGTGCAGCCCTGCACTCTCAAATTGGTGGCAGTGGCCCCTAGGAAAGGAGGAGATGGGGAGAGACAAAGAAGCAAGCCCAGCTGCAGGAGGCTAGCCCTGAATCAGGAGGCTGGCCCTGCTGCAAGAGGCTATCCCTACTCCCTGCTGGGTTTTATGCCCTGCCTCAGTTTACCTCCACTTCCCAGACACCAGATCTCAACTTCCAGCTTTCTTCATCCATACATCCAGGGTCACCATGTCCAGGCTTACCTCCCCGGAGCTTGAGGACTCCGTCATAGCAATGTGTGCCTTCAGGGCAGACCTGCTCAGATGCACTCTCACAGCCGTGGGTTGAAAGGCAGTGTCGGCAGCGCAAGGTCCCTGGCACTGGAAGTAAGCAGAAGCAGTGAGGGACAGTGGGAGGTTTCTGGATTTGGTTCAGAAAACCCCCAACTCCCCCCCCCCCCCAGTATGCCTCAGTGTCTCTATGTAGCCTAGATGCAGGGAATTTGAGTTGCAGTCTAGTAGGGGAACAAAAGTAGAGAGAGGGCCGGGGAGGCCCTGGGGCCCAGAGCTCCAGAGCACCATTTTCCCAGGTGAGGTCTGAGAGGAGACTCATGAGCTGCACAGAGACAAGGAAGAATGAGGATGTCCCAAAGGGACCACTGGGTTTATAACCAACTTGTTTTAAAAACAAGATTGATTTGTATTCTTTTTAGTTATGTGTGTTTGTGTGTAGACAGAGACTGAGTTTGCACGTGTGTGTAGGCACCCACACTTCATGTTCTTTGGAAACAGAGTTACAGGAAGTTGTGAGCCAGCCAAGGTGGGTGCTGGGAACTGAACTTGGGTCCTTTCTTAACTGCTGAGCCATCTCTTCACCCACCCCCACCCCCATTGACTCCCAACTTCTATGAAATAACCAAGGGAAAGAGAGCTGTCCTGTTCTTAAGCTACTTACTTCAGAATAGAGAGATGCAAAGCATTGTCTTGAACTATTTCTAGTGCCAAGCAATGAGACAGGAATGTTCTAGGCTAATATTCAATAGGAAGGAAAAATGCAAAACACACTAAATGTGACATCAGAGATCCAAATCAGCCTTAGAGAAAGCAGAAAGAGCAGGGTGGGGACACGGCCTCTCTGAGATGGTTCGGCATCAGGAAGCCCACTCAGTCTCCTAGTCCAAAATTACCGGGGAAAGGGACCAGGGGTATTAATGAGGTGCATAAAGACAAAACCAGCATAGCAGGGAGGACTATACAGGAAAGAACCACAGAAGAGATGCACAGTGAGCAACCAGGAAGGGACCTGAAGAATGTACAAGTGTTGAAGGTCAAGGTGGAGGGAGCTAACAGATGCCAGCTAGTGGAATTGGTGGTGGTGATTTTAAATAGCCCCAAGAGTGGGATGTTACTCAGTGGTGTTTGCCTAGAATCCTCGAGTGAAGGGCTGTGGGTGTGGCTCAGTAGTAGAGTCCCTGCCTAGAATTCCCCAGTGAGGGGCTGGGGGCATGGCTCAGTGGTAGAGCCCCTGCCTAGAACCCCCCCTTGGTGTAGCTCAGTGGTAGAGAGCAGTTAACCTAGGATATTACAAGGCCCTGGATTCTATCTTCAGTACCATCAAAAATAAAAAATTACAATAAAATAAACAGTCCCTGTGTTTTGGGTTGTTTGTTTGTTTGTTTGTTTTTTGGAGATAGGGTTTCTCTGCGTAGCTTTGGCTGTCCTGGAACCCACTCTGTAGACCAGGCTGGCCCCGAGCTCAGAAATCCACTTTCCTCTGCCTCCCAAGTGCTAGGATTAACGGCGTGCGCCACCACTGCCCACCACTTCCTGTGTTTTTACTTTTACCTCACACCCCTGTCTTTCCTCCAGATAGCCCCTTTCCCTTCTCCAGGGATTTGCCTCCCCTGGTACCTGTGTCTGGGGGCGGGGTCCAAAGAGTTTCTGTTGTAGACAGATCATTACAGAAGTCCCTGTTGCGGCATACATGAACGTAGGAGACGATGGAGATTCCTGGACCTGTTCTATGCCTGATGAGTTGAGCCTTTTCCTTTAGATTCCTGGCACATCCCTTAGTGAGAACCATGTGAACTTCATGTCCTGGCAAGAGAAGGGGGCTGATGGGAATACAGACCGACTTCCCAAGACCTCCCATGTCTTAGTGTGAGGTGCTCTCCTTGCCAGCAAGGAGCTGACAGGGCACAGGAGTGACGGAGTCCTAGATACCAGTGCCTTGGGAGTGAGTTATGGGGTCCGTCCCAGGATGTTTGGGGAGGGCCTAGTGAGAAGAGTGGAGTTTCTTCTCACCATTCTGTGTTAGCATCACTGTTTCGTAACACGCCTCGCCAGCCTCACAGGTTTTCCAGCCAGTCGTCCAGCTCAGGTGCAGATCCGATACATTATTCACAGTGTCCAGTTCTCCACTGTTGCAATCCAGAGCCTGTGAACCTGGGTAGGGAGATCAAATTCATCTTAGCAGCTTCCCCAGCTTCAGGCCCCAGGAGACTCCTTCCTGGTGGGACACAACGACGCAGCATAAGCACCAACAAGTCGGTCGTTTTTGTGGACCGTCCCTGATGCTCCCCAAAGCCGGAGTCCTTGGTGTGCATGGCATCCAGCCTACATCTTTCATGCTTTTCCATCTAGTTGGGTAAAGATAGGCACCAAGCTGGGACAATGTGGCTCCCTTGGTGAAGTGTGTGCTATGCAGGAGAAAGGGTCTGAGTCGGTCTCCAGCGCTCATGGGAAAGCTGAGCGTGAGAGGACCTGAGTTCGGATTCCAGCACCCACAACAGACAGCTCATGGCCACCTATAGCACCTGCTCCAGGGTATTCTTTTCTGGCCTCTCTGGGAACCTTCACACATAAAACAAACAAAACAAAAACAAAAACAAAAACCAAACAAACAAAAAAAAACCCAAAAAACAAAAAAACCAACCTCCTCAAAAAGCTGTGTTTATGGCACATGCCTGTCATCCTCATGCTGGGAAAGCAAACACAGGTAGATTCTTGGGGTTCACTGACCAGCAAGTCTAACGTAATTCTAACGTAATTGGCAAGTTCCAGACCCTTGAGAGACCACACCTCAAAGGAGGTAGGTGGCGTTCCTGAGAATGATGTCTGGGGTTGTCCTCTGACCTCCACACATATGTGCATATGGACATAAGACACACACATGCACCCACTCACACGTGAACACCCCCACATATGCACCCCCCACACCCATTAAAACAAAACACTTCCAGGAGACCTAGGCTTCCCTAGGCAATGTTATGAGTAACTCATCACCCTCACAGAAATGCCAGCAGGTGATTCTGAACCGACTGTAGCGAAATATTACATAGCAGTTCTTTTCTTCCTTGCCTTTTCTCCTCCTGGCCCCGATTGAGAGAACCCAGATCTGGTTCAGTGTCAGCTGAGGTACCTGCTGCTTTAACTCGGTCCTTTACTTCTGACCGTGACCACACCACCTTTCTTCTCTCTTTCAGCTGCGCATCTCTTGCAGACACATTCTCCAGCCTTCCAGTCACCCCAAAGAGTCGGTCCCAACTGCCCCCCCTTACAGTGAGTGATAAGCATCTGGATTTTGGGGGAATGTCTGGTGGCTTTAAGGGTTCAATGCTTTACAAAGATCAGACTCACCTAACTGAAGACCACAGTATTCGTTCATATACAAGGTCCCAATCACCTTGGTGCCGTTGAGCAGGTTGCAGTCTGGCTGGGGCATGCAGCCCTGCACCTTGAGATTGGTCTTGATGATTTCTAGGAAAGAGAGAGAGGAGGAGAGGAAGAGAGGGAGGTGGAGGGGCAGAGAGAGAGAGAGAGAGAGAGAGAGAGAGAGAGCTGACATAGAACTATCCAAGTCTCAGGCAAATCTAGCTTCAGGAGGCAAGCCCTACTTTCTTGTAGGTTCCACACCCAACTTCAGTTTACCCTCGTTCTCCAAGACACTCATATATCAATCATCTACGACAGGTTCATTCTCCCAGGGTCCCCGTGTTCCAGCTTACCTCCCCTGAGCCTGAGGACTCCATTGTAGCAGTGTGTGCTTCCTGCAGGGCAGACCTGCTCCGGTGCATTCTCACAGCCGTCCTTAGAAAGGCAGAGCGGGCAGCGCAGGGACCCTGGGACTGGAGGCGACAGATTCAGTGAGGGGCAATGCAGCCGGAAGGCCTTTAGTTTGGTTCAGAGACTTCCTCCCCACTCAGTTTTCCCAACATGCCCTGCTGGGGCTCCCCTCATATGGGTCCAGCTGCGGGGGGTGGGGGGGATCAGGCTGTGATCTACTTGGGAGGGATCAAGGACAGAGGTTGGGGGAGAGCAGAAGAGAGTCTGGGGCTGAGGCTGAGGGAGAGATGGAGAGGGGGCTTTTGAGACAGGCGTAGACAGAGACTAGGCCAAGAAAAGGAGGGGGGCTCTAGAATGAAGCCATAGTTTCGCTCACAGCGTCTGCAAAACAGTGAAAGAAAATAAACATTGATTGAGCAACTCCTTCCAGCACACCGTTGCCCCAACAACAGCAAAGGCAGTGAGAAGTTTCAGGCCAGGACTACTAAGGATCCATTCCTTGGAAACATGAGGACCTGTTTTCAAGTTTCCAGCACCCTTGTATGAAAGCAGGTACATTTGCCTACTGATAATCCTAATACATAAGAGGCAGAGGCAAGTGGATTCCTGAGGCTTGCTGGTCAGCTGGCCTCACCTAATCTGTGAGCTAGCTCCAGGTTCCATTGAGAAACCTTTTTTCAAAGACATTAACTGGATGGTTTCTGAGGTCTCTGGCTCCCACACATATTCACGCACACACACACACACACACACACACACACACACACACACACACACATGCACCTGTACACACAGAAACACAGGTACACCTACATCCTCATACAACATCCAACCAATCAACAAAGTTGGAGGGCAATGCCCCTTATGAAAAGGAAACACAGAAAGCCCTGTGTGAGAGCCACCACGAAACTGATCCCAGGCACACGGAAGGAGGGGTCATGTGGGAAGAGTTGGGGTAGGCTGGCGGTTTGACATCAGAAACTATGGCCAGCTCATGGGTCCAACACTGTGTAAAATGCTGGCAGGAGTGCTCTGAGGCAGGATGCAGGGAGGAGTGGGTGAGAAGAGAAGGAGGCTGAGTGAACTGGAAGAGGGGAAAAGGACAAAATTACAGTCAAGGGTGGGATAGAGCCAGGGAGCTGAGTGTCTACAAAAGAATAACCCCAGGTGGCCATTTCTATCTCACAGCCTCTCCCTTTCCTTATGACAATCCCTCCCCTCCCATCCTCTTCCGCCATCCTTCCTCCACGGGGCACCTGTGGGTGTGGGTAGGTCCCCAAGGATCTTAGTGCTGTGTGCATCGTTGCAGAGGTCACCATGGCGACACACATGGATGTAGGAGACGACAGAGAGCCCAGGGCCTGTCCTGAGCCAGGTAACCCTTGGCTCTTGGTCCTCAACCTTAACACAGTCCTTGATGACCACCAAGTTGATCTGGGGTCCTGGATGGACAAGAGAAGACAAGTAAAGGTGGGGACTGGAATGTCAGGGTCCTGGAGTGAGTTTTGGCACCCTCATGTAGGTGAGACACTAGACAAGAGGGGACTGGGCATGGACGGGTTGTTCCTGCCGGCTAAGGAAGAGCTCCTCCCATGGATGCAGGAGGCCTGAGGGCAGTGGAGCAGGTCTTTGCACGGAGGTTGTTCTTACCATTGTACAGGAGCATCACCAAATCTTGGCAACCCTCCCCGGCCTCACAAGTTGTCTCATCCATTTCCCACTCGAGAGGTAGCTCTACCACGCTCCTCACGGTCTGTATTCTGCTTCTCCGGCAGGTCAGAGCTGGGACACCTGGGATGGGATGAACAGCACCGTTTCAGCTGCTTGGTTACCTTATCCCACTCTCTGGAACAGACACACTCCTTCCTGGGCTGGATTTCTTACGCACAGGGTAGCAAGGTCCAGACCCCCAAGAGGGTCAGCACTGATATAGGATTCATGACTCCAGTCTGTGGCTGGGAATTTCTTCAGTGCTCTTTGAGCAGGAAGTGCAACCCTTTTTATAGCCAGTATTACCCAAGGCAGTCCAGGAAATGGGGGATGGCAGAAGGGGGACCTTGCAATACGAGCCAGGTGGGGGCCCCACCCTTAATCTACCGCATGAGAGCCTAGGCTGCTTGCATCCGCTTGCATAGTACTTCCCTCACCCCCACCCCCACTGAAAAGTACATAACCAGCCCCATTGTTCCTCGGGTGCAGGAGTACAGACTCCAGCCTCCATCCCCTAGAACAAGGGTTAGACTCCCAGACCCTCTTCCCACAGGCTTGAAGGACCTGGTCTCAGCCTTCTTGCTACTAACCCAAGAGTCCAGACCCCAACAACTTCCCTCAGAGCTCGGAGTCTAAGCCCCAGCCTTCTTTCCCTCTGCTCTAGGGATTTAGACCCCAGCCGCCCTCCCTCAAACGTAGGTGTACAGACCCTGGCCCTCCTCCTTCAGGCCTGTAGCTCCAGGCTGCAACCCTCCTTCCTCAGACCCAGAAGTCCAGATCCAGCCTCCTCTCTCAGACCCAGCTCCTTCTACAATAAGGGCTGGGGGTATTCTGATTTCTGCTAACCCTATGGCTCTTTAGCCGCCTGTGTGGCACCTGCTTCCAAGTACTACAAGAATCCTGTTTCTTCACTTCAGGGCTACTTAGCTACCTTCTAGCCAGGTGGAGAAATGCCTCGATCATCTCTGAGGATATTGTGAAGTGTTGTACCCTTCCTGGCCTCGCCTCTGTTTCCCCACTGGAGATCTATTCCCCTTTGCCTTTCCTGATCTTTCTACGCTGCTTTTCTATTTATTCTCCACCTTCCAGGCTGTTCTGTGTGTCCTTGTCCTCACAGAACAATGTAGGTCCTGGAGTCTTCACTTCTCTCCCATCTGGGAAGGAACTGAATATGGTAGTAGTTGTGGTGATTATCTATGGAGACGGAACATATTTCTTGGGGGTGGGGGGCTGGAGAGATGACGGCTCAGCAGTAAAGAGCGCTGGCTGCTTGAATGGAAACGTCATGCTCAGTACCCAGCACCCACATCGAGACTCACAATCACGTATAACTCTAGCCACAGGACATGGGCGTGCGTGTGTGGGGTGCAATACATACCTGAAGGCAAAACACTGATACACATAAAATGGAAAAATAAAATAAAATAAAATAGATACTTCTTGGCAATGGGAAATGTCCTTGTCTCAAAAGGACTTTAAAAAAAGGTATACTAGAAAACCAATTTCTTTATTGTTTTTGTTTTTATTGTTGTTGTTTTTTTTTCTAGAGAAACGACATTCATAAATGTTAACCTGTTTTGGGAGTTAATATACATCCACTTGCAACACTTGGTTATGCAATGCTGGGCCTGGAACCCAGGGCTTCATGTAGACCAGGTATCCCCAGTCCCTCCGCTTTTTCCTCCTCCTCCTCTTCTTCCTAAAATTCATTTCCTGGGTGGGAAGACATAATATCTACGTCTCCTGCAAAGGTTCCAATGCTAATCCAAGGTATATATCCACCAAGTTCACTCTCAGGAACTAATGGCTTTATTTAGCCTTTATTAGACTTCCTGACAGAGCAGCAAGGGTCACAGGCAGGAGCACAGGGAGCTGATGACCCCCACCCCCACCACGGCCACATACCTGAAGCCCCTCCCTAATCTTCTCAGCTTATGTGCTTCTGGCCTGTCCGAAAGGCCACACGCAATTAAGACAGGATTGTACACACGTGTTGGGAGACTGGGTTGTTTACTTGGGTAAGGGCTCCATTACCCTCTCCACTTGCCCCTCCTCCAGCTGGTGGCACTAGCAGGGCATGATCCATAATCAGCAAGCCCAGCTGTGTCGAACTTTTACCAGTGGGCACAGCTGGACTCATGAAGATAGGTCTGTATAACAGGTACAAAGACAGCACACCTGTATAACAGGTGCAAAGACAGCACAGCTGTATAACAGGTGCAAGGACAGCACAGCTGTATAACAGGTGCAAGGACAGCACAGCTGCCAGGTCTTTGTCTTTGAGGGTCCGGGAGCTGGCTGCATCCAGGGGCTTGCTCAAGACTTTGGAGGGCAGTTGATTTCAATCTAGAATCATCTCTCAGTCCTCAGCCCTGACTCTGGCAGAATTGTTTGCTTTCTTTCCCCCTTCCCTGTTGGTAAAGGGGCTCACCAGCTACGAGAAAGCCAGATCGTGTTGGAACTTGCACTGGATATTTGCCTAGAGTTTTAAGCCAGACTCCTGAGCACTTACGTGGTGCTTTAAACATAAACATAAGGAAGCTTAGAGATAACAATGCCATGAAACACTTCCCAAGACTTCCTTACTGACCTCAAAAAGAAGTACTTTCCCTCTGGGTTTTCCCCAGTTTCACCTCTGCTCTGGTCACCATTCTAATCTTCCTGGTTGTGACTGCCTCTCTGTGTCTATAATACGTAAGCAAGGCCCTGCGTGAGGCCTCTCTGTGTACAACCACAATGGAGTAATGAGGACTTCCCATTCCATTCATCTTCAGAACTGCCCAAGGTGTGATTCTTCTTCCCCCACCCCCACATCATCATCATCACCACCACCATTATCACACCACCACCACCACGACCATCACCATCATCCTTACTACTGAATGCTGGAGGTTAGACCTAGAGGCTCATGGGTGCTTGTCAAAATGAGCTATATAGCCCCAGTCCCAATTTTACTGGTTTTCAGCAACATGCTTGGCTTCCCAGATGTTGAATTCTTGGTTAGTCTAAGTGCTTTGGGGGGCTTTGGAAGGCTAGACAAAGGCTTCCCAAGGGTGAAAAAGCATCCCCGGTTTGATCCTTAGCCGCTGACCTGGTGATGCACACCTGTAACCCCAGCACTCTGGGGCTGAAGCAGGAGGATCAAATCAACCCCCAGAACCCATGCAAAAGAGCCAGACATGGGAATGTGTGCTTTAATCCCAGCACTGGTGAGGCAAAGACAGAAGGACTCTGGGGCTGTTTAGACAGACAGCCTAAACTAATCAGCAAGCACCGCGCACCAGTGAGAGACTGTCTCAAAACACAAAACATGTCAGGGGAGAGAATGGGAGATTTCTCAGAGCTGTGTTTTGCAAGCATGAAGACCAAAATTCAGATCCCCGACCCTCATGCAAATGCTAGAGGCTGTAGGTGCTGCTAGAGAAACACTTGGGAGAAATTGAAGGACAGAAATCCAGAGGCATCTTTAAATAGTTTTTCTCAGTATCCGCTGTGGCTGAGTGTGGTCATGCATGCCCTTAATCTCAGCAATCAATCCTTATTGAAGCAGGAGGGTTGCTGTGACTTTGAGGCTAGTCTTGGCTACACCACAAGTACCGGGACAACTAGGGTTCTACAGAAAGACCCTGTTTCAAAACTAACAAAACAGCTTGTCAAATGAACAGCTGGAGACCAGGAAATACTAATGTCTGTTAGTCTTGGTCCATCTCAGTGCCTGGTCCACAGTAGAATCTTGTGACACAATATAGGAACCCAAGTGTAAGGAGGAAATGACCTGGGCTGGGGAGAGTCAGGGTATGGCTGACTTCTATGCATGCTCAAGGATTCAAGTGTAATTCCTAGCACCCGTGTAAAAAGCCAGGAGTGGAGGCAGGAGGATGACTAGAACTTCTTGGCCACCAGTCTGGCTCCAGGTTCAGTGAGAGACTCTGTCTCTATGGAACCTGACACCTGCCTCTGGCTTTTGTACATATCCACACAGGTGCATGTCGCCCAACATACATTTGCATATGTCACTCACAGATTTCACACACACCTCACGCGTACATATTCACACATCATACATACACATACTGCACACATATCTACACAGACCACTCACGCACATACCTCTCACACACACATTCACACACACACACACACACACACACACCTCACACACATACATCTCACGCGCATATACACACACCAAACATGTGCACACACCACATGAGAGGAGTGGGGAGAAGGAACAGTTTGCGTACTTCCTGGACACACAATATGTTAGTATTTTTTCTTGCAGGATGCAAAGTCATGACCTCAAGGATACTTTGAAACATATTTCTAGAAGTCATTGAGGTCTCCATGGAATTTTTGTGCTGTATGTGTTTATAAAGATAAATGAAATTAAACATCAAAGTGCTTTCCTGATACATTAGGTACAAATCCTTTCTATTCTTCTTAGCTCCAACTTATTTGACTAAAAAGAGTCATGACAAGATTCCCTTTTGAGCAGGACCCAATGGTACAGGCCTGTAACCTCAGCTACTGGGTAGGCTGATGGAGGCAGATTTCAAATTCAAAGCCAACCAGGAAAACTTAATGAGGCCCCACCTCAAAATGAAACAGTATCATCATCATCGTCCTTATCGTCATCATTTGTTTTGGTTTCTAAAAAAGATCTGGAGGTCTTTGACAGACTGGGGACAGAGCGCTTGCCTGGAATCTACTCATGAGGGGCTGAAGTACGGCTCATCCATACTGTGCTTGCTAAGCACACAGAAGACTTTCAGGGTCAGTCCCTTGGTTAAAAGGGAAACAAACAAGTGTAGTAAACTTGGCTCAACCCAGAGAACACAGATTGACAATAGATCGTTGCAATAACATGAGGTTTATTGATCCACGTATGTGGGGTTGCCCACCCTCACTGGGCGGGGGAAGGGGTCAACCCCAAATTCAGACAGCACACATCTTTTATACTTTACAGAGGGCAGATTCCTGCAACAGGGCTAGCTGGCTTACTCAGGTTGGTGGAACGCAGGACAAAGGATCTCATCAGGCATTGGTTGGCTTGCTCAGGGGGCTGTTCTTGGCTTAGTCAGCCAACTTCCCTATCCAACTCTGTACCTGGCCTTGAAAAGTCCCTGGGAAGGGGCTGAGTAACTAGGTGGAGGGGGGATTGTCATCAGCAAGGTCAGGGTGACAGTTTGTGGTCTTTTTCGAAATTCACCACAGGGAGGGGTTGGGGGTTCTTTCGAGAATTGCTAATCTTGTTTTCATGGACCTTAACATCATTGCGATCACCAGTTATTTTTGTTTTGGCCTTACTTAGCTTAGTCAGAATGGCCTGGTCATTCTGTTTCAGCAGTCTGACCACCAGAACTTTGCTTTTACGTCATATCCTTGAGTATCCTCCGGAACACAACTTCTCAGTGTCTGAAGCTGCCGCTTGCTACTGTAAAACTTTGTTTCCATATTGCTTGCTGTTTATAAGAGCTGGAATACGGCTCTCTTATTTTACTTTATTTCTACATCTCCAGAACTCTGTTTTTCACTTTATTACTTCACAAGCAAACAAAAAATGGGACCACCAAAATGGGGCAGTGGGTAAAGGTGCTTATCACCAAGCTCAGAGGCCTGAGTTCGATCTCTGGAACCCACTTGTGGAAAGTGACAACACATTCCTGTGAATTGTCCTCCACAGCATATGCATGCCTAAACACATGCATGAACACACAAGTGAAAATACAATTTAAATCTACTTCTAAAACAGAGAAAGAAAACAGAAAAAGGAAATGACGACCTTTCCTTTGCTCAGTGTGATCTGGTCCCTTTCTGTGAGAATGAAGTCAGGCTGGGCACACGCATAGCTAGGATGCAGAAGGCAGTGGGCAGTCTTAGATTTTCAGTCCCCAACAGTGAAGTATTTTGCCTAGCCTTCAATTTAGTTATCAGCCAGAGAAAACTGACACAGCCAGAGGACTGTGGAGGCCTGCCTTGGGAGTTGGTATCATCTATCCCCTGGTCAGAGCCCCCAAAACAATGACATCACCTCTGAGTGACAAGGCAGGACTTCAAACCCAAGTCTGTCTGGCTAGGGGGAAAAGCCATGCCATTTCCTTTTCGAGACAGGGTTTCTCTGTGTGGCCCTGGCTGTCCTCGGCTCACTCTCTGTAGACCAGGCAGGCCTCAAACTCAGAAATCCACCTGCCTCTGTGCCTCCCAAGTGCTGGGATTAAAGGCTTGTGCCACCACTGCCCAGAAACGCCATTTCCAAAGAAGATCTTGAAGCTCCTAGGGGCAGAGGGAATCTTCTTATGAAGGATAAGAGACAAGGTGTCCCATCCTCAGCACAACTCTGCAGTGGCCAGATTGTAGCCTTGACAGTCAACCTTGGGGTGCTTACCTCCTCAACACCCAGGAAGCATCTTTTAATGATCTCCCAGAAGAGTAGCCGGGGTGAGTTCTGAGACAGCACCTTTTTGAGGATCAATGCAGTGTGACTAAAGGTGGCCATCCACACCCCTCTCTATTCCCACTTACATTTTTATTCTCATCAAAAAAAGTCCTTAGTCATTCGGCTCAGCATAGGTCCCCACCTATGTGGACATGAAGCCATGCTTGGGCTTCCAGAGTTCTGCTTTCTGGAAAGGATTTCCCTACATCTCTCATTCCAGCCTCCTCTGAGCCTAACTCAACCACCATCCATGTGTGCCTGTAGATGGGGTAGAGGAAGGAGCATCAGGAACAGCTGCCATAGTCTCTGAGACACATGCTAGGAATCACCTGAGCCCTCTGGGTTGTTAGAGTCTGATCCCCTAGCATCTTTCCCCTTGGGGATGGATTCTACTGTGTGTACACAATGCCAGGCTTTGTGTTCAGGTCAAGTCATGATGCCCTTGGTGTCTTGTAGTCTGGAATATTGATTCTACCAGGCCCAGTCACAGCCAGCAACTACTTTCCAGATAAACTGGTCTTTCAGGAGACATAGATTTTTCTCTAAAACCCACAGTTCAGCCCTATGACTCTCCTGCTGGAGTTTCTAAGAGGCACTGCTAAAAAAATGTGCTGTGTTTCCCATATATGTGACACCCTCACCCCCACCCATGTTCTCTTACTATGTATCCCAGGCTGGCCTCCAGATTGAGATTCTCCTGCCTCAGCCTTCCATAGCTGGGCTTACAGGAGTGTGCTAGCATAGCTGTCTGTCCATCACTGGTTTCTAAAGGCACTCGGCCAAGCTTTAGTTACATCTCACAGTGCCAGCGGGAAGAGTTTGATGGGAAGCGCCAAGGTTCATTTCAGGGCTGGTCCAAGGTGATCTGAACATCATCCTCTGTGTAGCCTGCTGTTCTAGCCTGTGTGGTGGCTCTACTCTGGTGTTGAAGGTGTTTACATTTACCAACTTCTGATTGTACTTTAGGGCCAGCCAACTCTGATTTCCTTTTGCAGGAAGGCAGAGCTTGCCCCACTGTACTTGCATAACTAGGTTACAGAATTAGAGAAATCTATTGCAAAGGACTAACCCATTGCTGAATAAATTAATAAACACTGGGCTACTCTCAGAGGAGAAAATATCAGGATGTAGATTTGATTTATTTGCAGAATCATGAATCTGCTTAATAGCTCACACACACACACAAACACACATAGAACACACACATACACATACACTCACACACATACACACCCTCACACACACACACATACACATACACACACATACACATATACATACACTCACACATACACACACTCACACATACTCACATACATATTCTCATTTACACGTACACACTCATATACACACACGCACATTCATATACACACACTCACATTTACATACACATACATATACACATATACACACATTCACATTCATATACACACTCACCTACACCCACACTCACACACATCCATACACACATATACACACATATACACCCATATATACATATACGTACACTTGCACAAAACATACTCAGACACACACACACACTCTCACAATCACATACATATATATATATATATATATATATATATATATACACACACATGTACACTACATTCGCATACACATACATATACACACATTCACATACACACACATTCACATACACACACACACCAGGATTGAACATAGATTTGCACATACCCCACCAATGAGCTACACTTCTCACTATTCTTTGGTTTCTGCTTTTGTTTTTTCTTTCTCTCTTTCTTTCTTCTCTTCTCTTTTCTTTTTTCTTTTCTTCCTTTTCTTTTCTCTTTGGTCTAACAACCCAGAGCAACCCAAGTAGTCACAGAGTCCTGCAAACGAAGGCCTTTATCTGTATTAGGCAGCAAAGACTAGCCAGTCAGGGGCAACAGCAGACTCGGGAGCACCGTGCCTTTGAGCATTCATCTTAGTAAGTATTTAAGAAGATGACAGAGATGGATTGTATTCTGGCTGCTCCTGGTCAGTCAGGGTCACAGATCAGACGCAAGAGCTTCAGCCAGAAGCTTGGACCCAAAGCCAGAATGGTACAGACTTTGTAAGCCTAAAACCCACACACATCTGTGCCAAGTTATCCCTCCAATCAGGATTTAGGGATAGGGGACTCTCTTAGGAACATGTACACTTATGCTGTTCCCATTGGTCTGGTTGTTCAAGTGAAGGAGGTGATTGGCTAGCACTTTACATCTTAACATGCCAACCAGGGTGTCAGTTACTCAGCTACAAGTCTCTCTCTGCCAACCGGGATGCCGGTCACCCAGAGAGGTCTTGGGAACTTACACTTTATTTGACCCCTATTCGACATGAAGTTACACTCAAAATGGTTTCAGTTTGGTTCCTTCTTACACAGTTACTGTGTGAATTCCAGGGACTGAACTCAGATCATCAAGCTTGCTGGCAACACCTTTAATCCATGAGCAGTCAAGAGAGCCCTTTTTACATCAACCTAAGCTAGGTTATAATGTCATCTCAGGACCGCTTCCTGACCCTGTCTTGGCCCAGTCCTGACCTCAGCCTACAACCCTGACCCTTGCACATTTTCAAGAGCCTAATATCGTGATTCAGCGAGAGGCTTTCATGCTGAAAGGCCACGTTTCCCATGCTAACAACTGAACCCTACCTGCCTTCCAGGAGATTTCCCCCCTCATAACTCAGGCCAGACATGCTAAGTGCCCCACTGCTGAATACACCTCAAGTCCATCATTCTGTACCACCCCAGAGTCTATGTATTGAAGGCAACATACAAAAAGAGACACCCACACGCCCACAGCAGCAAGGAATCAGCTAGAACGTGAAGTATTTTCTAGTCACCCATGAAGATCAATGGAGTCCTGCCATTTGTAGCAAAATGGCATTATGTTGAGCAAACAAGCCAGGCTTAAAGAGACAATGTCACATGTTGTCTCTCATAAGTGAAAATTAAATCCTCTTCCTTCGTTGTCTCTTTGAGACAGCTCTGGCTGTCCTGGAACTCACTATTGTAGACCAGCAGGCTGGCCTCAAGTTTGTAGAGGAGATACCTAACAGAAGAACTTGTTTTGTTCCCACTCCTTCAACAGAGAGGAAGAACCCAACACCAAAGCTGGCCCCCAAGACACCCCTTCTGGTAACTGGCTTCTGGCAAGCCTTCCATAGCTTGGCTAGGAGCCAAAACTCTGTCCAGATCTTGATCTGTTGTAATCTCACTAAGCTACAGACACCCTCACAGACCCACTCAGAGGGGTGATTCTTTATGGGTTGAGGTGTTTTGTAGTCAAATCAAAATTAATAATCAGTCCTTCTCCTTCTCCCTGTTCCCCCTACCACTCCCAGATCCCCCTGGAGTCTAGGGTGGTTTTGAACTCACAAGGTAGCCGAAGATGACTGCTGTAGTTCTCTTCCTGCTTCAGCTCCTCAGTACTAGGATTGCAGGTGTGAGCTCTGATGCCTAGTGGAATCAAAATGCTTTGTAAATTATTTTTATTCACTGCCTGAATGCTTGATATTTATAGAGGCTAGAAGAGGCCATCAATGTCCTGCTTTATAAGAAGAAAGAAAGAAAGAAAGAAAGAAAGAAAGAAAGAAAGAAAGAAAGAAAGAAAGAAAGAACAAACCAGGATATGTTTGGTAGAGGCTCAGTATGGTGAGGTGGAAGTGGGTGCCTCTGGGGGACCATGCTGAGACATCCCTTCACCCTGAGTAACCAGCCAGACCCTGGACATAGTATGGAGTAGAGTTCACTTAGGGCACGGGGAGGGGAGTTGAGGGGTAGAGACAGAAAAAGGTAGAGAGAGAGGCAGAGACAGAGAGAGAAAGAGAGAGGGGGGACAGAGGAAGAAAAAGAAGAGAAAGAGGAGGAGGAAGAGGAGGAGGAGGAGGGAAGAGAGTAGAGGATGGAGGCTGGCAGGAACATGTGGAGAGAGTGTGGGGAGGAGAGTGGGGAGAGAAGGGACAGAGCGGGTAGGAGAATAGGAGGTCAGGAAAGAGGCATCTATAGAGTTAGAAGATTCTTACTGCTGGTCTTCAGAAGTCTGTGAAGGGCTCTCCAGACTATGTAGGCTGAGGGTGGCAGGGGGATCACTGTGGGAGTGGTCAGGCCTCCTTGAGAGCAGGGTACGAGAAGCCACACACTTCCCAGGTGGAGCTGCCTAGGATGGAAGCAAGGCTTTGGGTTCCTACTTGGGATTAGGGGGATAAGGTACCACATGGTCGTGGGAATCTACCTGATGGGTGGTGTGGTATGCTGGCTCTAGGGATATCTTTATGGGGTCAATATCCCATAATGCCATGCAGTCTGTATGCAGCATCGTAGGTAGAATAGTTGGTGTGCAGGTAGACTAGCTCTTGGCGGTTCTTACCTGGGGTCACAGTTCCAGGACACAAACAGCTTCTCAGGTGGCACAGTGCGTGGGTTGGTTGGTAGATGGGGAGACTGGCTCTGGGAGTCCCTACCCTGCATCATGGTTGCAGGATGCCATGTGGTCATGACGTGAAATGGTGAGTGGGGTGAACAGTTGTTTTTTTGTTTGTTTTTTGTTTTTTGTTAAGAAAAATGTGAGACTGGGAGCTGGCTCAGAGGGTAATGCTCCACAAGCATAGCAGCTGGACTGCACCGTACACTCCATGAGAAGCAGAGGCAGCAAATCCCAGAGCAAACGGGCTGGCTAAACTTGGCCACATGGCAAGCTGTGGGTTCAGATTCCAGGTCAGCATGGAAACGTAAGAGTAATTGAGAAAGATACCCAGTGTTAATCTCAGGCCTCCACACACATGTGTACACATGTGAGTTCACACACATGCAAGCCTGCATACACACTAAATACACACAAGAATTATGTAGAAAGGGCAATGAGGAGAAAACAAAGACAGAGCAACGTTTTCCCATGAGTAGAAGCTAATGGCTTGGAACTATGCTATATGATAATGGAGGATAAGAATATGAAAGACCATGAAGCACATGTGTGAATGTGTTCACAAGACACAGTGTTTCTCACATGAATAATTAATAAAAATTAAAATACAGAATATTTCAAGGTGTGGTAGTTTGAATACACTTGGCCCAGGGAGTGGCACCATACGGAGGTGTGGCCTTCTTGGAGGAGATGTGGCCTTCTTGGAAGAAATGTGGCCTTGTTGAAGGAGGTGTAACCTTGTTGGAAGAGATGTGGCCTTGTTAGAAGAGGTGTGGCTTTGATGGAGGAGGTGTGGCCTTGTTGGAAGAGGTGTGGTTTTGTTGCAGGAAGTGTGTCACTGTGGGGGCAGGTTTTGACCCCTCCTCCTAGCTACCTAGAAGACAGTCCTTTCCTGCCTGCAGTTGTGTCAGGATGTAGAACTCTCAGCTCCTTCTCCAGCACCATGTCTGCCTGGAGCTGACGTGCTTCCTGCCATGATGATAATGGATTGAACCTCTGAACCTATAAGCCAGCCTCAGTTAAATGCTGTCTTTTGTAAGAGTTGCCTTGGTTACATTGTTGCTTCACAGCAATGAAACCCTAAGTAGGACACACACACAGTGAATGTAAACCCTGGTGAGGACATAAGACATGCTCATGGGTACTCAGCACTTGGAATAGGGGAGGTTGTGCCACTGCAGAGACACCAGAGACAGTTCCTAGGAACCCAGGGCTACCCTCTTGAAGCTGTGAGCTCACACTCAGGATCTAACAGGGGCTCAATCCGTTATGCACAGACTCTCACTCAAGGACCCTTTCTCTGCAGTAGACAAAGTATGGAGATGATCCATGTGCTACCAGCAGAGGAATACACAGAAAAATGTGGCAGACTAATCCATTGCCATGTTAGTTGGTCCTAAAAATACAAACCTTAAAACATGGATTGTGACTTCTTTTTAATTTTATTTTAATTCCTGACCAGTTTCCCCTCCCTCCTCTCCTCCCAGTCCCTCCCCACCTCATGCTGCCACCTCCTCTGTTTCTCTTCAAAAAAAAAGGGCCAGCCTTGATGGATATCAACCAGCCATTGTGTAAGAAGTTGCAGTAAGACTAGGCATCTCCTCTTCTATAGAGGCTAGACAAGGCAACCCAGAAGGGAGAAAGAGTTTCAAAGGCAAGCAACAGAGTCAGAGACAGCCCCTGCCTGCTGTTGTGAGGAGTTCCACATGAAGACCAAGACGCACATCTGTAACTTATGTTCAGAGGGCCTAACTCAGCTCCATGCAGGCTCCATGGCTGACAGTTCAGTCTCTGTGGGTCCCTATGGGCCAGGCTATTTGATTTGGTGGGTTTCTTATGGTGCCCGTGACCTCTCTGCCTCTTACAGGCTGTCTTCCCAGACTCATTCCTCTGGATTCCCCAAGCTCTACCTAATGATTGGCTGTGAGTCTGCATCTGTTTCTATCAGTTGCTGGGTGAAGCCTCTCTGAAGTCAATTAGGCTAGATGCTGACAAATGAATATAGCAGAATAGTAATAGAAATTATTTCATTGGCTTTTCTTTTCTCTTTCTTTCTCCCCCATTTATGTCTAGTTCTATCGTGCCCTCTGGGTTATCCAACTTCTGGCTCCTGGCCCTCAAGGGTGGGCTCCCTCTCATGGCATGGGTCTCAAGCTGGACCAGCCATTGGTTGGTCACTCATGCAATTTCTGCACCACCTTTACACCAGCACATCTTGTAGGCAGGACAATTGTAGGTCAAAGGTTTTGTGACTGGGTTGGTGTCCCAATGGCTCATCCAGGCTGTGTCTCCCCCAAGGCTAGGAATCTTAGCTGGGGTCACCATCATTGATTCCTAGGAATTTCCATTGCTTTAGGCTTCTAGCTTGTCCCAGAAATGCCTCCTGGTTCCAGTTGTCTCTCCCTGGACTCTCTCCTTCTAGAACACAAAATTGCCTCCCCTGACCCTTCCTTTGAAACCTTAAGAAAAAAAATAGAGAACTGGTCTACCTTCCAAAGGCTTTCTGAGAAGAAGAAAAACAAACTGTGTTCTGGACACTTTTAAATGTTTTCTTCTCTCTTTTTTTTTTGTTTTTCGTTTTTTGGTTTTTTTGTTGTTGTTGTTGTTGTTGTTGTTGTTTTTGTTTGTTTGGTTGGTTGTTTTTTTGTTTTTTGTTTTTTTTGTTTTTTTTGTTTTTTTGTTTTCCGAGACAAGGTTCCTCTACATAGCCCTGGCTGTCCTGGAACTCACTCTGTTGACCAGGCTGGCTTCGAACACAGAAATCCATCTGCCTCTGCCTCCCAAGTGCTGAGATTAAAGGCATGTGCCACCACTGCTCGGCACTTTTAAACATTTTCAAATGTGAATGTTTAATTTGCTTTTAAATCCTAGAAGAATGTACTAAAAAGAACAAATGTTGGTTTGCAAATGAAGATTGATTGGCCTTGATGCTTTAGTCAGATTTACTTAGTAACTGTGGATAAATTTATATCAACTTAACACAGGTTAGAGTCATCTAAGAGGTGGAGCCCCAAATGAGAAAATGCCTCCACCAAATCTGGCTTTAGGCAACATGTAGGGGGTTGTCTTAATTAGTGATTGATGTGGGGGGGTCTAGCCCATTATGGGAGGGGCCACCCCTGGGCAGATGGTCCTGGGTTCTATAAGAAAGCAGACTGAGCAAGCCATGGGGAGAAAGCCAGTAAGCAACACCCCTCCATGATCTCTGTAGCAGCTACTGCTTCCAGGTCTGGCTCTGTCTGAGTTGCTGTCCTGACTTCCTCCAGTGACAAGCAGGGATGTGGAAGTATAAGCTGAATAAGTTCTTCCCTCCCCTTCTGATCATGGTGTGTCATCACAGCAATAGTAAACCTAAGATAGTGAGTTTATGAATTAAAAGTACAAACTGAAATGACAATCTACAGGACAGAAAAATGCACTTGTAAATTGTATATATGACATGGCTTTTGTGTTTGGAATAAATAACTGGTACAGCTCAGGGAGAAAAAGCAATACTTAATCATCAGGAAATACACATTAAAACTATTGTGAGATACCATCCCACCCAAGTTAGAATGGCTGTAATCAAAATAACTGATATGTTGAAGAGAATGTGGAGAAAGAAGAACACTTATTCATTACTAGTGGGTGTGCAAATAAATATAGCCATTACACAAAGCTGTGTGGAAGTCCTTCGAAGAATTCGCAATATCATATAACTCAGCTATTTCACTTATATATATGCAGAGAACCTGTACCCTAATGTTGAGATATCTGTACACCCAAGATTAAGGCTGCTCCATCCCATATAGCAAGGAAATGAAACCAACCTAGATGTCCATCAACAGTGAATGCCCAATGCAAGTTTATCACACATACAAACTGAAATAGTATTCATCTCTACAGAAAGATGAATCACAAAATTTACAGGAACATGGATAGACTTGTAATGTATCATGTTGGCTCTCTGCTCCTTTCTGTTTCAGAGACAGCCACATCTTCTTGTGCAGTGCCAGCCTCATCTCATTGACAAAGGGCGGTGTAAACAGGTTCGGCTGTATTGGATGCCCAGTTACCAGGGCTGCCTTCTGCTTTGCACTTGGCAAAGTGGAGATTGTTGCCATCAATAACCCTTTCATTGACCTCAACTACATGGTCTACATGTTCCAGTATGACTCCACCCATGGCAAATTCAATGGCACAGTCAAAGATGAGAATGGGAAGCTTGTCATCAACAAGAAGCCTATCACCATTTTCCAGGAGTGAGTGAGATCCGTCTAACATCAAATGGGGTGCTACTGGTGCTGAATATGTCCTGGAATCTACTGGCATCTTCACCACCATGGAGAAGGCCAGGGCCCATTTGAAGGGTAGGGCCAAAAGGGTCATCATCTCCACCCCTTCTGCCGATGCCCCCATGTTTGTGGTGGATGTGAACCATGAGAAATATGATAACTCACTCAAGATTGTCAGCATTGCATCCTGCACCATCAGCAGCTTAGCCCCCCCCCCCCCCCCCCCCCCCCCGCCCCCGGCCAAGGTCATCCATGACAACGTTGACATCATGGAAAAGTTCATGACCACGGTCCATGCCATCACTGCCACTCAGAAGACTGTGGATAGCCCCTCTGAAAAGCTGTGGCATGATGGTCATTGGGCTGCCTAGCACATCATCCCTGCATCCACTGGTGCCGCAAAGGCTGTGGGCAAAGTCATCCCAGAGCTGAATGGGAAGCTCACTGGCACGGCCTTCTGTGTTCCTACCACCAACATATGAGTTGTGGATCTGACATGCTGCCTGGAGAACCTTGCCAAGTATGATGACATCAGGAAGGTGGTGAAGCAGGCGTCTGAGGGCCCACTGAAGGGCATCCTAGTCTGAGCTGAGGACCAGGTTGTCTCCTGAAACTTCAACAGCAGCTCCCACTCTTCCACCTTTGATGCTGGGGCTGGCATTGCTCTCAATGACAACTTTGTAAAGCTCATTTCCTGGTATGACAATGAATATGGCTATAGTAACAGGGTGGTGGACCTCATGGCCTACAGGGCCTCCAAGGAGTAAGAAACCCTGGACCACCCACTCCAGCGAGGACACTGAGAGCAAGAGAGGCTCTCAGTTGCTGAGGAGTCCCTGTCCCAACTCAGCCCCCAATACTGAGCATCTCTCTCACAATTTTCATCCCAGACACCCATAATAACAGGAGGGGCCTAGGGAGTACTCCCTACTCTTTTAAATACCATCAATAAAGTTTGCTGCACCTCCCAAAAAGAATGTATTATTTAAATATTAAAGCAAAATACATTCTTTCACCAACAATAACATATTTTAGATTGTAACATTGAAAAACACAGAAGTGCCAGGCAGTGGTGGTGCACGCCTTTAATCCCAGCACTTGGGAGGCAGAGGCAGGCGGATTTCTGAGTTCAAGGCCAGCCTGGTCTACAGAGTGAGTTCCAGGACAGCCAGGGCTACACAGAGAAACTCTGTCTTGAAAAACTAAAGGAAAAAAAAAGAAAGAAAGAAAAAAGAAAACCACAGAAGCTCTGGGTGTTTGCAGTTCCTGGTGTGTTAGGTGTCAGTATTTGACATTCAGTTGCAGTATATCTGCATTCTTTGGAATTTTTAAAAAATTTATAATTATGACTATTTAAGCATACTTCTGAGTGTCTCCAGGCTCTATATTTTTTATAGCTGAAATTCATTTTTAAAGAATAATGTACCCTATGTTGGTGGTACTTACAAGAACTATACTGTACAGGAACATTCAAATGATGAAAAACAGAATTTCAAATCTGAAATTTGATCTCATTGATCATTTGATCTCAGGAAGAAAAAAATCACATTCCTTTCTTGTATGTGGATTGTAGCTCTAATGTATGCATGCTCATATGTAATTAAATATGTGGAGATATGGTACAACATTTAGGAAGGAGAACATGAAGAGATTTGATTTGAATTTCAAGACAGCATTTCTCTGTGTAGCCCTGGTTGTCCTGGAACTTACTATATAGAGCAGGCTGGCATTGAACTCACAGAGATCTACCTGCCTCTGCCTCCCAAGTGCTGGGGTAAAGGTGTGCACCACCACCTGGCAATGATGGGGTACATTTTAAAGAGACAAAAACGTTCCCTAATGACCTCACATACATGCTGTACGTTGTGTGGGTCCTATGAATGCTCTCTTACATGTAACCCAGTTTTGATGAGAAACAGGTCCTTAGCAAGCGGTGTTCACATGGAACTCCATACAGAGCTGCTACCTTACTGGGAGGCATGGATTTGAAATTCTGTTTTTCATCGTTTGAATGTTCCTGTACAGTGTAGTTCTTGTAAGTACCATCAACGTAGGGTACATTATTCTTTAAAAATGAATTTGAGCTATAAAAATTATAGAGCCTGAAGACACTCAGAAGTATGCTTATATAGTCATAATTATAAATTTTTTTAAAAATTCCAAAGAATGCAGGCATACTGCAACTGAATCTCAAATACTAACACACCAGGAACTACAAACACCCAGAGCTTCTGCAATTTTCAATGTTACAATTGTAAAATACGCTATTGTTGGTGAATGAATGTATTTTGCTTTAATATTTAAAAGTCAGAATAAAACAATTTTAGAGAGAGCAAAGTGCTAGGATATTCCTGCCCCTGAAAAAAATGTACAAATAAGCTACTAGGCACATGGGGGCTAAACATCATTAGTCATCATGGAACTGCAGATCAGAATGGCAGGGAGTCTCACTCACAGCTCTAACTGTCTCTAACAAAAAGCTGAATGACTCCCCAAAGGATCTACACACCTGGGACCTCTCCTGGGAACCTTAGCGCTCAGCTCCACCACAACCTTGGGAGCCTGGTTACTATCCTGAGGGGCAGTCCAGACACGAGCTGCAGGTCTCCTCATGAACACCAGGGGAGACATTGAATCATGAAATCAACAGAAGAACTCCTAAGGCGTGAACCCATCTTGCAGCCTGGGTTCCATGCCAGTTCTGACAGACCCGGAGTTAGCTCCCTCACGTAACCACACTCTGTCCTACTGGTTCTTTCCTGTATCTCTGAGAACTCCATTCTGCAAGGAAATCCTATGCAGTCCCTTCTGTCCTCCATCATCCATGGGAAAAGACTGGACATCCCATGGTGTTCACCAAGGAGAATAAAGTCATCCTGGGAAGGTCAAGGAGGGCATGGGCAGACCTGAACCACATTCAGCCAGCACAGGAAGCCGGGGAGGTATTCCTGGTGCCCTTCATAGGAAGACAGAGCACACAGTCTTCTTTCAAAGATATGCAGGCCAACTCCTCCTGCACACCCAGGATACGAACCCCCTGAGACAACTTGGATCCTTGGACCAGACACCTGACTGGTGTCACCAGTGATGATGGATCAGGCCCTACCCAGTATCACTCACTAGGCCATTCCCTAGAGATAACTCTGCCACTTCCTACCTGGAGTAAACCCCAGCTTCCCTGACCATTGAGAACACAGGGTACACAGGGCTCCCCTGGGGTTT
This sequence comes from Mastomys coucha, assembly GCF_008632895.1. Classification (NCBI taxonomy): domain Eukaryota; kingdom Metazoa; phylum Chordata; class Mammalia; order Rodentia; family Muridae; genus Mastomys; species Mastomys coucha. The sequence continues at coordinate 18,696,176 of NW_022196904.1, forward strand.
TGTGTCACTCTAGGCTATAGAAGTGC
>NW_022196904.1:18697371-18705949 GCF_008632895.1 Mastomys coucha
TCTCTCTTCCCTCTTAGCCTCCCTTTTAACCTCCTGGAGCCCTCCCACCACTGCCCAAACCACCGTTGAGGCTGTGCCACCCAATGTGACTGAAGACAAGAATGTTCTTCTACTTGTTCACAATCTGCCACGGGCACTCCGAGCCATTTATTGGTTCAAGGGAACCGCTGTGGATAAAAAATATGAAATTATAAGATATATAACATCCATTAATATGAGTAAAATGGGGCTTGCACACAGTGGCAGAGAGACAATATACAGCAATGGATCCCTGTTCTTCCAAAGTGTCACCAAGAATGACGAGGGGACCTACACACTAACTATGCTATATCAAGACCTTCATCTTAGCCATATACCTGTACGATTTTATGTACACCGTAAGTAATTCTCTGTAGCCTCTGGGTCGTGGGTAGAGCTAATCCTGCTTCACACAGAGAACTGTCAACCCTACATGACTCTACCATGTTCCCCACATTGTGGTTGGAGCATTAGTACAGGACACAGAGTGGGGAAGAACAGCAATAAACCAGGATCCACTCTTTCAGAGAAGAGATTGTGAGATAACTTGGTCTGAGGATGTCAGACCCTGCCCAGTAGCTTAGGGTGCTTATCCTGAGCATGGCCTTTGAGAAAGACCCTTCAGGACTCAAGCAGGGCCTGGCTGAGGAAACCATGAGATTCTCACAGATAGGGGAGTACCAGGAAGCTTGGATCCAGAGCCACCCTGGACTCCAGGAACCCTGGGAAGCTTTTAGACTGGGTTGCAATTGGACCTCTTGTTAGAGTTGAAGGGGACAATGATTGGATTGCAGGCTGGCAGCTGTTGACCGGCAGCGTGTACTAGAGCCATGTCTGAGGTAGGTCACCGGGGTACCTCCTTCTGAGACCCAGTGTGCTCTGCATAGTGGAGAGGTATGAAAGACAACCAGCCAACTGTTCTGATGCTCCTGCGAAACTTCACAGGAAGGTCAAGAGCCCTAAAAAAGATAGGAGGAAACAGTGAACAAGTGACGGCTCCTTGCTCTCCTAGGTGTCTGGCCCAGGGATTACTTCCTGCAGGCAAATGGTAACAGACTCTGATCTATGGAAAGTCAGATCATTGTTCTTCTTTATCATTTACCATATATACTGTTGTAGGGAAACTGAGGCAGGAAATAGTTATTGAGTGAGGTTCCCACAGGCCCTGGGTGGCACTAGTTTATTGGTCCACAGCCACACCCCGGAGAATTGATTAGGTGTTCGTGCATCAGAGAGGAGCTGTGGGTTCAGAGATGTTCCTCTCAGGCATGAGCAGCTTAAGTGGAAGCCTGGTCCTGGCCATGGAAGTGTTGAACTGTAAGTCAGCTTTCCTCAACAGAGTCCCAGGCCTGCCCCACCCACACCCTCTTCACTGGACTTGGAATCACAGGTTCCGAGGTATACTGGTGTTGTTCCTAACACAGGATGAAGGAGAAGGCTTTGCTTTCTCCCACTACACCCACTACACCCTTCAGTCAGCATCAGGAACAATGTATAATCAACTCTTACTGTGATGGAAGAAGAGAGAAAGGATTGAGCTGGGAGCCCCTTGGTTACTGAGCCAGAGTTGTCTGACAGGGTCAGTGGGAATTAAAATCAGGTCAGGTAGGAGGGGTCACAGCAAGACTGAGACTGTGGAAATCAGACATTTTATACACTTGTCAGAAACAGAACATGATGGTGGTTACCAGAAAGAACACAAATGTAGTTTGCCAGGATAAAATGGCGGTTTTGATCGGGACAGAGTATCTAAGATTAATGTCTAAGACTGATTGTCCTACCAAGCTCTATATGCCTTGCTGACTTCTAGAGAATGCAGAGATACAAAGATATCTTAATGCTCCACTGCCTGAGGGGGTGTTGAACTGAAAGGCATGCAGTGTCCCAGGAGCTATGGGCTTGAACCTGAAAATCTAGGATGCATGCTTCTTAGGGTTGCTAGACCAAGCCCAATCCAAGACTCCCTGACATCCCTTTTTTGTTTTTTAAATTTCAGGGTATGGAAGCCAATCTTTAAAGTACATATGGAGTAGCAAATTACTATGAAGGCTATAATGCTTCTCAGTGTAACAATAGCAACAACAAATTTCCAGGGACATTCCTATAGAGCAAAGTTTAATTGTAGACAGAAAAATAATGAACAAAAATCTTGGCTGGGTTTTAAATATCCTGAGGAAAAACGCAAACATGTCTTGAGGTCCAGTGAATTTCTGAATCAAATTTGATGTAACATCTCTCCAGTGGACCATGGCTGTGACCGTCCTTAGAGGAGGAGGTCAGAGAAGATAGCCCTACACACAGCCAAGATTCTGAGTGTGAGCAGGGGTCTGAGGGCAGTGAGCAGTGAGCGGTGTGAACACCTGAGAAGACCAATTCCTGCAGTGGAAAGACACAGCATGGCTGAGGAATGGAGGTGATGCTGCTGGCCACCACCCAATAGGACACACACGCACAGCAAGGCTGAGAGGTTTTACAAAGGTCCTAACATTGAAAGATCTTTCTCTCTTCCCTCTTAGCCTCCCTTTTAACCTCCTGGAGCCCTCCCACCGCTGCCCAAACCACCGTTGAGGCTGTGCCACCCAATGTGACTGAAGACAAGAACGTTCTTCTACTTGTTCACAACCTGCCACGGGCACTCCGAGCCATTTACTGGTTCAAGGGAACCACTGTGGATAAAAAATATGCAATTGCACGAATTATACTATCCTCTAATAAGATTCAATTGGGGACTGCATACAGTGGCAGAGAGATAATATACAGCAATGGATCCCTGCTCTTCCAAAGTGTCACCAAGAATGATGAGGGGACCTACACACTAACTATGCTATATCAAGACCTTCATCTTAGCCATATACCTGTACGATTTTATGTACACCGTAAGTAATTCTCTGTAGCCTCTGGGTCATGTGTAGAGCTAATCCTGCTTCACACAGAGAACTGTCAACCCTACATGACTCTACTATGTTCCCCACATTGTGGTTGGAGCATTAGTACAGGACACAGAGTGGGGAAGAACAGTAATAAACGGGGACCCACTCTTTGAGAGAAGAGATTGTGAGATAACTTGGTCTGAGGATGTCAGATCCCGCCCACAGGGAACCTACACACTAGATATGCTATATCAAAACTTTGATGTCTGTGCAATTTAATGTACACAGTAACTAATTCTCTGTAGCCTCTGGATCATGGGTAGAGTTAATCCTACTTTATGAATATGCAATTTTTTAGGTACATAATATAGAAGATAAAATACTATGAGGAGTACCCACAATACCCATCTCCCTCTCCGTTGTTTTAAAATAATTTTGAAATTGCCCATTGGCTCTGGCCAAAATCATTGTCCTTTAATGTTCTATGGTATGCCTCTGATGTGGGTTATATCAAACTTATGGCAAAATTCCTGAAAACACTTAGCAATGAACCCAATGGCATTACCAGTTTTTAATGTTTTACAGATGCCTAAATCTGTAAAACAAAATCTGTAAAGCAATATCTTTGAATAAAAAGGAGTTAGCCTCCTTAACTGCTTCTCCAGATAGGGGGACAATAGCAATAAGCAAAGAGTGAGTGTGTCTAGAATCGCATGAATGTATTTTAATTTCCCAAATCTGGGGACATAAGTAATATTTGTGTGACAGATATGACTGGGCAAAAATCCTCAGGGAGTCATGGCAGAAGAGAGTAGAGGTGGATATTAACTCTGACACATGAAGAGCATCCATTAACTATCAGGAGAGCCTGCTCTTTAGTTAGTGAAACCTAGTTTTAATGCTGAAGTGTTTTAAGGAAAGTGTGCTTGGGATTCCTACGTTTTCTTCAGGTTGTTAATTCCTAGGAAAAGAGTTAGTGTTAAAAGGGAATCTGTCTTTGCATTTCCATCAGTCAAAGGTCCTGTGTAGCCATCCAGTGGCCATAGACAAACTGGGTTCACCTGAAAAGGGAGTTGGAAAAGAAAAAAAGATGGGAAGACAGGTAAGAGAAGAATGAAACCAAGACTAGGTTCTGATCAAGGTTCCAAGTTTAATATTCAGCACTGCTTTTATATAGGGAGAGCCCACAGACCCATCCTTTGTTTCAGCTGGATTATGTTGCAAAGCAAGGTCGGCAGGCAGTCTATTCTTCTAAATTCCTGTAGGAAGTTGCATGTGCAACCCAGGCAGATGACTCCGCCTAGGTCATTAAGGCAAAAGCTCAAGGTCTATTCAGCCTGCTCAAGGCTGGGAAGGGCACAATTCCCCTTTTCTTGCTTTTTAAAGATGAGCAATATCAGTAGCTGGGCTGGGACACAAGATTTACTTGTTTTCTATAATCCTGTCTAGGGTAAAGAGTAGCCAGGCAACCATGGCTGTCTTAGGTTGGTGTCTATATTACTCCGTCTTATCCATCATGGAGGACAAACATAACATTGATGTATGTCTCTGTCTTAGGTCAATAGGAGCTCAAGAACACTCTTATATGTCTCTGACTACCAGCCTTCTATAGCACATAGCACACCCTTTCTCATTCAGATCAAAGCCACGAAGAACATATGAATATGCACTCAATGCATTTCTTCATAGCGATGAATAACTGCCATGGTGAATAGCTGAGCTTGCTGAAAGTGATCCTGTGTGAAGGCAACCAATCTGTTTACAATACAAGGTCCAAAAGTTAAAAGCAACAACACTATAATTAATAGTCCAAGCAGTGTAAAAATTAAAGTTGTCTGTGGGAATGTCCCAGGTATCTAATCCAGCTGCTAACTGGCAAAGATCAAACACAAAGTCTGGCCACCAGGTATATGAGGGGTGGCTTTGAGAATTGATAGAAGACACTTGCTCTCCAGTAAAGGTGGAGACTACATTCCAGGAAACTCAGGCAGCTTATAGGAATGTTGAGCCATCTTCATCATTGGTATCATAATCATTAGAAGGCTCAGGGTCCATGCCATAAATGAACCAATCCTTCAGGCAGCCATCAGGCTCCATTCGCAAACAGGACCTTGCCCCCATATTAAAATGGGATCGGGACCATTTCATGTATTAGTTAGGAGGTCTTGCTATTGAACCATAGCATATGAGCTGTAAGTGACTGGATGCCAGTGGCAATCTGCCGCAGACTGACCTTTAGCATCAATTTGCAAAAAAATTTAAAACAAATAAGACAAAAGAAAAGTGTGCTTTTAGTAACCTTGAAGGATATAACTCCCCCTCTTTTGTTTTTAAAAGCCAATTTTTCAGAGTGAGATGTGCACATTCAGCAATTCCTTGTCTCATTGGATTATAAGGAATTCCCATTTTACATTCAATACCAAATTCCTTACAAAATGATGTAAAGTTGTTTGCAGTATAAGTTGGCCGATCCATTATGTGTCTTGATGAATTTAGGTAATCCCATAGCATTGAAGACTTGTAAGCAACGATCAATTACATTCCTAGAAGCTTCTCCTGTATGTAGAGAAGCAAAAAGGAAACCTGAACACATGTTAATACAGACATGAACATATTTCAATTTTCCAAATTCTGCATAATGAGTTACATCCATTTGCCAAATGTGATTAGGCATAAGGTCTCATGGATTAACCCCTAAATGAGGAACTAGAGATAATGTAAGACAGTTAGGGCATTGTTTTACAATCATTCTAACCTGCTTCTTAGTGATCTTATGTTGGAGCCTTAAAGTGTGACTAGAGAGATGAAATTTATGATCACGTCTAGCCAGTGCAACAGGATCAGAAACTAAGGCGTCTCCTAATAAAGCTAAGTCAATGCAATCATTGCCTGCAACTAAAGGTCCAAGAAGATCAGAATGAGCTCCTATATGACCAATATAAATGGGATTTTTTTTGGGGGGGGGGGTAAGAATGATGCTTTGTAGTTGTGAAAACAGAGATCCAGCTGGTGTATTGGAATGAAATGCACCACAAGTTTCTAATAGAGGAAGAAACTTAGCCACAGATTGACTAACAGTAAAAAGATTAAAAGTATCATTTACAGATGAAAAACATTCAGTACTGCTGTCAGTTCTGCTAGCTGGGCAGAGAGCCCAGGAGTCTCTATGATATGACTACTTGTTGATTATTTATGAGATATCCTGCTCGTCCTTTAGAGGAGCTGTCAGTAAAAATTAAAAGAGCATTATGTAGAGGTTGTAAAGATGTCATATTGGGAAATATAACCTTATGTATATTTAAAAATTTTATCAACCTATCTTGAGGGTAATGATTATCTATAGTGCCTTTAAATCCTATTTAAGCAAGCAACCAATCTGTACTATGCTGCTTTAACCAAGTATTTTGGTCTACATTAAAAGGCTGAATAAATGCTGGGCGGTGGTGGGGCACATCTTTAATCCCAGCACTTGGGAGGCAGAGGCAGGCAGATTGCTGAGTTCGAGGCCAGCCTGGTCTACAGAGTGAGTTCCAGGACAGCCAGAGCTATACAGAGAAACCTGTCTTGAAAAAACAAAAAACAAAACAAAAGGCTGAATAATGTGGTCTGGTTCTTTGTCAAAATAAATCAATGCTTGTTTCTTTCCAAGAATAATCATATGGGCTACTGCCTCATAATATGGCAGGATATTACGTTTAGGAGATATCCTTGAATATATCCACATAAGAGAAGCTTTTTGCCACAATAATCCTGTAGGTGTATGAGTCATATTAAAAATCAGCACATATAAAGGCAAAGAATAATCCATATAAGTAACAAATTGTTTTTCAATAGCTTTTCCTACTCGTTGTAAGGTCAACGATCCTTATGAGGTTAAAGATCGAGAGGAGGTAGGATCAGAACTCCTTTTAAGAATATCAAATAAGGGTTTCAATTCTCCTGTAGTAAGCTTTAAATAGAGGCAAAGCCAATTGATATCACCTAACAGTTTTTGAAAATCATTTAAACTTTTTAAACTGTGCCTACGGATACTTGTCTTCTGGGCATAAATGGCTTGATCTGTAAGTCTAAAACCTAAATAATTATAAGGATCCCGAGTTTGTACTTTTGCTGGAACTATTTGTAGTCATTTATCAGCTAATGCCTGTTATAAATCTCTATAACATAAAAGCAAGTCCTGAGGATCTTTTCCTGCTTTCCTTTTTGACATGACCCCAGTCAGGTCTGAGGCTGAAGTTGGGTTTCTTTTTGGTTTTTGGTTTTTTGGGTTTTTTTTTTTTTTGAGTCTGCTATTATAACATTTTAACTACATGCAAAATGATTAAGATCAGTTCTGGGTCAAGGAACAAGCGAGGCAATAAACAGAATCTGGTAAATACCTTTCTAGGAGCTTGTCAGAATGGCCTCCACTGAGCCTGCTCTGAGCTTTGTATTAACTCAAATGTAAATGTTCTTAATCTGGGCCTATTTCCTGAGACCTGGCCCAATGATTAACCTTGGTGCATTCGTCCTGGAAGAATTCCGGGGGCGTGACCTGATTGTCAGTCAGTGCCTCTGTTCCTGGAACAATCTTTTCTAACACGACCCAAATCTCTTCGTTTAAGACACCCTTTATTCCACTGACTTGCACAGTGGTCCCTTTTGTCAAAGGACTGCTGTGAAACAGCCAAGAATTGATTATAGTCTGTATAATGTATTTGTTGTTGGCTAAAAGCTTCCTTTACTTTCTGCAAAGCTATTTGTCCTTCATCAGTTAATTATCCAGGAGAATTAGGATTTGCATTCCCCTTGAGATATCAGAGTTCTAAGTTCTCTTGTGGCAAGCTTAAGATGAGGTCTTAGCCAATTGACATCTCCTAACAACTTTTGAAAATCATTTAAAGTAAAGTGTCTTTTCTTATTTGAATTTTCTGTGCTACAATTTGTTTAGGATATAACTGATGTCCCAAATATTGAAAAGGATATGGTCTTTGAATCTTTTCTGGGACAAAAATACTCCAAAGTTTTAAAGTTTGTTTTATAAGAGCAAAGGCTTGTATTGTAGTAAAACTCCATCAGAGGGATCAGCTAATAATATACCACCCATATAATGAATAATATATACTGAAAGAGTCAAAGTCCTAACTTCTTGTATTGAAGAAGAGACAATTTTTTTTAACACAATGTAGGGTTATTAGCCATTCCCTGAGGCAAAACTTTCCAATGATATCACATGGGTTCTTCAAAATTACAAGCAAGCTTGCTAAATGCAAACTTCACACAGTTACCAGGATGCAAAAGAACAGTATAAAAACAATCCTCCAAATCCATAATAATTCTATATGCATTTCCTGGAATGGCCGCTAGAGTAGGCAAGCCAGGCTGTAATGGCCCCACAAGTTCTAGAGCCTCATCAGCCCTACACAAACCCTGCAACAATCTCCACCTGCCGAATTTTTTCTTAATTACAAATATGGGTGGGCTAAAACTCTTGAGCTTCTGATTGAATTGTAAACTGCAGCTAATGGAACATTGGCAGTTTAACTATATTTTTTACATTTCTTTTGTAATATTAGAGCACACCCATAATTTTGGAAAACAAAACCCAGTTTTTTTTTTAACTTTTATTGCATTATGATGAGGAAAGTTACATGATTTCAATTTGTCTGAATTTTTTAACATTTAAAAACATATTTTAAGTAAATAGAATT